>NC_045558.1:24241603-24569936 GCF_009769535.1 Thamnophis elegans
TAATTAGAAGCTATGCTTTATTAATGCACCCAATAGTTAACTGCTTGGACTGGCTGGATGAGGATAATTTCTGCTACACAACCAAATGGGTAAATTATCTTTAAGCCCAAAAATTCTGTTTCATCAGTATTTTTCTTATCAAGTTTTAAACTCAAAAATAAAAATCTTATCATCATCTTATGATATGAGGCATCATGTTATGATCCTGCTATTTAGTCCTTATTCTCATCCTGTATAAAGGATAAGTTTCTTTTAAACCTATCTAAATTATTTTAAAATGTGAATTTAATGATAGTGTAAAATGAAATAATAATATTTTTGGTGTTCTGTCTTGACAACTGCACTTTAACTGAGGTAGTGCTTTTCGGTAATGAGCCAAGGAACGCGTGGAAGGAATGTTGCCATATGAAGGTCAAACCAATTTAGGGGTTTATGGAGTGTGATATCAGTGTGTTAGCAATGATTAAACTGTAAGGGCAAACACATTAAAAACAACAAATTCTCTAATAAAGACACATCAGCTCTTACATCAAAGAGATATTTTTCCAACTCTCGTTATAGATTACAGAGTGAAACATATCCTGCTAACAAGAATTATCAACAGTTCTGAAATACCATTCATTGCACTTGAAACTGATGCTCTAAGAACAAAAGCATGAGGAAATAATATAGAAAGCTAAAATTTAGCAATATAAATTTTTAATTAAAAAAAATCTATTTAAAATGCTGGAGAAAATATTAGTCTGAAGAAAAACTTTGGGAATGATTAGAGGTTCGTTTCTCTAGCACCAGTTGCTAGAGTTCTTTATTTAATTAAGAGGAAAAGTATGATTGTTCACCCAGTGAGGAACAGCTTTTTTTTTTCAGAACTTCAAGACTAATTGGTAGAAAAGCCAGTTGGCATACTTGATTTTTCTGGTAAATGTTGTGAAGGGATGAGGAAATTATGTGTTCTGTCCAAGCTTTTGTTTGTTTGTTTTCTTACTATAAGTGTATGGGGGAGGAAGGCAATCAAGAAAGCAGTGCCTTTCCCAACAAGCATCATATCAAGCTTTTTAGTCCAGTCAGCTCCGCTAATTCTTTAAACAGTTTATCATGATCAGGGTTTCTATACGTAGTAGATGAATGATAAAACATAGTGTATGAATAAAAATTAACTCATTTTATTCCCAATAATATCTAGAGAAAACACTCTGCTATAAGACAAAGGACCCATATAGTTATTTCTGAAAATATGACAGCCTCTGTGCATATTATTAAAGTGTCTCTTCTTTGTGTATCAGAATAAGAGATGTTATTTGCATCCTGAAGGAAGGTAAAGAGAAGAATTGTGATATTTGACAATTTACTGCTGAAACAAACATGCTGATTGAACGCAGTGACTTGTGAAGAGTGCGATCTGTCAGAAGCATGGATGTGACAGAACAATTTCCAGTGCTTATCAAATTCACTGACAGTGATCCCTTCTACTAATATGTGTGGAGATAAACTGATAATGCCTGTATCACCTTATAACTTCTAGACAAGAAGTTCAAAAATATGGGGCTCAGGTGGTATTCGTATCTGTGAGTTGCCTTCTACTTCAGAAGAAATAATTGGTTAAAAAAGGGATTTGGCTGAACCATGACAAGCTTGATCAAGAGGGCTTTGAAAGAATCCTAAGGACGTTGTGACAAAACCATGAAATAAAATTGCATACAAAGATTTATGCACCATATAAAAAAGTAGAAGTGCTTTAATTGCCTTATTAAAACACAGCAGTAAAGAATATAATTAATTTAAATAGAAAGGAAGCAGAAAAAGGAGAAAGACTTGAATGCTGAACTTACACACACACACACACACCACACACTCACGAGGGGGAGGGAGAGAGAGAGGGGGAGGAGGGAGAGGGGGGGGGAGAGATCCAAGAGAATGGATTGTGGATTGCCATTCCTACAGAAACATACAGTAGCAATGATGAGGGAATGGTAAGCACTGAGATGATCATAGTAGTCACAATAACATAAACTTAATTTGCAATGTAGAATTTTTTAAGAATTATTTTCTTCTTCTTCTTCTTCTTCTTCTTCTTCTTCTTTTACTACTACTACTACTACTACTACTACTACTACTATTACTACTACTACTACTAATTTCTTCTTCATATTGTAGTGAAAGAATTTTTCTAATGTTCATAATCAGTGGTTCTGTCAAAACTGGCATCATCTTTTTCCATAGAGCATTTATGTTTTTATAGAGGCAAAAGAGGTAAATGCTTTTTTTGAAGAAGCAAGTATAGGATAATATAATATAGATCCATTATATATATATAATTTTATGGATGATATTCATGTTCATTGTAATTAATGCCTAAATTACAGAGAAATATACAAAATAGAACATTGATTATGTATTTAACTATTAAACAGCTTATTTAAAATCAATTTTCAATGCTCTTTGAAAAAGGCAGTTTTAATTTAACATAATATTATCCCATCCTTTTCTGCACCTGCTTATCCTCTGAAGAGTAATGGGAAACAGCTACTTATCACTTATATTAAATGAAAATAATTATGTTCAGCATATCCACTATAATTAATGTCAAAATTTAGCCCTGTGATTTAATATTTTGATTTCTATGACACTAAAAGACTTTTGATGTGTACCCATATAATTTTTAAAATAACTTTTATGTATTGATATAGAAATTAGAGATCATTGTATTTGTAAAGTTACAAATATAATGTTTCCACAAAGGATCCAAAATTTCTTCCAAACAAATTTAATGAAGCAATTATAGATATTAACCACCCATATACATTTAAATAATCTTGTTTTAAAAGCATTTTATAGCTTGTAATGCTGAACCACACCTAGATACAAAATTAAATCTAGAATTATTTTTATATATTTAATGATTCACTAAAAAATATAACTTAAAGTTAAAAAAAGCAAAACATACTAACTTATTATATTCAGTCTAATAGGCTCAAAATCATGAAACTTCATTAAAATGTTTTATGGTGGAGTTCTGAGAATTATGTTAATAAAACTAATATTTTTTTTAAAATTATCCCTTATGCAAGATAATTCAGGTTTTCTAATGGGTCATAAAATATTATTTTTTGTTGATTGGAACTAAGCCTTGTTTAATTTATTGTCTTGCTGAGTAGTACTTGAACATACATTAGCGAAATTTTGGAAATAATTCCTTTTATTTACAATTTAAATACTTATCTTAATAGATATATTATTAAGTAAGTAAGCATATAAACTCTTCTGTCTATTAATGTATTGTTTTAAGCAATTAGATATTTTGGAAAAGAATATTTAGAAATATGCTTTATATGCACTTTCAGATGCATATTTAAAATGTTTATATCTATTTTTAAAGAGAAAATATAAATAATAAAGGTTAGTGAATTGCATATATGTTCTGAGGACTTTTTAACACCATATGGTTTGAAATAATTTCAAATATAATTACATATTTTTAAAATATAAATAGTTATAAGAAGACACAGACTTTGGTTGTTAATATCTAGTTTGGTCATTAAGAGCTACAATTATTCATTTTCAAGAGCAATGTAACTATTAGTTAAGGTTGGCAGAAATACATAGGCCAAACAAATTTTAGTTGCTGCAAAACCTTTAAAAAATCTTTTTACAGATAGCACACAATCAAAGTTTACTTGTTTTGAAGGAAACTTAACACATATTGCTGAAAGTTCAAGGACATATCAGCTGGCTCCTTTATATCAGGATAATTATCTTGTCTGCTTGGAGGTATTTACAAGTTTATATTATTGCTTGTGGTATGCTATATTGTGAAGGTATGTAAAAAGATGGAGAGCATGTGCACTTAGAGGCACATACTCACACATACTGAGAGTTTTGATTGTATGAACTGCTAATAGAATTCTGTCAATTATTATAGGTAGTTTTCGGTTAACAACTTTTCATTCAGGAACTGTTCAAAGTTATGATGGCACTGAAGGAGTAGTGGTTACGACCAATGTTCAAAGTGCCAGTCATCCCATCATCTCTGCAGTCACATAATTGCAATCTAGATAGTTGGCATCCAGCTATCAATTATGACAGTTGCAACATCCAATGGTCAAATGACTACAACGTGTAACTCACCTGCTGGTTTCATAAAGGGAACAATGGAACTGGCAGGGAAGGTTGCAAGTTGCTTGGTCAAGTCTTCTGCACCCATAAACCCTCTCTGTAATGGCAGGTGAGGCACTGCATTCATGATGTGTCTCTCCTGCCATTCATGCATCCTCCCTAGCAACTTGTACATTCTGACACCTAGCAATAGCCACCCCAAGTCCTACAACACACATTCTGTGCCCCCCAGCTACTTGCACACCTTCTGTCACACAGCAACCCAGCTGTTCTTGTGCCATGCCTCACCCACCACTCCCACATTCTTACAAACATTTGGTTAGCAGTCACCCCAGCTACTTCACACTTCCCCTGCTACTCAAATACACTAGCATGTATCAATCAGTATGAGCTGTCCAAACCCCACTGCCATATCACTCTACACAGCTCTTGTCTTACAAAGATTTCTATATTTCTGAATTGTGCCTGAGTTTGCGAAGTTATGCAGTTTTCAGGTGGAATTAATGCATCTTGCAATCATTTATTCAGTTAATATTAAAGTCTATTATATTCCATTCTGTATTGGTCAAAAGAGAAGAATAAATAAACAGCAACAGTTTTGTAAACATTTAACTCATTATGACCTCTCATCCTCTCCTCCATGGATCATATAAAATACCAGAAGACTACCTAGATGTTTTGGCAGGCTTCTTGGTGTTCAAGTCAATTTGAATTGCAATCTCACATTAAAAAAACTGCAGCTTATGTCATATGATACATAGCATTACTGATATGTGTTGATAAAAACATAAAGGAATTTTATATTTGTACAAATAGTACATGATGGTTTTTGAAATATATAGAGCTGTATGAGTAACTGACTCTCCATTTATGCTAAAATAATTTAGATATTTCCATGTAAGTAGACAGAGCAAACCTGTCTTCTTACCTGGAAATATTTGACTGAATAAAGAAGTAAATTTAGGTAGTTGTTATGGTCCCGCTTAAAAAAAAAGCCCTCAATATAATTACAAACCCAAATTACTTTTCTTTCTTGAAGAGATATAATCATTAAAAGACCTGTTTATAATTACATTATTCATTGGCATCAAGTTAGCAGCTGCAGGGGATAGTAAATGACTTTATATCATAATATCATCATGAAAAGGATGTGAATTACATTTCATGTTAATGATATTATGATGTAAATCATTTACCCATTGACACCAGAATATATACCACAGCATCTGCCCCAATCTTGCAACTCTTAATGGTGACTGATTGCTTTCTGCAGGGTAAAATGAAATATATTATTTAAATAAACAATATATTATTGCTCTCTGTAAGACAGTAACATATTTATTTGAAAAGTTGCATCCTACCTTCACATTGTCTGGATGAAGTCCTCCAGGATGTTTGTCCATGTACTGACATAAATCTGTATGCTTGAAAACAGAACAGAAATAATATTTTAAATGTTTTTTTTTAATCAAATATGTCTATTTCTGTTTGAAAGTTACTATAATATATTCATCTGGATATAACAAATGGAAATAAGGAAAATATAAGTATGCCCTGTTATACCACCATCAGGCTCTTAATATATGATTAATATATTTGCTATTCATTCTATTCCATCTATCCGTAATATAACACAGAAAACTAGAGTCTCAAATAATTTAAGGTATAATTCAAGATAGTTAAATAATTAATAATCATTCTTAAAAAATGTATAAATCATGACCAAACACGTAATAAGCATTTTGATAGAACTAAGGAAGTTTAAACATGATTGTTTCAAAAGTTCAAAGGTACTGAACTTGGAATTACCACAAAAAAGAGGGGGTCAACTATTCTCTAAAGCACTTGAAAGCAAGATAAGAAGCAATGGATGGAAAGTAATCAAGGAAAAAAGCAACTTAGAAGTAAGGAGAAAGAGCATTGGTACTTACCTGATACACTTCTTCTAAAAGGGTGGAGATAGCATCCATGCATGGGTTTGATACTGTATGTGCTCTGATTGGACTGAGTCTGAATATTAATTAACCAATATAACCCGCCCCTGTGAGTGTTACCACCCAGTTTCTGGCGAAGTAAATGAAGACAGACTCCACGTGTAATCCACAGAAAAACAGCGATACAGAACAATACTATATACAGTCAACCAACCATGAGAATACTCCAAATGCAGGTACGATAGGTCACCTCCAAAAAGGTAAGGGATGGGACTGGATGCTATCTCCACCCTATTAGAAGAAGCGTATCAGGTAAGTACCAACTCCCTTTCTCAATAAGGGTGGAGATAGCATCTATGCATGGGACATACCCAACTAGGTGTCCTTAAGGGAGGAAAGGCAACCGTTCCAGCAGTTGAACATCAGATCTTACCACCTGCAACACTCTGCGGCTGAAAGCGGCCTCTGCCGATGCGAACTTGTACAACTTATAGTTCCTAATAAACAGCGATGGGGATGCCCAAGCTGCCGCCCTACAGATATCATCCAGAGAAGCCCACGCCATGAATAGCCCACGCCATGATGATGGTCACTCTCCATGTAGAGTGGCGGTTATACCCTCCGGAACCTGCAGTTCCTGGGCTGCATAGGCTGCCGCTATACAACGTCTCACCCATCTGCCCATCACTGCCGTGGAGACCTTCTTGCTTAAGGACGAAGACTGAAAAGATACAAAAAGTATTTCCAACCATCTAATCTCAGACATGTGTGTGATATAAATCTTTGGTGCCCAACGGACATCAAGATTGTGCCATTGCGAGATCGCAAAAAAAAAAAAAAAAAAAAAAGATTGTGCCATTGCTTCTCGAGCTGGTGAGTTAGTGTGAAGCAGAAGTTTGGGACCTATGGAACCATGACCCCATCTTCGGCACAAAGGAAGGGTCCAGCCTAAGGACCACCCTATCACTGTGGAACCTGGACAGGTCCTTCCTAATGGAGAGAGCGTGCAGTTCCAAAATCCTCCTGGTGGAAGTTATTGCCACCAGAAAGACAACTTTCCAGGTAAGTAATTCCCTGGAAATCTCTCTTAAAGGCTCAAATGGTGGATTGGTAAGAGCCCCAAGGACCCTGATAAGATCCCAAGTTGGGTAACAGTGTACAGCTGGTGGTCGCAGGTTGGCACCCCCTAAGAACCTTTTCACTGGGTGCTGGGAAATAGTTTGGCTGCCACCCCAGGTAAGAATCATGCCCAAGGCCACCACCTGCCTTCTGATGGTGTTGGGAGATAACCCCTTATCAAGGCCGTCCTGTAAAAATTCCAGAATCTGAGGGATGGAGGAGTCCACTGGAGTAATCTGTTTAGGCAGGCACCACTTACAGAAGATTCTCCAGGTGGCATCATAAATGTGCACCGTCGAGGGCTTCCTGGAGGCCTGTATAGTACCAATAACTCTGGAGAGAACTGATCTCCCCTTAGAGTGAACCGCTCAACCACAAGGCAGCCAGCTGGAGCCTTTGGGGTTCCGGGTGTTGTAGAGCTCACTGGCGGAGGACAATCTTGTCCACTGGAATACTCCAGGGCCTCTCCATTGATAACGTCTGAAGGTCGGCAAACCAAGGATGCCTCAGCCAGAGCAGGGCCAGGAGTATGACCTCTGCTCAGTCCTCAATAATTCTGCGGACAACCCTGGGGAGGAGAGGCACTGGGGGAAAGGCATAGAGGAGATCCCCGGTGCCACAGACATCGAAGAGCGTCTATTCCCTCTGCTCTCCGGAATCGTGTGTGAAAAATCTGGGGAGCTGAGCATTGGAGGAGCTGGCGAACAGATCTGCAATCGGGACTCCGAACTATGTGTGATCTCCTGAGAGAGAGAAGAATGCAATTGCCATTCGGCTTGGTCTACTATAGCCCTACTTAGCCACTCAGCCCACACTTTAGCCTTCCCTGAAATGTGTTCAGCCACGAGGGAAAGGAGATTATTCTCTGCCCACATTCACAGGACATTAGCTCTAGCATGAGATCCCTTGATCTGGTGCCCCCCTCTCTATTGACGTAGGCTTTGGCCGTGATGTTGCCCGTGAGGACCAGCACGTGCCGACCCTTGATGTACTGGTGAAAGTCCAGTAGAGCTAATGGCTCGGAGCTCCAGCCAGTTAATGCTCTTGCTGGCCTCCTCCTGCATCCACTGACCCTGGGCCATGTGTGTTCAGGTATGCTCCTCAGGCATATAAACTGGCATCAGTGGTAATGGTGATTCTGTGCTTGACCCTGATATGGCATCCTTGTCTATTGGCCGGGGTCTGCCACCAACCGAGGGACTGTCGGACCTCCCTGGTGAGATGTACCCGTCTCAACGATGTGCTGACCCTTTTCTTCTGGAAAGGCAGCAAAAACCATTGGAGGTCCCTTGTGTGTAGCTTAGCCCTACTATGGAAATGGTTGAGACTATCTTCCCGGGGAGTTTAGATAAGATTGCCAGCGAAATGCCCTATCTGCTGACCACCTCCACTACCAGTTGTCTAAGACTGGTAGTCCGCTCCTCAGATAGGAAGACCTGCCCAGCCCTGGAATCTATCCAAGCCCTAAGATAAAGAATCCTAGTGGTAGGTGTGAAATGGCTTTTAGCCTCATTAATGGAAAACCATGGGCCCGCAACACCTGTGTCATGATGTGGAGGTCTGCCCTGGCCCTGTCTGGAGAAATGGACTGTACCAATATGTCATCTACGTATAGTTGAACTCTGACAGACACTGTACGTAAGTGAGCAGCCAAGGCAGTCAAAACCTTAGTAAAGACACGGGGAGCAAAAGAAAGACCAAATGGCAAAGCCGTGTAATGAAAAGAACCATAACAAAAATGTAAAAACTGTCAATGCTCCTGCAGGATGGGTACATGAAAGTACATCTCCGTGCGGTAAATTGAAGTAAGGTAAACATTCTCCCTCACACCCTCCAAAATGTTCTGCAAGGTGTGCATCTTAAAACGTTTATATGCAATAAACCTATTCAACTGTTTCAAGTCAAGGATGGCCCTCCACCCTCCAGAGGCCTTGGGAATGACAAATAACAAGGAATAAAATCCCTGGCGGATCTGGTTGGCGGGCACCATCTGGATGGCTTCAATATCAAGAAAGTGTTGGATAGCCGCCGCCGTCAATAACTGCCTCTGGGGATTACCAGAAATAGGGCACTGAAGAAGGACCTAGGAGAGTGGGAGACAAACTCCAGGGTCAGACCGAACCTGACCATGGCTCTAACCCAGGCATCAGAAGTCGTGGCCTCCCACTGGTCAGCAAAGTGCCCCAATGGGGACCCAATCATGTGCGGTAGTATCAGTTACTGCCCTCATGAAAGGGATGTTTGGATTGGCCCCCCCTTTGCTGCCGATACTGCTGCTGGGAGAAACCGCCTTGCTGGCGGAACCCTGATGGAGAATAATCATTATTTCTAAAAGACCCTCCATACTCCTGTTTGAAGGATTGGCTCCTGGGATAGTGTTCTGACCCCCTCCTCTGTCCAGTAACGAAAGCTGAGACAAGATTAACTAGAATATACTTTTAATAGCAAGAAGCCAAGCCAAAATCTCAGTGGCTGAAAGCCAAGCAAACAAACAGATAAGGACCTTGGCAGCAAGCCAGACAAACCTTGGCAGCAAGTCAGACAAACTTTGATAGCAATCCAGCCTGCCAAGTTAGTTACGTTCTCTTTAGTCAATGCATTGACTTCTGCAAGAGGGGCATGTCATAAGCAGCCTTTTTTACAGTCTGGAGAGGAGCCTAATGACCACCAGCTGAGCGCAGTTACCTCATGTAATTGAGTAATTGTTCCTGACGCCGAGTAGCTCTTCAATGGCGTGCATCCAGGAACAACTCACTGCTGGCTTCTGGATCACTCTCCCTTGTCTCCTCCCCACTGGTCCAAGGCTCAGGCACCACCTGGTGGCCAATCAGTTTCTCTGCACCATGCTCAGAGTCAGAACCCTGTCCAGCGTCCTCCACATCCTCCAGAGCCAACTCATAGGGCCCCTCGCTGTCGGAGTCTGGTGGCAGCTCCAACGGCTCCTGCTGGGCCACAACAGGTAGGGGGCAGTTCAGGCAAACCCTTTCTTTGGGTTGGAGGCCAGGATCTTATCCTTGATCTTGATCAATAAGGGTGTCAAGGAATCCCCAAAGAGGCTCCCTCCTTGGTACAGATCCAACGCCAGGAACCACTTGTGCCTCAAGTCAGATTGACATTGTTGGAGCCACAGGAGTCTACGTGAGGCCGACGAGGCCATGGCCCTGGATGCAAACCGGGTTGCGCTCAGTGTGGCATCTGCTGAAAACTGCACTGCGGCGACAATTTTATTAAGGTCCTGGTGGGCCCTAGAATCCCCAGCAGGGATATGTTCCTGCAGTTGCTGTAGCCAGAAAAGGCTCAAGTGTGGGAAAAAGGAGGCCACTGCTGAGGCTCGCACTGCCCATGCAGACGCCTGATGACCCCATTATAAGACCTGATTGGCGTGCCTATCTTCAGGTTTGAGCATGTCTTCCTGGGCACCTGAGAGTGTGGTGTTAGTATGCAGCGCTGCAACAGGAGGGCCGATGGTCGGCCAGAAGAGGTTCTTGTCCAGTTGTTCCACAACATTGTAGAACTGTCTATCATTGGCCGAGGGTGCTGGGCCCGATGTTGGTGTGGTCCACTGGCGTCTCACTGTGTCAACTAAGAGCTGAAGAGTGGGTATGGTGTCTGCTTCCACTTTGTGTTCCTTAAATAGTGCACTTGTCAATGGGCCCTGTATCGGGGCTGCCAGGCTCTCAGTGTGGCCCTCGAGGTCTGACGAGGCCTTGGTCTTAGCCAACAAGGGTTTGAACAATGCCAGAGGGGAAAAACCAACACAGGCGGGCTTATCCGGTGTGGCACCTTCCTCCTCTGAGAGGTCGGCATCCTTGATCTCCCTTTCCTCTGAAGCGGGGAAGGGCTACACACAGGTTCGGCCAGAGACAGGTCGTCCATCGATTCTAGGACTGACCCTGGTCGTGGAGCGGGCCGAGAGACCCCTGGTGTCACCTCTGGTTCTTCTCTTGGAGCCCTGCCACTATGCCTTGTTTAATGGCCTTGGCTATTATGTCCTGGAATCTAGCAGTCATTGACTGTAGCAGAAAGATGTTAGGCAAGACTGGCAACTGCCCTTCCTGGTGGAGCCCCACCATGGTAGGGGTGAAGGTGGCCTCCACTGGCCTGCTCAGTAGTCTTGGAATTGTACTGCCCCAAAGGCTGGCGGTATCTATTAGTAGCATAAGGCTAAATGGGCCACTTCCAGTTGCAGTGGTGGCAATGGGCTGGACCGGGTCATTGCGGCGGAAGTCTTTTCAGACCGTTGGCAGGATGGTCCCGGTTGTCCTTGGAGGAAAACTTGGAGACCTTCTTTTTAAAGGCCTTGTTCGAGGAAGAGAATAAGGTTCGATTCCCATATCCCCTGATTGGTTTTTGGAGAGGGCTGCCTGATGGGGAACATGGGGCTCTGTCCCATCACAAGCAAGCTGGCAGCTTGACTAGTGGGCCTGCTGGTCTCTGGAACTAAGTCAGACATGCTGCCGTCAGCCATGGTCCCACTAACAGAGATTGTGGAGTGAAAATGGTGACCTTGCGGACTCTGTCCACTGACCAAATGACGCTCCCGCTCTTTTTAAGGTGACAATCTGGGCCTCGATGGAAGGAGGAGGCTTTCTGCCGCTGCTGGCTGTAATCTGGCCGTTTGTGTTCACCCACACCTCCTGCGGAGAATTTGCTGTTGCACCGTGATCTTTAAAGGCAGGAGACTCCCGCCCAGCTTGTCTATAGCGCGCGCAGGTATCTGCAACAGAGAGACCGTTGGCTTACCTGAATGGTCGTTCTCGGGGCACTGCGAGGAGAGTCCAAGTGTGGGTTAACACAGCCTATCTGCCCTTGGACTGAGTGATGTTTTTCTGTTGACCACGCCTCCCTTTGCCTCTGCATACTCAGTTTGAAAACGAAGGAGACAGTCCTGTAATCAGTTACAGTCAATACAGTCACATCGTGTAAGAAAAAACACCTCGGGCGGGTTTGGACTCTCCTCGCAGTGCCCCGAGAACGACCGTTCAGGTAAGCCAACGGTCTTTCTCCAGTGCACTGCTCAGAAAGTCCAAGCGTGGGACATGCCCAAGCTATTGAGTCCCAGGGTGGGGAAGCATCGAAGCCTCTGAAACTTCAGCTACTCTTTGCAATACTCTTCTCCCAAAGGAAGCTTCGGCTGAGGCAAAGGTGTCAATTTTATAGTTTTTAATTAAAGCCGTGGGGGAGGCCCACGTGGCCGCTCTGCAAATGTCAAGAATAGATGCCTGGGTCGCCCAAGCTGCAGAAGCTGCTGCGCTCCTAGTAAAGTGTGCGGTGACCTGGCACGGAGCCATCTTGCCCTGGTGCTCATACGCCAGCTTTATGCAAGCGCGTAGCCAATGACCCATTGTGTGTGAAGAGACCTTGTGGCCAATGGACGCAGGGAGGAAGGAGACAAAGAACGCCTCTGAAGGGCGGAAGTCTTTTGTTCTCTTTACATATGTACGCACAGCGCGTCTCACGTCCAACTTATGCCATTCACGTTCCTTAGGGTGAGAAGGATGGGGACAGAAGCTGGGCAAAATAATCTCTTGAGTTCTGTGAAACAGAGAGTTAATTTTCGGAGTAAAGGACGGATCAAGTCTCAGAATTACTCTGTCTGGGTGAACCACGCACAGATCCTTCCTGACAGAAAGAGCTGCCAGCTCGGATACCCTGCGTGCTGACGTAATAGCCACCAAAAAGGCAGTTTTGATGGTTAGGTGGCGTAGACTGGTGGTGCGCAAAGGTTCAAATGGAGCTTTCGTCAGAGCCTTAAGCACGAATGGAAGGTCCCATGACGGATACCGGTGAACAGCTGGAGGGCTAATGTTCACAGCTCCCTTAAGGAAACTCTTGATCTGAGGATGCTGACTCAGAGAACGAGAGGATCCCCTGGCCAGGATAGTGGACAGCGCTGTAACCTGACATCTCAGGGTGCTAACAGCGAGGCCTTTATCTAGACCCTCCTGCAAGAAGTCTAGGGTCTGAGGAATTGAGGCTGATGAGTCCTCTATGTCTCTAGCCTTGCACCACTGAGAGAATGCAGCCCAGGTGGCATCGTAGATTCTAGTAGTAGAAGGTCTCCTCGATGCTTGTATCGTTCGAATGACCTGGTCAGAGAATTTCTGTTTCCTCAGGAGTTCCCCCTCAAGTGCCAAACGGCTAGCTGTAGCCGCTGGGGCTACGGATGGCTGACAGCCCCCTGGCTGAGGGAGATTTGGTCCTGAGGGATTCGCCACGGTCTCTGAACTGAGAGACTGACCAGGTCTGTGTACCAGGGCCTTCTGGGCCAAAAAGGAGCCACCAGGATGAGGTCTGCCCTTTCGGCCAGGAGCTTGTTCACCACCTGAGGAATAAGCGGAAGAGGAGGGAACGCATACAATAGTCCCTGAGGCCACTCGGACCTCAGTGTGTTTGTTCCCTCCACCAGGGGCGAGTGGTAGCGACTGAAGAAGCGTGGGAGATGTGTGTTGGTGTGTGTGGCAAACAGGTCTACTTGCGGTTTGCCGAATCTCCTCACGATCTGCTGGAACAGGTCCAGGTGCAGGTGCCACTCCGAGTGGTCGATGCATTGGCAGCTCAGCCAGTCTGCTTCCCGGTTGCTGGTGCCAGAGATGTGATCTGCACTGAGAGAAGCCAGATGACGTTCCGCCCACCTGCCCAGAGCCTCTGCCTCGAGCATGAGAGCCTTCAATCGAGTGCCCCCCTGCCTGTTTATATGGGCTTTGGTCGCCACATTGTCTGTCATTAACAGCACGTGAGTCCCCTTTACAAGAGTGGAGAACCTTCGCAGTGCGAGTCGGGCTGCCCTCAGTTCCAGCCAGCTGATGCTGTGAGCAGCCTCCCTCTGAGTCCACTGGCCTTGGGCAAGGTGACCCTGACAATTGGCGCCCCACCCCAGGAGACTGGTGTCCCTGGTGACAACTAGTCTTTCTGGCTCTTTGAACAAGCAGCCCTTCTTGACTGCCTTGGATCTCCACCAGGCCAGAGATCGGATCACCTTCCGTGGGAGCCGAACGCGCCTGTGGGAGTTGGTGATCTTTGCCCTCTGCATTGGCAGCAGAAACCACTGCAGCCCCCTGGCGTGGAGATGAGCCCAGCGAACCACTTTCAGGCACGATATCATTATTTCCAGGAGCTGAGACAGTTGGACGATAGGTACCGACCTGGCAAAGCTGCAGTGCTTCACTCTGCGCCTCAGGTTGGACAGCCGGTCTGGAGAAAGAAATACCTGGCAGGAGGTGGAGTTGATGACTGCACCCAGATGCTGTATACAGGTGGACAGCCGGAACTGGCTCTTCTCCATGTTGACAGAGAAGCCATGTTGCTGCAGAGTCTGCACAGTCAGTGTGACATCGCGGTGAGCCTGCTCGGTGGTGAGAGAATGAATAATTATATCGTCCAAATAACATTCCAGACGAACCGGAATGGCTGCGGAGGTGAGCCGCTAACACTGCCAGTATTTTGGTAAATGTCCTGGGCGCAGATGATAGCCCGAAGGGAAGCGCCCTGTATTGATAATGCTTCCCTTCCGAGCAGAACCTCAGGAACCGCCTGTGGCCCGCATTGATGGGGACATGCAGGTAGGCCTCTTTGAGATCTATTGAGGTCAATAGGTCCCCTTCCCTCACACAGTCCAGGATGGAGTGGAGCGACTGCATCTTGAACCTCTTGTAAGCCAGATGCTGATTCAAGCTCTTGAGGTCCAAGATGGCCCTCCACTCCCCTGAGCTCTTGGGCACAAGGAAGAGGATGGAGTAGAACCCTCTCCCCTCCTGACCTTTGGGGACCTGCTCTATCGCCTTTATCTGAAGGAGGTGGTGAATTTTTGCCCTCATATGATCCTTCTTTTCTGGGTTCCTGGGCGTGGGGATGCGAAGAAATTTCCTTTGGGGGAAAGATAGAAAGTCCAGGACAAGGCCCCTCCGAATGGTGTTGAGGACCCACTTGTCCGATGTAATCTCCTCCTACCTGTCGGCATACAGCCTCAGCCGACCCCCTATGGGAGGACCCCCATGAACGTCACTTTCCCTTATGAAAGGGGCGGGAGTTGCCACTGTTCTTTCCGCCTCCTCGGAATAGTTTCCGAAAGGAAGTGGTTAGCACGAGATCCGAAGGAGGATCTGTCCTGCTGTCTATCTCCTCCTGACTGGAAGGGTCTCTGGTAGGAGGAAGGGTGAGAAGATTGTCCTGAATCCTGATTCCTGAAGGGTCGCTTACGGAAGGACCCTGACCCCTTATGTTCGCCTCTCTAAAGAGTTGCAGGAAGGATTTTACGTTTGTCCTTAGTCTCGGTGACAAACTTGTCCAGAGAGTCTCCGAACAAAAGGCCTCCCTTGAAGGGAGCCGATGCCAGTTTCCATTTGGCTTTCATTTCGGCCTGCCAATGCCTGAGCCACAGGAGGTGGCGAGAGGTGATATTGGAGGCGAGGGCCCTTGATGCGAATTTCGCAGCTGTCAGAGAGGCATCCCTCAAATACTCAACAGCAGTAATTATCTTAGTGAGCTCATGGCGCCATCTAGACTTCTTGGGGGGGGGCGGCTTAGATCTGAGCTGCCGCAGCCAAAATAAGGTAGCCCTGATAAAGAATGAGGCCGAGGTGGATGCCTTAATGGCCCAGGCGGATGCCATATGAGTTTTATGACACACCTTCTCCAACCTCTTGTCCTCCGCTTTCAGTCCCTCTAGGAGCTCAGCCAGTAGGTTTGAATTGGAAGTTAGGGACACTACCGGGGCGTCTAATTCTGGGAATTTCAAGATGTCCTCCATCCTCCCTTCCAGGGCATAAAGGGACCTGTCTCCCCCACTGGGGTTGGTCAGCGTGCCTGGCTGCAGCCACTGGCACTGAACCACATCCATAAAGAGGTCAGGTACAGGAATGACCTCAGGAGCTGACACTGTTTCTTTAAACAGCCCGTGATCTTTGGATGTAGAAGCCTGAGCAGCTTCAGGTTTGGAAGTGGGGCCAGATTCCGTAGCCATCATAGCCTTGTGCAGGATTGATTTAAATAACAACGGCTTGAAAAGGCCAGTGAAGGCCGGCTTGCCAGGGGGAAGATCCTCGTCTTCAGACAGAATGAAAATTTCCCCCTCCTCCTGCTCAGAGCTGGAAGAATCAGAATGAGATGAGCTGGATGAACCAGAAGTGGAGGGAGACTCCTTAGAAGTGGAAGCCTTGGGTTTACGCTTCTGCTTAGAAGTCTTGGGCTTGCGTGAACCCCTATGCTTGATTCCTTCAGCTATCCCCTGGGAAATGGCCAAGGATATCACCTCCCTCATCTCAGCTGAAAGAGCAGGACTTTTGCCCATCTTTGGGCGTTGCTTGCTAGGCCTGCGGTGGCCAGCCCTGCCAGAGCTGGACTCAGCCTCCTCACGCAGGGAATCCTGGATGGAATCACATTCCCCCCCCCCCATGGAAGAGCTACGGGAGTCAGGGTAACCCCAAGAAGCTTCTGGGGAGGGATCCCTGGATCTATCTTCTTCCCCAGAAAGGAATTCACTGTCCCCAGGGGATTGGGCCTCCCGATCAGGGGGGAAATGTCCCTGCTGCGATGGTTAGGGTTAGGTTCTGCCACCTGGTGGGGCCTAGACACCTCCCTGGGTTCCACTGTGGCTCTTGCAGTCCCTGGAGAAGATCTGTCGCTAGAGCCCTTGTGCCCTTTGCCTTTTTTAGCTGAGGAATCCAGTTTGCTGCGCTTACTGGAGGGCCCTGCTAGCTCCTCTAAGGCCTCCCTGACCTCCTCAGGTCACCATGGGGCCTGGGATCTAGCTGGTGCTGGGACGGGCTCATGCATTGGCCTAACGGCTCGAAGGACGCTTTGCAGACTCTTCAGGAGGGCTGGGTTCCTTCCTCCCACCGCCCTCGGATCCCCGAGACTTATCTTCTTCAGAGGGGAAGGCCAGCCGGCTCCTCAGACTGGGCCCGAGCCTCTCTGCGGTGTTCTGCAGTCGCTGAGGGCCGAAATAAAGCTCTCCCTGGGCTGCCGACTCTCTTCGCTCTCCCACGAGCCAAACGAACTCCTCACCTCACAATCGGACTCCGGAGTGGTTTAAAATTGCGGCAGCTGCACAGGCAGCCTCCTCCTGCTCTTTTCGGCTGCCTGAGGTAGAAAAGCGCGTGAAGCAGCCAGCTGCCATCGCTGTTGCTGGGCAGAGTGGAAACCGCCCTGGCCTGTTGTGAAACTGCCCGCAAAGCCTCCCTGAGCGGTGGTTGGGGCTGGGATCTTGGACTGTGACCTGTAAGCCTCCCACCGCCCCCACCGCTCGCCAGCGGCCACTGGACAAGCGGTCCACAGCCCCCTGAAGCGCCTGCGACCAGCGGAGTCAGGGGAAGCCCGGATGGCCTCTCAGCTACATTCAAACCTGCACACTTGCAATCTGTCAAATTTTCCAAATGATTCAATTGATCAATTTTCAAGGTACAATGGTGGTCCAAAGTGGAACATCTCCAGCCTATCTGACCTTCGACTGGAGCACTCCCAAAACAGTCCCAACGGGCGGACTGAGTTTTCAAACTGAGCATGCAGAGGCAAAGGGAGGCGTGGTCAACAGAAAAACATCACTCAGTCCAAGGGCAGATAGGCTGTGTTAACCCACGCTTGGACTCTCCAAGCAGTGCACTGGAGAACGACGCATGCGCACACTCTGCTGTCTCAAGCCTGGCTGCAAAAGACAAGCCTCGCAGGCGATCTGCTAAGCGGCTGTCAGTTTGAGCTCTTTGATCCCAATTGCCTCTCTTCTCTTTTGTAATGCGCAGACAGTCCAGAGAGGTTATCGGGTACACAGGCCTGTGGGCTGAAGCCCCGTGGCCAGACAGAGGCGAGCCCTCAGAGTAGTCCAGAAATACTCATGATCCTCAAATAGATCATCTTCCTTTTGACAACGAGGATGGAAATTGTCAAACTGGTAAGGTGAAGGAATCAAGGTTGCTAATGCATACAAGGGATAATACGACTGTCCCAGAGTGGACTGAGTCGGAAATTGGGTGGTAACACTCACAGGGGCAGTTATATAGTACATTGGTTAATTAATATTCAGACACAGTCCAATCAGAGCATGGACAGTGTTAACCCATGCATGGATGCTATCCCCACCTTTATTGAGAAATTTCCTGACAGAACAATTAATTAGTGGAACCCACTTATCTCCAGAAGTTGTGGGCACTCCAACACTGGAGGTTTTTAAGAAGCGATTAGACAACCATTTATCTGAAATGGTATATATGTTCGCTGCTTGAGCAGGGTTTGGACTAGAAGACATCCAAGGTCCCTTCCAACTCTTATTTTGCTATTCTGTTATTATTAGAGATTCTAGAACTGAAGCAGGAGTTAGACAAGCCATGTGACTGTTAAAGTTCATATAAAATGTTTTAACACTTTTAATATGGCATTAAATAGTTTAATCTAGTAAAATTAAGAACAAGGAAAACATTTCATTTCAAGAAATATAAATTTGTTTCACAATATTATTATTTATATACAAAGGGTAATCCTAACCTACATTCTAAAAAACAACACCCTCCTGTTAACCTTGCTAAATACATTGCTTATTTAATTTTTGTGAAAATCTGGAATATATAAACTACCTCTATATACCAAATACATTTATTCCCTTGAATATGTTTTAAGTTGTGTTCTTGTGCTACCAAACTAATGAACAGTTTAAGTATACAATTTAAACACTTTAAGAGAATCAGCTGTGACTGTTACAAGAACAGACATCTAATATTTAGTCACCAGCTTTACCTTAGTAGCAGTTGCTTTTATAACACAAAATGTGTTTAAGGCAGACTTAATTAAGAATACAGTAGCTGGGATATATTTTCTAATGCAGAAATAGTCATTAGGAACTACAAATAGCTACAAAGTCCCACAAAGTATGAATATGAGTGTCAGCTGTGCTTCTGAAAAACTTGGAAGTATATGCAATATACTGCTTCTATGTGGACAAAAGATTTGTGTCATGAGCACAATAGATTCACGAGATTCAGGTGGTATTACTAAAGAAGAGTTTGCAATGTAAACTGGTTGAAACTGCAGCAAAACATAAAGGATGAAAGATGAAGAACTAAATTTATAAGCAATTTCCTTTCCATTCTTCTCCAGTCCTATATGAATACTATTATACGAGGACAATCTCCATAGATAGCCTTAGGATAGTCTTCCATCATGAAAGTTACAGTTCAGATATTTCTTTTAACATTTGAGAGATAGGGGAATTGTGTCTTTCATCAAATATTTATGTCCTGGTATTCTTCTCGATTTCTCTTTTGGCAGTTTCATCAGTAACAGTTGCAGTAATAATTTTAATTTGCCAATAAAAACTTGTGTGTGTATGTGTGTGTGTGTGCGCGTAGGCACGCACACAATGTCACAGAAATGAAAAATATATGAAAGCTAATTTATAAATTGATTTAAAATTGTTAATAAGTTTTTAAAGATTTTCCAATGTACAGGTTTTTAACACCAAAGAAGTAATATATTTTGCCTACTCTTTTAAAAAATAATAAAGAAAGAAAGAAAGAAACTATTTTAAAGAGTAATGGCACACCAGTCACATGCATTCCAATGATCAGGAGTCTGGCAGCATCTTTTCTGACTAGCATATTTTAATATTTTAAAAGTATAAGATTTCATGAACTGCTTGGAATTCCTGGAATGGTTAAACTGAATCTATGATTCAACTGAGTTGAAGCAAAAGGAAAAAAGATGCGGGAAATGAGGACAAAGTTGGTGCACAGATGCAGATTACATACCAGATGGTGAAGATGCAGATAAGGTATTTATATTTTATAAATTAACAAATATTTGATTTTGATTTGATTTGATTTATTGGATTTCTATGCCGCCCTATTCCCAGAGGGACTCAGGGCGGCTCACAAACCAAAAAAAAAGGGGGGGATACAAACAGGAGGAAAACAACGGACAAACAACTACAAACAATTTAAAAACACTCAACAACCACACAATTTGAGCGGGGGCGAGGGATCCGTCAGCCCCAGGCCTGTTGGAACAACCAGGTTTTTAGGGCTTTGGGGAAAGCCTGAAGGGTGATGAGGGTCCGAATCTCCACGGGGAGCTCGTTCCAGAGGGCCGGAGCAGCCACAGAGAAGGCCCTCCTCCGGGTGGTAGCCAATCGGCATTGGCCAGTAGATGGAATTCGGAGGAGGCCTAATCTGTGGGATCTAATAGGTCTGTTGGAGGTAATTGGCAGCAGGCAGTCTCTCAAGTGCCCAGCTCCAATACCATGAAGGGCTTTATAAGTGACGACTAGCACCTTGAAGCGTATCCGAAGACCAATACGCAGCCAGTGCAGCTCGCAGAGGATAGGTGTGACGTGGGTGTACTGGGGTGCACCCACAATCGCTCGCGCGGCTGCATTCTGGACAAGCTGAAGTCTCCGAATGCTCTTCAAGGGCTGCCCCATGTAGAGCGCATTGCAGTAGTCCAGTCCTGAGGTCACAGGGGCACAAGTGACTGATGCGAGGGCTTCCCGGTTCAGGTAGGGACGCAATTGGTGCACCAGGCAAACCTGGGCAAATGCCCCCCTGGTCACAGCTGACAAATGGTGTTCTAAAGTCAGCTATGGGTCCCAAATTGCAGACCCTGTCTGAGGGGTGTACAGTTTGACCCCCCAGCCTGAGAGATGGAAAACTTGGCCAATTGTTGGGAGGGAAACATACCAGCCACTCGGTCTTGTCTGGATTGAGTGCAAGCTTGTTAACCCCCATCCAGACCCTAACAGCCTCCAGGCACTGACACATCATGTCAACCGCTTCACTGAGTTGGCACGGGGCGGACAGATACAACTGTGTATCATCCGCATACTGGTGGTATTTTATCCCGTGCTGTCGAATGATCTCACCCAGTGGCTTCATGTAGATGTTAAACAGGAGGGGGGACAGGACCGAACCCTGCGGCACCCCATACCTCAGAGGCCTAGGGGTCAATCTCTGCCCTCCAACTAACACCGACTGCGACCTATCCGAGAGGTAAGAGGACAACCACCGAAGGAGGGTGCCTCCCATCCCCACCTCACGTAATCGTCGCAGAAGGATACCATGGTCGATGGTATTGAAGGCCGCTGAGAGGTCAAGGAGCACTAGGACGGAGGCATGACCCCCATCCCTGGCTCTCCAGAGATCATCGGTCAGTGCGACCAAAGCAGTTTCCATGCTGTAGCCAGGCCTGAATCCAGACTGAAAGGAGTCTAGATAATCGGTTTCATCCAAGGACCGCCGGAGCTGAGAGGCCACCACTTTCTCGACAACCTTCCCCACGAAGGGGAGGTTGGAGATTGGACGATAGTTGTTTAAGATGGCTGGATCCAAGGATGACTTCTTCAGGAGGGGTCTCACCACCGCCACCTTTAATACAGGGGGAAAGAACCCCTCCCGAAGGGAGGCAATAACTATCGCCTGGATCCAGCCCTATGTCACCTCCCTGCTGTTCGCAACCAGCCAGGAGGGGCATGGGTCCAGCGCACAAGTGGAAGCACTCACAGCTCCCATGGCCTTGTCCACTTCCTCAGGACTAACAAGTTGAAAATCAATCCAGAGATGTCGCTCCAGATTCTCCCCTGGTGTCTCGGCTGGCTCTGCGCAATTGGAGTCCAGGTCCGTCTGAAGCCGAGAAACTTTATCCGCGAGGAATTGGACGTATTCCTCAGCTCTACCTTGCAAAGGATCGCTCGTATCCCTCCTATTCAGGAGGGAACAGGTTATCCTAAACAAGGCGGCTGGGCGTGACTCAGCGGAAGGTATCAGAGTGGCAATGTGAGTTGTTTTTGACGTCCTGATTGCCCGAAGATGAGCCCTGATGCAGGATTTTAATAGTGCTCGGTCCGACTCGGACTTACTGGATCTCCAGCGGTGCTCTAGGCGTCTCTTTTGGCGCTTCATCTCCCGGAGTTCCTCAGTAAACCAAGGAGCCCTCCTGGATCCACTGCCTCGGATCGGCCGTAAAGGCGCAATCTGTTTGAGAGCCCCTGCTGAATTCCAATAAGTGACCAGGGTCTCCGCCGGACTGCGGGCGAGAGTATCAGAAAAACCCCAAGCTCTGTCTGAAAGCCCAATGGGTCCATAAGGCGCCTGGGGTGGAACCACCTAATCGGCTCCTCCTCCCTACAGTGGGGGGTTTGGTCTCTGAAAGTCAAGCCTCAGTAGGTAGTGGTCCGACCATGACAGGGGCAAGATCTCACTGCCCTTCAAACCAAGATCACAACTCCACTGCTCCGAGAGAAATACGAGGTCGAGCGTGTGACCTGCCAAGTGAGTCGGGCCTCGGATTACTTGGGTCAAGCCCATGGCTGTCATGGAAGCCATGAACTCCTGCGCTCCATCAGAGTGCTTGTCGTGCGAAGGCAGATTAATAATAATATATAATCTGTAAAAGGTACTGTTGAACTCACTCAAAAGATCATATACAAATATCTCAACAAAGATAACCAGTGTTTTAATATATTAAAGTTGTTTGATAAAAAACTTGGAAGGTAGACTCTAATATTTACAAGGTATAATTGTATACATATGTAGGCATATGCTATTTTTTTAATCAGCTGGAATATTAAAATACGCTACATTATAAAATCAATGTTAACTCTATTTTAAGAGAAAAAGGAGCACACATGAACAAAGTATACGTAAGCATGGCTGATCAAACATGGATTGGAGTGGTATAAAAGTTCCAGTAAATAAGAACATAGACAACATAGTAACCAAATTATGAAACAAGACCAGACATCTACTTTACTCCACATTTACACAAGACAACCCTGGGCCTGAGCAATTTCAAACACAAGGTTAAAGGTCCCTTTACATCCTCTTCCTCTAATGTGATATACAGGCCTAATTCTGCCAACACAATTCAGCATGAGACAGTTAAAATCACATCAAGAATTTTCAGGCAATCTTAGAAGTCCTAAACAAATTCAATCACTTTTCTAATATCTTAAAATTGTTAATTGGTAACATGATTGTAATCTATCTCCCTTGAAACCCTCATTTGAATTACTGCCCTATCTTCTCCTTTCCTTTCCCTAACCCCAGCTCCATCCTACATATTTTAATCCCACATCAATCAAGCCACTCCATGAATGTAATGAAATGAACTTCTTTACTTTATTGTCTTACAAGATGGACTACCTTGAAATCTGGCTGTACCCTCTTGTTTTGGAATAGGATAGATGAATCTTATGAGCAAGTTTAATTTGAAATTTATGTGCTTCCTAGATTAAACACTGGAATGCCAAAGTTAGAAACATGAAAGGAGAAAATTAAACAATTGGACGATATGGTTTAATAAACCAAAAATAAGCAGGAAACCAACTTCTCACTTTTTGTCATTTCAAAGATTTCTTCACAGCTGACAATGTCTTCAAACATTCAAAATGATACCTTTATACACAGACATCAAAGATCAAGTATGGTACAATTGAAATGCAATTGACTGTGGATGGAGGAGCTCTTCCACCTTTAGTATCAAAGACATAGTCAGATACTGATTTTAGAACAGATCACTGCAAGTTCCAAGTTAAGTGAAAGAAAAAAGCCAGTCAATTTCCACAATATGGTCTTGATCATACACCCACCATTTTTTACAACACCAGAAATCATTTTGAAATCCTGACTCTCATTAAAGAACCAGGGAGATTATGAATGACATTAAGTAAGTAATTGTGGATATCTGTGAAAATAGATTACGAAGGGGGGGAGGAGAGAAAGCAAACTGGATATCAGAACAACCATGGAAATTGCCAAGAAGTAAAAAGAAAAAGCCCTGAAGGACGAACATTTCAAAAAGGAATTTAGCAAAGTGTTTCAGGGAGATAGATGTTGGGCACAAGAAGAAATAGGAGGTACCTTAAAGAACTAAAGGACACCAATGGACAAATAGTAATCAATTCAGAGATCAAATGAAAGTGAAAGTGAAAATATACTGAAATACTATACAGAAATATTTTAAAATATTTTAAATGATGTATGGACTTCATAATAGAAGGGAAGATGTATGGCTACTTCTTCAGCTCAAAAAACCCTGAAAGCTAATTACTATCAGATAATAATAACAACAGTTAGTATAATTTGTTCATTTAAAAAAAAAGTAAATTGTAGCTGATTATTTTAAGCTGCCGAGACTCACTAGGGACAAGCAGCATATAAATATAATATATAAATAAGAAAAATATATTTTGAATTAAAATCTATCCAATTGCTGATGACTCAAAGCAGTTGGTGGGCAAGGCTGGATTGATTTGACCGGATTGGTATGAAGAACTAGGTGCAGCTGTGGAAGACTCAGGGCTGCTGACATGGGATGGCTGGGTGAGTGTGCCGACTGCATGCAGCAAGATGGGTAGCTAGATGGATACCATTGGGTAGGCCAGGTGGGCGCAGAATAAGTCAACCCATGAAACTAAATGTGGGACAAATTTGGTACCCCACCAAAATAAAAATCACCCAGAGGTGTGCCAGACAAATAGGAAGCAGTAAAGTATATAAGGAAGGGAAAAGGGAAGGTAAGCTCCGCTTTCTATTCTCTAGCCCCACTTTCTAAGGGGTGATTTTCTTGAAAGTGTGCAAAGAAAATAAAGGGGAGAATAGATTATAAATCCTCACAAAGCACAAGTCCTTTTGCAGCAATCTCACTGAATCAGGAAAAAGCTTTATCATTCACCGTTTGGTCAAATCCACAGAAATGGGAAGGGCGAAACAAAGGAGGAGATAAACATAAGGAGGGAAGAGTGGATAGTTTATATTTTCACTGCAGTTTTACAGTTAATTCTTGCTGTGACTTCTTCCCCCTCTCCCAAAAAACTCCAATCCTAACAATGTGATTTTGGATACCACCTTCCATCTCTAAATTGTGATACTTTTTTGAAAGTAAGACGCAAACTAGTTTTATATTTCATACCTTATGTTATGCTTTCTTTGTATTTAGACTCTAGAACTAAATCTGGGTACTATATTTTTAGATTATACTGATGTATAAGGGTAAAGCCAATATTTTTTTCTTGCTTCCTCTTTTTCCAGCCATTTATTTTCTTACCCTGCTTCCACTTGTAGTGTTGGAAAACCCACAGTGCATAGCAGATGTACCAATTTGTTTTATTTGGTTTCCGAACTATATTGGTCTATGTCTTCCTTGTGGGTTATGGGTTATGGGTCTCTGTCGTCCCCACATCCCACACATTTTTATATTCCCAGTAGCTGATAACCTGGCATTGCTGGGGTATTTATTTATCCTAATCCATACATTTGTCCTCAAAAATAATCCTGGACCAAACGTAATTTCTAATGTTGGTTTTTCCTTCTTACCAGAGAGAGCCACCTTGTAGAGTACTGTGAACTGTTACCATGGCAACTCCACTGTGCTGTACAGTAGAAGCCATTTTATGGCAGTACAATAGAAGCCCTTTTAAGGCACAACAGGCTGTATCTTAACAGAACACACACCCCGAGGGGCGTTAGGAGTGTCTTACTCCCACAGTATTTGTTTCCAGAAAGTAAATCATCTGTGCACCAAGTTTGGTGGAACATACATACACACACACAGCCATTTTGATAGATAGATAGATGATAGATGATAGATGATAGATGATAGATTAGATAGATAGATAGATAGATAGATGATAGATGATAGATGATAGATGATAGATGATAGATGATAGATAGATAGATAGATAGATAGCCATTTTTAAAAAACTGAAGGCTTCCAAGATTGTATAATTTTCAATTAGGCAAGTTGCTTCAGCTTCCTAATCATTGTTGAAGTATTTTTTTAAAGCTTCAGTAAATAGGCAATATTATTTTTGGGTATAGCCATTAGTACTTCAATATCAAATCTGAAATTAACAATTATAGGGTTATTAGGACCCTAATCGTAGGGTCCCTGCTCCGGAGCTTGTCGGGTGTGAGTCTCTGCTGATAAAGTTGGACCTCAAGGGTCAAGTGGGTCTGCTGTTAACGTACCTGCCTCCCAACAGCGTTGCAGCAGCCCTCCCCTCGCTCCTCGAGTCGGTAGCCGAGCTGGCAATTGAGTTCCCTAGGATGATGGTCCTGGGGGACTTTAATTTGCCTTTGCTCGGTGAAAACTCTGATGGGGCGCAGGAGTTCATGGCTTCCATGACAGCCATGGGCTTGACCCAAGTAATTCGGGGCCCAACCCATTCGGCGGGTCACATGCTCGACCTCGTATTCCTCTCGGAGCAGTGGATTTGTGACCTTGGTCTGAGGGGTAACGACATCATACCCCTGTCGTGGTCAGACCACTGCCTACTGAGGCTCGACTTCCGGAGACCAAACCCCCACTGTAGGGAGGAGGAACCGACCAGGTGGTTCCGCCCCAGGCGACTTATGGAACCGCTAAGGTTCCAGATGGAGCTTGGGGTCATTCCTGATACTTTCGCCCACAGTCCGGTAGAGACTCTGGTTGCTGCTTGGCATTTGGCAGCATCAGGGGCCCTCGACCGGATTGCGCCACTACGGCCCCTCCGAGGCGGCGGATCCCGGAGACCCCCTTGGTTCACCGAGGAACTCCGGGAGATGAAGCGCCGGAGGAGATGCCTAGAGCACCGATGGAGGTCCGATAAGTCCGAATCGAACCGAGCAATGGTAACCACCTGCACCAAGGAATACACCAGGGCACTTAGGGCAGCGAAAAGATCTCATATAGCCACCTTGGTTGCGTCCGCTGAGTCCCGCCCAGCCGCCCTGTTTAAGATAACCCGCTCCCTATTAAATAAAAGGGAAGCGGGGGAACCCTTGCAGGGCAGAGCTGAGGATTATGCCCAATTCTTAGCGGACAAAATTGCTCGGTTTCGGTCGGACTTGGACTCCATCCCCGCAGTTCCAGCCGAGGCACAAGAGGATCAGGTGGAACATCTCTGGGTTGAGTTTCAGGATGTTACCCCCGGGGATGTGGACAAGGCCATGAGGGCTGTAAGTGCCTCCACCTGCGTACTGGACCCGTGTCCCTCATGGCTGGTTACTAACAGCAGTGAGGTGACATGAGGCTGGATCCAGGCGGTTGTGACCGCCTCTCTTCGGGAGGGGAACTTCCCCGCCGCACTGAAAGCGGCGGTGGTGAGACCCCTCCTAAAGAAGCCATCTTTGGATCCAGCTGTTCTTAATAACTATCGCCCAGTCTCCAACCTTCCCTTCCTTGGGAAGGTTGTTGAGAAGGTGGTGGCCTTTCAGCTCCAACGGTCCTTGGAGGAAGCAAACTATCTCGACCCCTTCCAGTCAGGCTTCAGACCCGGTTACAGCACAGAAACCGCTTTGGTCGCATTGACCGATGATCTCTGGAGAGCCAGAGATGGAGGACATTCCTCCATCCTGGTCCTCCTTGACCTCTCAGCGGCTTTCGATACCATCGACCATGGTATCCTTCTGCGACGACTGCGGGAGGTGGGAGTGGGAGGCACCGTGTTGCGGTGGTTCTCTTCCTACCTCTCGGACAGGTCGCAGTCGGTGTTAGTGGGGGGGCAGAGATCGTCCCCTAGGCCCCTAACATATGGGGTGCCTCAGGGCTCGGTCTTATCCCCCCTACTATTCAACATCTACATAAAACCGCTGGGAGAGATCATCCGTAGGCACGGGATCAGATACCATCAATATGCGGACGATACCCAGTTGTATCTGTCCGCCCCGTGCCAACTCAATGAGGCGGCAGACGTGATGAACCGAGGCCTTGAGGCCGTTATGGACTGGATGAGGGTTAACAAGCTTGTGCTCAACCCAGAAAAGACTGAGTGGCTGTTGTGTTTCCCTCCCAAAGATTCGACCAATATTCCATCACTCAGGCTGGGGGGTCAAATTTTATACCCCTCAGAGAGGGTTCGCAACTTGGGAGTCCTCCTGGACCCACAGCTATCGTTTGACCACCACCTGACGGCTGTGACTAGGGGGGCATTCGCCCAGGTTCGCCTGGTGCGCCAGTTGCGACCCTACCTGAATCGGGAGGCACTCACAACAGTCACTCGGGCCCTTGTGACCTCTAGGCTGGAATACTGCAATGTGCTCTACATGGGGCTGCCCTTGAAGAGCATCCGGTGACTTCAGCTGGTACAGAACGCGGCCGCGCGAGTGATTGTGGGTGCACCGCGGTTCACCCACATAACACCTATCCTCCGCGAGCTGCGCTGGCTACCTGTCGATCTCCGGATGCGCTTCAAGGTGCTATTAGTCACTCATAAAGCCCTGCATGGTAGTGGATCTGGATACTTGAGAGACCGCCTCCTGCCAATCACCTCCCTGCGACCAATTAGATCTCACAGATTGGGCCTCCTCCGTATTCCATCGGCCAGCCAGTGCCGGCTGGCAACTACAAGGAGGAGGGCCTTCTCAGTAGTAGCCCCGACCCTTTGGAACGAACTCCCCGTGGAGATTCGTACCCTCACCACCGTCCAGGCCTTCCGCACAGCCCTCAAGAACTGGCTAGCCCGTCAGGCCTGGGGACAAGGATAGTCGCCCCTCCCGAATGATGAATGTATGTTGCTTATTTCTTTTATTATATGTGTCTATGTTACTGTTTGTACTTCCCCTCCCTGATTTTATGTGAGCCGCCCTGAGTCCCCTCAGGGAAAAGGGCGGCCTACAAATGTTAATAAAATCTAAATCTAAATCTAAATTATGGAATTATTTTGTCCTATCATTCAGTACTAGGAACTTTGTGGAAGATTATAGTATTATCAGTGGTGGGTTCCTACCGGTTTGGACCAGTTTGGACAAACCAGTAGTGGTTTGGTGACCTGATCGTTGGAACCAGCAGCAACCCAGGCCTGCCACGCCCCCAAATTAATTCTTCCAGAGGCGCCATAGGCAGCACCATTTTGTTTTTTGGTTCTGCGCACTGATTGCACTGCACATGCGTGCACAGCGCACTTCAATCACACGCAGTGTGCACACAAGCGAACCAGCAGTAGTGGAACCCACCCCTAGTATATGCTTTCAGTGAGAAAGTGACAGATACCTGTGCCTGGAGATGGGCCATTTTCAAGGATGTAAACCTAATTTACTGCAGTTGTTAGAGTTGCCCTGTATGCATTTTCTGTCCTCAGAACATGGGGATGGAGAATGGAAAGTGGGGTGGGGAAATCCATACTCCCTTCCTTTCCTTTCCTTGCAAACCTTGCCACTTCCTGTTTGCTGGCACATCTACAGGTAATTTTTCTTCTGGTGGGGTGCCGAAATGGTCCCACGTACAGTTGCCTAGGGCGACTTACTCTGCACCCAGCTGGCCATGACCATCCAATAGCAGCCACCACAGTTGCACAAAGTGCAGTTGGCCACTCCCATCCAACCACACCGAGTCATCTGCACCAAGTCTACTACAGCTAGTTGTCTACACTGATCTAGCTGCACTCAGCTGTTGACACCCACCCAACTATGTCTACCTGGCTGCTATGAGTCTCTTTTGCTCTTCACTGGTTAACACTCATACATAATCACACATATACAAGTATCTATATTTATATAGTTACTACTTTGAACTTCAGGAACAAATGTTTTAAAATTAACTTATATCTACCTTCTCCTTATTCAGCACACTTTATCACTTACACATATTTCCAATGAAATATGCTCACTTCTATACTTTCCTTAGCTATGATAAATCTGTATATGACTTAGCTTTCCCATAGTTCTACCTAATTGGTTTCAGCTGTCATATTTGAAATGAAACGGATGGAAAGCCTGAGGCCTATGAATGAACAGGAAGTATTTGCAACTACATTCCCATCATGTCAAACCAGCAATGTGAAAGAGTTCTCCCATTAAAACAAAAACAGTACTATTTGGCTTCTGGCAATGACATCATGAAGCAGACAGATTGGATTGTTTCATTGAGGCTGCAAGATTGTTGCACACAATTCTTTTCTGCTAAATAGATTGCACATACATTTATCATGTTCTGGATAGTCTACTGACTAAATTATTTCTCTATTGTTACATTCTTAAGTAGATGCAGCAATGAAAAAAAGGAAATATTAAAGAACTAAATATAAAATAAAAGACCTGCACACAAAATCCAAAGGCACGATTTATTTTTATTAAGTTTTGACATAACAAAAAGATAAAAAATAGAAATATATTTAAAAAAGAAAGTAAAAGGGAAAAAGTATAGAAAATAATACAATTCAAGAAAGAAAAAAAGGGAAAGAAATGAATTCTGTCCTTAGAGACTTCTGTCCTTTCAGCAGTTACTTGTTGCAAGCAGTCCTTGAGATACAACCATGCCCATTATGGTCACAAGTCACAACAGTAGTTAAGTGAGTTACTTAACAATCACCGAAACCTGCTCACAATGAATTGTTAAAGGAACATATGGGTTGCTAAGCAGAGCAGGGGGTACTTTGGGGTAGCAAATATTAATTTCCTATATTCCTTGTTTTATTGGATTATTGTATGCCACCCCAGAATTACCTTTAATAATATGGGCAGCCATATAAATTTGATTAAAAATGTATATTTGTTTTCATTTTTTTTCTTTTTTCACAAGTTCCTCATACATGGTAAAATGTCCATATTGACACAATATTGACTAAAAATACTGTTATATACTTTCCTTTCTACGGTGTCATATAGTAGCAGCACATCCTCCTGTAAAAAAATCTCTCTCAAATTATAACACAATGAATTTCAGACGCCATGTCATATTGTATCCCACTATATTGCAGCCCAAATTCTTGGCCCATTTCATCATGCTCCTTAATTTGTTCCTTTTGTTTCAAATTTCAAAACAGGTTTGTACACTCTTTGCAATCAAAGAGTACACCATTTGTTCATCATTTGTACAGAGTTTAGCCAGTGTCCTATCTTACCCTGACAAGAGCTATAAGAGACCTTAACATAGCCATTCCGCCATTTGAATGTTAAAAGTCAGCTAGTATACATTGGAGTTCCATGAAGATTCTTTTTCTGCAGCGGAACAGAGCATTCTAATGTTTTCCAATGTACTTTTCTCACATATCAGTGTCAGGTATTTTATAGTGGAACATATCAAAACTTATGCTTTGATATGATCCACTATAGAATGAAATCCTATGCCTGAAGCAACTATGACCATGTGGCAATCGTACAAATCTTCTTCCCTGAGGAATTATTGCCAAGATGGCTGCACCTACTGAAATAATCTGTGTCTGGTAGATATACTGGAATCTTATAGGTAGTTTGATATAATTTAATCTACTTGGTATTTACAACTAAATATTTATATTGGGACAGAGAAAGTAAAGCAACTTTTGCATTGAGTAATGGTTTAATGCTGCTGTAAAAATAGTCAAGCTATATCATTTTATTATTGTTGTGAGGAAATATAATAACAAGAAGATCAATTCTATAAAACACATTTATTGGCCTTCCCTAACATCCTGGTGCTAATGCTTGGGGAGAAAGCCAAGTTTTAACCGTCTTGCATAAGGCCAGAGAGTGAGGATCATCCAAGTCCCAGGAGGGAGGTTTTTTCATGGGGCAAGCAGAAAAGTTCATTCTTCTTCAGACACACAAGATGGCACTGTTTTACAGAAGGGATTTGAAACATGCCCACCCTTCCAGATCTGGTGGAACAGACAGAAACTCTCAGAGATAGAGAGTCCCAGAAGTAACCTGGCAATGTAAGGTTTTAAAACTATTAACCAGCACCTTCAATTGTACCTGGAATCATATCGGAAGCCAGATCAGCTTATGCAGAAATAGAACTGCATAAGGAAGCTTTGAAACCTACAAAGCTGCATCAGTTGCCACATTCTACACTAGCTGAATTTTACACATCCTTGCACAGTCCCTTCTTGACCCTTTCAGTCATTAAAATAGTTAATGTTGTGGTAATATGTTCTCATGTCCACAATAACTTTATATCTTAAAAGTAAATCTTTTAAATGTTGGATTCAATTCTAACTTGAAACTATTCCTATATTCTAACTTAATGCATGGCTTTGTACCTCATTCACAATTAGTTTTTTTCTTTGTATAGAGTCTATATTTAATTTAATGGAATATTCCAATTGGAATACATTCTAATTCAGTTGATTGCTTTTTATTTCAGTCAATAATTTATATGCCGTTAGCTATAGTTCCTACTACATATTTTAGCTCAAAGCTTAGTAGTAGTTATTAGTTTTTTAGATGATTAATTTTAAATGAAAAAAAATGGAAAAGAGAGATCACTGTGACATATTAAATTCCTCATTTGTTTACTGGTATTGTACTCCTTTTCCTTTTTCTTGCTTTTTATCTCTGTTTATACTCTTGGAGAAAGAGATGTCTAATAAAAGAAATAAGAAAACTAATAAAATTTGTTTATCTTAAAAGATACTCCCAGACTCTCTCTCATTCTTGGCAATCAGCTAAGACTGCTCTTTTCCTACAAGAAAAAAATATAATAAAGATACATTTAGTGTTTTCTATCAATATAAGCCGAAATTTGAAGCATTTAAAAAATGCTTCATGCAATTGCTGACAGTAAACAGAAAGCCACAAAAAATTGATATATCAACGAAGATAATTTCCATTTTCTTGTTAAACCTATGAAGCCTTATAGTTTTATTTAAAAGAGGAGTTGGTAATCCAAGAAACAAATTAAAGAACTGAGACTTACAACAGCATACAGGTTAAATGACAGAGGGGGGGGGGAAGAAGTGACAATATTAAGTCACAAAATGCTAACTGTCATTATAGATAATTTAACTGATACTTGTTTTAATGCAATGAAATCATTATACAGAGTTAGCCTTTTGCAGAAATAGAATACCAACTGCATGAAAATGTTTGGAATTGCGGCAGTGGTGGGTTCTGGATTCCGTTCCAACCGGTACAGTTGGAATGACCCTGGTGTCTCCCACATGGATGCGCACGCATGCGTCATACTTGCCTATGATGCTTCCGCAAGCCTCCACGATGCTCCAGCTGCTCGGCACAGTGTCGTGCAGGCGTCGTACGTGCCATGCGTGTGCACGGAAGCGGCAAAGGCTTAAAGGGCAGGTAAGGAGCTCAGCCGGGCAGGGTGGGCCCTTCTGAGCACCGTACCAGAATGGTACCTGGTGCTCCAGGCAGGCTCTGGTACGCCCATACCGGGGCGTACCAGAGCCTGCAACCCACCACCAAATTGTAGCATCAAAACATTAGAAAGGGGCAATCAATGTTCCACATTGGGGAAGACTGCATTGAAGTTTGAAAATTGTTTTCTTAATATCTTGAATAGGAACTGAAAAGATTCATTGTGCAATAAAAAGTTATAAAATGTGAGTTAGGGGGATTTTTTCCCAAAAAAATGAAGCTACAAAAGACGTCATTAACAAAGTTTCCACATATTTAAGTTTGTTTTAGGATATCATCTAGATGGAAAATATCATGCCTTTTATTGAAATGTTATACTATTTTTTCCTGGCTTAAATGTCAAGTCATTTTCAGGACATTAATTACCAAAGTCTTGGTCTGACGTGTAATAAAAAATGCCCTTTATGTCCTTTCATATTTTATTCAGAACAGATTTAACATGTTTTAAAACTAAGTGATTATGATAAGCAATAGAGGTTTGTTATTAGCTGCGGGATTAGGAAACACTAAATTATTTCTTATATCTGCATTCCATTATGAAACTTAAAGTTATTTAGTTAATTTATTTCATGATATGCATATAATTTACTTCTTATGTGGTCCAACATTCAGGCTTTGATCAGAGAAAAAAATGTGTGTTTGGGTTTTTTAATGTTATTGGTACTATTCTATTTATATAAAACATTGCTTAAAAGAAACACTTTTTTTTCCAAATTAATCATGACTAAGGTTAGAGAATCAACAATGTTTTATTTGGAGGAAAACTTTTGATATAGCTAGCACAAGTTGACTCACTCAAGATCACTCCTGTTCTTAAAATATGGCACTCTTAAAATTGTTTAAGTCTGCAGACTCAGGATATGAAAGGTTATTTGTTGATTTTTTTTTCAATGTTTTCTGGTATGTATGCTATAGTGAAAGAATTAGAAACACTACTGCCAAATTATATCCTATAATAAAGATATATTTCTATTTAAAAATCCTCATATTTCAGGGACCAAGAGATATCAATCTTGCTATAAACAGCCAGACAACAGAATCAAACTCAGACAAGAAGATCATTCTCTTATCTGAATCTTTGTCATTACATGGACAATAAGAGAATGGCATTCTCATCCATCAAAGAGTGACATTGATAAATGCATGAAAAGCAAGCCATCTGTTTGCATTATACTCCTACCAAATCCTTCAGCTATACATAGCTGTCACATTAAATTGCTTGCTCTAATATAGCTACACAGCACCATCCAGTATGAAGCAAATCTTCCTTAAGCTAGTTTTATTATTGTTTAGTTACTTACTTCAGTTTCTAGACTGTTCAATTCCTAACCTCTCAAGTAATTCACAGTAAACCAATATACATAGGATCAAAACAGAAATAGAAAAAAAACCACACAAATTCCACAAGACTTCTAAGCACTACCATTGGTTAGTATTCTAATGCTAGAGCTATGGGGAGTCTGAATGTCAAGAGGTAAGCTGTTCTATATGTAAATATGTACCTTACCTCAAAATGCTTTATAAAAGAAACTCATCAAAGCTTACCATACAAGTCCTGCTACAATCCTAAAGTGTGCACATTTCTCAGTAATAGATGTGACTACCACATATTTCATGTGAAAATTATCAATACAATGTCACTGACTTATATTGCTGCAGTTCTCTAGAAGTTCATAAAACTGGCACACAACAAAAAATTATGATGTTAATACGGTGATATTTGACTTTTGGAAAAAAATTTCTAAGAACCAAAAAGTTCTCTATTAATTTCAATCCCAAATTAATGCAGTGAAATTCAACTTAATGAATTAATTGTGCATTTTTGTTCTGTTATAGCTCAAGGATGGGACATAAAGGTAGTCATCTTGAGCTTCTTTCTCATTTTCTTTATTTCCTAAGCTTAAAGTATGCCTTTGTTTTTGCAGCAATTTCTGCATATTTTTTTCATGGCCCTTTTATCTGAATTTCTGCACATTCTGTAAGATCTGAGAAAGGAGGTGTGCTCCAGGGGTTATCCCTTAAACAGTGCCATCTGAGGGATCTGATGGGACATTGCCTTCTCTGTTCATAGTACTTGTCCTCTGCAATTACATATTTCTAGACCAGAGTTGTCAAACTGGCAGCACGCGGGCCAGATGCGTCACACACAGGCCATGCTAATCCCAGCTCCGCAAAGGAGGAAAACGTCATGAAACGTCACATGATGGCAACATGACACCGCAAGTTTGACACTGGTGTTCTAGAGGCTGGAATTGTCCTGAGCTGGAGTTGTCCTGACTTTGCCATCATTTAAATTGGCCTTAACCCAAATACTAGATTAAGAAGTGTGTTCCTTTATCGATGTGTTTGGTTTTTTAATTTCTGGATTATTGCCTTTTGTTTGTATTGGATGCCATTGTTTTTATCTTACATATCGTACAGAATCACTATGAATTGGGAGGCTTATACATTTTATTAATAAATACATAAATATTTGGATAAATTTAAGCAAAAGCAGCAAAACAGAAAGAAAAAATAAAATAAAAAAAGGATGGAGTAAAGAGGTAGAAGCAACAAAAAGAGAGAGAGATGAAGATTAGGGATAGGGAATTGGACAATGAACTGCAGAGACAGAGATGTTTAAAAAAGATTTAATATATCAGGCAAATAGTCTTTACAAGAAACATCTAATTTTTAGATTAAATTTCAAACATAACCTTGCATTTAGAGAACATTCTATTACAGATCTTTACTAATAGTTATTAGCATTTAGAGAACATTATATTACATCTTTATTAATGGTTACTAATCATTAAATAAAGAAGGTATTCTTTGTCCATTTAGGCAGATTCACTCAAGTTAACTCAGTCTAGGTTTATTACAATCAATGGATATTATCCTGGTAACTGTTCAAGCAAACTGAATATTTTATGCACAATCTCAGAAAGTCAAGTTAGCCTACAGTGAATCTCTGAGAAAACCAAGCCATCTAAAAGATATAGTCAACTGGCTAGTTTATAAAAAAGAAAAAGAAAAGAAAGGCATAATCTTTTTCTAGTACAATTCCCTTTATCCTTTTTGTCTATAGACTAGTGAGTCAAATGGAAAAGGGTATCTTCCCATGCTGCAGACCAGTGATGGGATTTAAATAATTTAAGAATGGGTTCTCTGTCCTTAAGACCAGCTGGGTAGGCGTGGCTCAGTGGTCATTGGACTGGATGGGCGTGGCAAACTCAACATCACTCACGTTGATGTTACAATATAATAAGGGTTAACTGGAGAGGCAGTTTCTGTAATCAGGGCAATAAAGATTAGGCTAGAAACAACACCAGAATGTTTCCTTCCTGCCTTCCTTACAGGATTAGCCCTGTAAAGTGCAAGAAAACAAAAGGAGATTTCTTCCACAACCGCTTCTCTGAACTGCTTAGAAAGTTAACAACCGGTTGTCCCAAATAGGTGCAAACTGACTGAATCCTACCATCGCCGCAGACAATTCTCCTTTTAAATGTTTCACAACTACATGTAGGTTATCTCTCCTTCCTTTGTTCAATTGATTGCTTCTGCATGATATGCTAAGCTATTCTGGATAAAATGAAACAATAAATAGTTTTATATTATGAATTGTTTGGTAGGTATTATTGCACTAACGTATCTCTTGGTGACTTCTGGTCAAATGCTTTTCTTCTCAATCTTATGTGGAGATCATATGTAGCTCGTCTAAGGAAATCCCAGTGATCTCCTCAATTCCATTTATGCTTCCTACCAATTGTCTTGCTACTTTCTTTAAGTAGCTCCTTGCCAAGTGTAGCAATTTTTAATAATTCATATCTCATATTTTAAGTATGTAAGCTTCTGCTTGCTGATCATTGAGCAATTGGTTCTTTTTTCTAATCTTTCTCCAATACTGTTTGTAATTGAATACAATTCCATAATTCAAAGACACATTCCTTTTCCCCAAACCTCTCAGCACCCGGATTTCATAGCTTTATCACTTTAAAAAATTGTTCTAATTATTTTGATCATCATTTTTGTAAAATATCATTATTCCTACTATTCTTATTTATTATCTTATCTTATTGTGAAGTTGCATGCTGATCCAAAGTCCAGATAAATGGGGAGGATTGAGCTAAGATTTGTTAAAATATTTGCAAGAAAATATAATGGAAAGATTTTTAAATGAATCTGGTATGGTGCCGAATGGAAGGACCTCAAGCCAGAAAGTCACTAAAAATCAACTTGGGAAGAGCAAAGCCTGCAGTGAGTAGTCAAGGCATTAATGTTATGTTTGGAACAAATCCAGCAGGAATCCCAGCTTGGGAAACAACAATTGGTAAAAGCAATGGTGTGTGCAAAACACATTATTAGATAGCAACATGGCATGTACAAGAAATGAGGCTGGATATATTGGATATTATCAAACAGGAGATGACATGTTAAATTGATGTTCCTGGAGTCAGTGAGTCACACTAGTTAAACAACAGTTATTTCCAACCTGAGGAACTCACTATCTATTCACTTGGGACATAACACCCAAAAAACATATGGAGTGGCATTTACCATCAGCCAAGCAATGAAAAGCTTCTTGACAGTTAATGGTCACATTATGACTATCCAATCTGTGCCAAGCCCATCAAAATCACAATTGCTCAAGTCTATGCCCCAACAACTGAAGCAACAGATCTTGAAACAAGATTTCAAGCACAGAAAAAACATTGTTTACATACACAAAAGTTGACAACCAAGCAGAAAAACACATGATTAGCAGCTTTTGGTTTGGGGAAAGAAAGAAGCAAGCAATTGTTTCGTTAAATTTTGCCATGAAAATTTATTTTCCAATATGATAGTAAATAGCACAAATGGCCTTGTTACACTTGGACCTCATCAAATAATCTGCATTGTAATTAGACTATGTCCTATGTAGACATCAACGATCCAGTTCACTGTCAGGACAAATCCAAATGCTGATTAAGGTTCTGATCATAAATCTTTGGTGGCTAAGATAAATAAAACTATGCAACATCAAGAAGACAGTATCATAAAAGAAGTTTATATTACCAAGTAGACAATTGAGGTAAAAAAACAGGTTTGAACTGCTGAATGCTGCTAAGATGCTTAGTCAACTGTGGCAAGAAATTCAATTGATTGTTGAATCAGCAGTTGTATGGTATGAATCAACATATAAGATCTCATAGAAAAACAGAAGTGGCTGTCAGATGAAACCATTACAATAGCTGAGTAAAGAAAAGCAGTCAAAGCAACAGGTAAGCAAGGAGACAATACAGATTTCCAAAGAGCAGCAAAGAAAGACAATGAAGTTTACTGTGAGCAGCATTGCAAACAGCTAGAAGAGGACTGCATGAAGGACGACATCGGGAATAAATTTGTACAAGTCAAAAGGATATGAACATTTAAAGAATTTGTTCATAAAAGCATCATCAAAACTAAAAAGAAGAAGGAACTGTCTGACTGCCAAAGCATCAAAATCATATAAGAATAATGAAGAGTTGTAGGCCAGCAACAAAGAGGTTCAGCTTCCTCAGGATGAAAAAGATGCAGAAATAGAACCAGCCATCCTTCAGGCTGGGCAATGAGCCAATTGTCAAATAAGGCCCCAGGTGTTGATACCATCCTAGAACTGATGAAATCTGTACCACTCATAATCATTACAGACATTCCAGGAAATTTGGGGAAGGAACACATGGCTGTAGGACAGGAATTGGTCGATGTTTATTCCATTGACAAATAAGGTGACTCCGAAGATTGCTCTATTTACAGTACAACTGCTCTCAGCCCTGATGCTAGCTAGATTTTCCTTAATACAACACAACAATGTACCAACCATCTAAAGGGAATTATCAGATGTTCAAGCTGGCTTTCGAAGAGGTCAGTTGTGGCAAGCTGTGGAAAGCCCTGGGATACCAACATATTTGATCAAGTTGGTACAATCATTGTACACAAATCAGGAAGCTATTGTGTGAATACCACATAGAAACAATGATTGGCTCAAGGTAGAAAAAGCAGTGTGACTAGGTTGCATTCCTTCACCTTCTTTATTCAATTTGCATATTGAAATTGTTATGAGAACCTGGAACTTGAAGAATAATGAATTAGAACACAGATTGGAGGAAAGGCAATCAACAAACTTTTATTAGAAATCAAAAAAGGTCTGATCAAAATGGTAAAAGAAGGGAGAAATTCGGCCTCTTCCTGAACATGAAAAACACTAAGCTCATGACCACTACAGTAATGAAATGTCAAAATGACAACTGATGGTGAAAAGAATGAATGCGTGCAAGAATTCACTTTCCTAATTGTAGATTGATCAAAAAGTGAATCCAGTCCAGAAATATTCCTGGGTCATACAGCAATGATGAGCATGAATTGCATATGAAAAAGCAAGGACAAATACAGATTAGTCTTATCCTGTTTTCTGTATCTATTTATGATTGTGAAAGTTGGATTGTGAAAAGACTAAACATGATGAAACTCAACTGGAGAAGGCTCTTTTCAATCCTTTGGACAGCAAAGATGACAAAACATGTACTGGAGGGTATAAAACAAGGCAAATCGCTGCAAGGCACACACACACACACATACAAAATTCTGTTGTGGTTATTTTGGCCATGTAATGCAATCACTGGACTCATTGGAAAAGACATTTATGTTCAAAACTCACTGGAAAAGGAATTTGTGCTCAAAATGGTTAGCAATAAAAGGAAAGGAGGCTGCCAAAAATCAAGGTGGCAAGATTTCACTAAAGTGAATGTCAGACAGAGCATAAGACAATTTGCAAAAACCATGGAAAATGTGAAGACAGATGGTTCATAGAATCATTATGAATAAGACATTGAGCCAATAGCATCAACTTCATCTTCAGCACATTTTCCATTCGTATCTATAAGAATACCACCTATCTTTATTGATATGTCTGAAGTGTAAGTTCACTAATTGTTCTTTGATGCTACTGTCTTCTAATATTTAACACTTAAGATTTTTCAGTTTCCATTTTATACTTTTATTTAAGTATAAGGTACCTTAAGCTATTGTCATCTAAGGGTTAATATTATAATATCCAATTTTGATTTCATGTGTTAACACCTCCAACTGATCATCATACATTAACTATCTGCATTTAATAGGTATGAAAGCTTTTATATTCTAATCTCTTGATTTTTTTTCCAAACACAGTACTTACACTACTTTCTTATATATCATAGATGTTCTTCATAGCAATAAATACATCTTACATTCTGATATAATTTACATAAAGATCTTGCTATAGTAGGTAAAGCAAGGATATTGGTAGTCCTTAATTATAACCAACATTGGGAGCAGAAGTATCATCGCTAAATGATGCAAAGTGAGTAATGCCCAATTTAACTTTTTTTTTTGCTTTGATCATTAAGTGAATCTAAGTTCACCCACGGAATTTGCTTGTTGAAAGCCAATTGGGAAGACTGCAAATAGGACCGCTATTATCTTTAAATAGTTGCAAAGACCCAGATGTTGATCACATGACTATGAAAGGACACTGAAATGGCCATAAGTGCAAAATTGGTCGTAAATCATTTTAGTGCTGTTATAATTTTAAATCATAAACTGAGGACTATGAAAAAAATTAAACATTTGTTTAACTCGTTTTTTAAAATTTTGCATTTTTCTCTATACTTCTTTGTAACACAAACTACTTGTGAGTTAATGTAATGATGCAGTAGTTTATATACTCTCTTCCATTTCACTGCTTTGACAGCCATACATCTGTACATTAATCTTTTCCCATTTCTAGATCATACAATATTCTTTTGCATTAACTATCATAGAGATATATTGAGCTTCTGACAATCCGAGTAGTTTATAATAAAGTAGGAGAGCATCCTGTATAAAAATAGCATGTAAAATTGTGTGTGTGTGTGTGTGTGTGTGTAAAATTGGTTACTGGAATATTAACTATACAGATTTATTGACTATAAAAATGTTATGCAAGAGTTAAATCTAGTTAAAATTAAATTATCTCTTATAAATTATATATTATTTTTCCATTGGTGGAAATTTGAGAATTAATTATAATTACTCATTCAATACTGCAGCTAAATACTAAAATCATGTTATATAAATACCATATGTTGGTCTTGGGAAAATGTAGGATGATTAGTTGAGAATTTAAATCCAAACTTCATATAATGATTCTCTGAATAGAATTATATCATTAAATAGTGTACTGTGAATCTGAAATGTTAATTAATAGCTGAAATGCAGCAAAGGGAAATGAAACTATGGAGTATAAATTATGCTCACTATAGTTTTCTGATACTAATTATTAAAACAGAATTTCCAGATGCAATTAAAAAAACATAGTTTGAACGCAATTAAATTCCTTTTCAAGTCTCACAATATTTTCCTGAATCTACAATCATAGTATATTTTTCACCAAAATTACCAAATAGTCCACTTAAAAATATTTCAATTACTGCAGGACATATATAAGAGTTCTTGTAAATAAATGAATACATTAACTTGCAAAAAAAAAAAAGTTAGTAGCTTGCTAATGGATAGCTAAGGAAAGGCCAACACTCAGTTTTTCCTTGAAAAATCTTGCATATGTTTTCAAAGTTCTCAATTTTTTTAATACAACTTTACACATATTATAGAAACAAAGTGTTAAAAATCTGGCATATTTTTATGTTAGCTTCATATTAGACAGATTATCTGTTATTTTTTACTTTCTCCTTTCACGCAAAGTACAAGTTCTTGTTCTTTTATCTCTACCAAGTGAGCGGTTAAAAGCAAAGTTGTAGTTTGTTTAAATTCTTTATGTATTTCTGCACATCATGGAGCCCTTAAATCAGCTTTCAAAATATAATAAACTAAATTTTACACAGATAATGAATACATACTAAAAATGAGTACAATTGTAGGAATTATACATCTCTAAATAGTAGAATGGGGGATAAGAAAAAAAATCAAGATAGTTGTAACAAGTTTGTCTTATGTATCTGAAAAAAAATTAAGACAATATCTGATATGATTTATCACAGTATTTTAAGTATGGAATAATCTTTATATTATACTCCAAACTATATTGGCAGCAAGAGACTACTATGCAAGTTATCCAGGTTTCTTTTATCCAATGGCAGCCATTCTGTTTTTAACTTATGTTATAGAATACAAAAAATTTGCATAAACTCACCACAAACTCAAATACCAGGGTCAGCGTCTCCTTTGTATGGATGATATCATGAAGCAGCACAATATTAGTATGCTTTAGACCTTTCAGGAGAGACGCTGAAAGACAAACAAAACCTATGAAAAAAGAATTCAATACTTTTCTCCAAAAAGTGTTTTTAACACAGTAACATTTTGTATATCTTCTAAAAATTGGAATGGCCCAGCATCACTGGCAGAAATTAGTGTGATTTTCCCCCAATTATAAGAAGCAGAAGAGAAAATGTATTCTTCCTAGCTTATGTCTTCCAGAAACAATCTTAAGTCAAAAGAATAAATGTGGCTATAGAACCAACTGGCTACAGTAAACTATTTACTCAATATTTTAATACTGCAGTATTCAAACTAATACTTTCATGTTGAAACTATTTTAAGGCTATTAAATAGTAACAACAAAATCATAAAAATATGACAATTTTTTAGAAATAATAATTATGAAAATAAAAACTAATACAACTTAAAACAAGATATATATATCATTATAATTAAGCTGATTTAATCTATTTAATCTTTCAAACCTTGTTAATAAAAATCAAAGGATATTTCTTCAATAAAGAAATGAATAATATTTTTGATTCATATGTTAATTTTTTATATAAACAAATCTTTATTTAGTTATAGGACTTTTGTGGAAACGGGTCATGCTTTAGGTTACAGATACATGCATAAACATTGAAAATTCAAAAAAAAATCACAATTTTTTAAACACTATTGTAAATAGTAAAATTATATCACATAAATACATTTGCACGCATTGGTAGAAAAATTATTAAATATGAGAAAATGGATGCAAAAATACCATGAAAGCATTTATGTGATAACAATGGTCAAATGGTAACAGTCTGAATCGATTTAGTTGAAATATATGAATATCTGTTGAAATAAATATAATGATTGTATATAAAATGTCCATTTTACAGAAATTAGAATAGGGTAAATGAAGAAAAACATAAAAAATAAATTTTATGCAATAAGAAGGGGTTGCAAGAAAATATATGATGTAGAGTTATACAGGTTATGTACAGACATGCGCAGCAAACTGCCATATCTCAATAACCTATTACCTCAACATCTATGACCTCAACTGTTTATTAGAACCAGGTAGTACCAGGAACCTATAGATATGTGAAGCCACTATTCTGGCTGGGATGGTCTTAGATATTGACAAGTAAAATGTACCAATAAGATTCTGTTGCTACCCTACTTTTCCTTTCCTTGTTAAAACTGTATAAAAGCCAAATAAACTCTGTGTAAGGCAGACAGACATTTTGGACACCACCTGCTGTGATGGATTTCTGAGACTTACAATATGAGATCGAACAAGAAGTGAAAGAATCAGGAATGAAATAGGTACTGAAAGAATATGGATGTCGGGCCTGCAGTTATATCCCTTTTAGGATCTTTGGCCTGCCATACTCTCTATTATTTCATTATGCTGTTTCATTAGTGTAGTAATTGGGAGGGGGTAACAGAAAGGAGAAGAATTGTGGAATGTGTTGTTGTCATTCTTTTCTAGAAGCTAAGGTCATCTTTTGTGTCCACACCTCTTCACCTGACCGGAACCAGCTGGCTGGAGATGCCAGCATGGTTGAAGAAGATTGGACCATGTGATGGATTTATGGGTGTGGGGATAAGATCATGAACTTTCAACTGGGTGGAATCCCAGGAAGTTTTCAGATTTGGAATTCCACAGTTTGTTGCCAACATGTCTGTCTTATTAAATTGGAACTTTAAGGATAGCTCTGCCTTGGACTCTGATTTAATTCTGCATGATATTTGGAACGCTGACAGTGGATTGAATACAAAAATCACTAATCAAATATATGAAGTGTAAATATGGGTAAAAGAAAAGAAATATCAAGAAAGTTGTGATGAAACGGAAATCAGAAATTTAAAAACAGACAAGTAAACAAAATATAAATTGAATTTATGTAGAGATCTTGTAGCATGGTTGATTTGCAAGGAGATAAAGAGTTGAAAGGATGGTATCGGCATAAACTAGATTTACCTCCTTTCCTTTTTCTTAACCTCCTACCTTTAATTTAATTACTTACTACCAATTATGTTTATTTCAAAGGTATCAAAGTGATAGGAATATAAGTGTAGACAATGTTACAACAATAAAACAAACTAATCTTAAATGAGTTGTCTGACAGCTGATTAATAGCCTGGATAGTTTTAATCCACTTGCTGAAATAAGTTTGAATCTTTGTCTCTGAATATCAATGTACAATAGATAAAATGCATAGGTATAAGATCAACTAATATAAAATAAAATATGAAGCAAAACTATTTTTTACTAATGAACATAAAGCAACACAACATCCTATGGGTTAAAATAGAAATAAATAACTCTGCAATTCATGATAAATAATTCTTGCGTATCAAGCAATTTACAATTGTGGAAAGCATGGATATCTAAATAGCTCACTAACTATCCTCTGTAATGCTAGTGCCAGACTACCCTTATTTAGACATTCTTCCTACAAATAACAATTTAAGGAATTTAGAGAATGGAGTGCCTAAAAGAATATGCAGAATGAGACATTTATTTATAGGCAAGAAAGCCATTTGTCTTAAAGAAATAGCTAATTAGGAGATAAATGTAGAGATCTGTATCTATAAAAGCATTTTAGTAAGGAAATAAATAATTTTTCCCTTTGCAGATTTTAAAAACCTAAGTATTCTTTCATTAATTAGTTCAAAATGTATGTTATTAAAAATTCATTCCACACATTTTTAAAGAGCCATTACAAATAATGATGAATAAAATATGTTTACAAGTTGCACTAGAAATCAATACTTTATTTCTGCACAGAAATTTAGCTAAGCTATTTGAAATTGCCAATGTCCTATAATTTTAGTCGTATAAATATCACTTTTACTCACTGCATATCCCTATCCACATCTAAAAATCTCAGCAATTTAATAAAGTAATGTAGAAATAAACCAGGAGATAGGATTAGGTTATAAACTAAATAAACATAACCAGCACATCAGTGTTGTTGAAAACCAGCAGTTATGGGTTAATGTGAAATAAGAACTCATACTAAGAATTTTATTAGAAGCTTGTTATGTAATGCTAATTTAACATGTTTTTTTTTTACTTGAAGCAAATGTAAAGATAAACAGATGGCTCTCTTTTAATTTAATTCCCCAATGAATTTTGAGCAAGCATCCTAGCATATGATGCAATAGTCTAAAATTAAAATAAATGCTTTTCTGGTTTGCTTATATTCAAGTTGTTACATTTGATGTACTGCTTATTATAATGTCATACTATTTCAGCAGTTAAAATGTAATGTTTGAGGAATGGAAGGAAATACATACATTTCATTCTTCCTACTGAGTATCAATAATGCTCTTTTTAACAATTCTGCACAAAGGTTTAATCTCAAGTCTTGATTTAATTGGATGTTATATTGAAACCCAAATCAGTTGAATATATTTGGATTGTTATGATATATAATATTATAGATTGATATATTTTATTCTATTTTATAGTAGTGACCTGCTATCATGTGACCACATTTTACAATTATTGTAAATTGTAACCCTAACCAAAGAAGAAAGTCCTGTGAATTGATTTATTTTACTATATTTAAATACGACTTCATTGTCAGATGCTTATTTATGCAATTCCTGTAAGATAAAGGCATATAAGCAACCCTGAGGTCCATTTAATGTTTCGCAATCACATTTCTTCATATTATCTACCTAATGTAGAGCTCTTTTAATCCGTACAACACAGAATGTAGAGCTCCCGCAAGGAAACCCATACAATTAAAAAATGAAATTCTATAAATCTAATACCTTGTTTCCCCGAAAATAAAATCTTCCTGGATAATAAACCCAATTGGGTTTTGAGCACATACACTAAAATAAGCCCCCCCTCCAAAATAAGCACTCCTCGAAAATATTGCAATACAGCAGCAGCCATGAGGTGGCCACGCTCACCATCTCCTGCACCTGAAAAATAATAAGCTTATTTTGGGGTCAAAACAAAACAAGACCCTGTCTTGTTTTTGGGAAAACACGGCAAATGTGTATATTTTATATGCTGTTGAATTTCTATTTCTGTTTTCATTTACACTATATTTTCTTGAAGAGAATTCTGATTTTATGACAATTTCCTCTTATACAAGAAAAAAAGTAATACACATATACACACACAAATACAGTACACATTCAGCTTCCCCATCAATGCAATCTAGGGTTGCCAGTTCAGGTGAAACTGATCCTGGAAATTCCTTCCCTAACAATAAAAAAGTACATGTTACCAATCTATATACATCAAAGAGAGAGATCTGAAAATTAATTGCCTTTAACATAGAAGGTCCAATTTATAAATAAAGTTTCAAGATAGACATTTATCAATCTTTATGACATACTAGCCTCCCTCTCATAGAAATACAGCAACACACTTCTCTTTCCTTCTTTCATAGGAAAAAGCAGAAGAAAAAATAGATTAAAATGAAAAGGGAAAAAAGTGAAAATTAGGTAAAGCCCAAAACAATCAATTTAACAAAGCAAAGTTAACCAACTTTTCCTCTTTCCTTTACTGAACTCGAAAGAAATTGTTTGAGATCTAACAAGTGTTTGTTTTTTAATATTACTTTAATTTTTAATATATTATTGTTATAATTTATTGCAAGCAAAAAGAAATTGTATTTAATCAACAGGACTGATATGTACCTCATCAGCTGAAAGACAAATTGGGAGATGGGAATTCAATTCTAGTCTAGAAACAAAACTTATTGTCAGATTGAGCTTAAAATAATCATACCTGGTTATAAGCTTTGAATAGTTAGATAGTATTAATAATGAATAATATTAGGGAAAATGTTTATGGCTACAGGAACAGCACAAGAAAAACATCATCTTTGTTTTGAATGTATCTGTTTATACTAAATACTAAATGTCTCTCATCTTTTTTGTGGATCGAGCACATAGCAGATCACAACTTACACCTGGACATGTTTACATAATATTTACCAGTCTACTTATCAGTGTGAGAATTGATTCTCACAGTAGGAAAAATCATGAAAACTTTCATGTTCATTGTTCTGAATTTAATACTGAATCTGAAAGGCAAAGAATGTACTACGGCTTCTGAATTACCTGTATCATTCCTGAAGATGTTAGATCTGTCTAGTGTGAAACATATCTCTTTTTAGATTATTGCAATGTGTACCTTTGTATACCTATAAACTATTCACTACCAGAAAATAAACAAGTGTTTTCTATGAGTGCATAAGAAATCCTTCCCCATGTCCTCCTTCCCGGACCAGAAGTATCTCTTTAATTGCCAAGCTTGTAATTTTTAAAACTGATATCTGCTAGATAATACATTTCTGATGAAAAGAAAATAGCAATACTTTGAATATCCAATATGTCTTTTTAGCACTGAAAATTAGACTAGTTAATTTTTAATTTACTGAAATTAATAAATTACCTTAGTGAAAATACAGTCTGGACAGATTTGAAAATTCTTTTGAATTGTAACTTTAGTATGTAAATGTATTTTATAGATTAATCCATATTACCTAGCATGGATCTACAAAACAGTCTAGCTTGATACTCTTCAATGTATTGGACATCAGCTCAGAAAATTCATATTGAGATAGCCAACATTAAACGACTAATTAATCTTGGTTTAAAGGATTGCAGTGACTCAGTGGCTAAGACACTGAACTTGTTGATCAGAAAGGTCAGTAGTTTGGTGGTTTGAATGCCTAGTGCTACGCAATGGAGTGAGCTCCTGTTACTTGTCCTAGCTTCTGCCAACCTAGCAGTTCGAAAGCATGTAAAAATGCAAATAGAAAAATAGGAACTACCTTTGCTGGGAAGGTAACAGTGTTCCATGCACCTTCAGTGTTTAGTCATGCCAGCCACATGACCACCGAGACATCACTGGCTCTTCGGCTTTAAAACATAGATGAGCACTGCCCCCTAGAGTCAGGAACAACTAGCACATATGTGCTAGTTTACCTAACCTTGGTTGGAGCCAAGCACTTCTTATACTCTCCCTCACACATTATTTTAAACCTTAGCTCCTCTTTTAATGCAAGCCACATTTCTTTCCTTATGTCCAGTAGCATCAGTTAATAATTTGGACATGCTGAACACATTGTTTATTTTTTTAAAAAAGTCAAATACTTATTACTTCACATTATCTTTTAAAATGTTCTTTTTAGTACACTTTCAGTGACTTTAATTAATAAACAAACAATCATCCTTGGAACACTGCCAATTTAAAATTATTCTGGATTTGGATTCTACTTCTCAGCAGCAGTCTTGTGAACAGAATATTCTTAATGTAAACTCCCACTGGCATTTCTACACCTCCACAATTGCATACATGCTGTCATGTATACCTGATACCAGTTCCTATATAAGCCATCCACCGAAAACAGATTTTTTTATTTTATAATAACTCCCACACATTAGAGTGATTTTGATTTTTAAGTAGCAATCCAACTTATCCAAGGACTGTAACCATATAATTTGAGAAACATAAAGACTCTTCAGAATCAACAAGAAGTTGAAAAGAAGATGTCTGCTGTAATTACAAAAAGGAGGGAGATAAAATTGAGAGCCAAATAAAAAAGCATACCTTCTCTGATAGCTGTAAATGGAGTACCTTCTTCTTCCTGAAGTCTTATTACTTTCAGTGCTACTAACTTTCCATTTACTCTGGAATAAAAAGACCAAAATACAATTATCTTAGCACTTTAATAGACTTTTCTATTTGCAGCGCTCAATGCTTCTTATGCTAAAACTCTAACTATTATCCTTCATAAAAACATTATCATTTTAAAACCATTTTCTAGAATGTAATCTTGGGTATTTATTCCAATTATACTGTGACATTTTATTTGATGGTTTAAACTTAAATGGACATTTATCATTTATTCCAAACCAAAATAGAAATAATGTCTACATAGGCTTTTATTGGCCTCGGTAAGCTTGTTCTCCAAAGTACTGAATTAAGACGAAACAGATGTAAGAATTATAGTTGCTTTGTTAGTGCAATTAAACTAAGGCTCATAGTTCATCCTGACCCGAGTTTAAAATGGCAACATCCATCAAACTACATCATTTATACTTTTTCTAATTTCCGGGAAACAGAACAAACTTGTTTACTTCTTTTATAATTGGTAATGTTTCAGAACATATTATTTTATTGTGGATTTTTTTTCTGTTTTGTTTTTGTACCTTGCACTTAATGTTATACTGTTTTCAAAAAGTACAGGTATGATTATTACGTTGCTTTTGAACTTTTTGTACTTTTAGATTATTAATTGGTAAGTAAGGCAAAGCCAAAAGGATATTTTTATTTGTATTCATAATAATTTTATTTTAAATAATTTTAAGTTGCTTCACGGCATATGCCTATGCTGTGTGCCTCTGCTATTATTTCCTATCTATATATCAGCCAGAAAGAGAAGATTCGGATCTTATGAATTTAAAAGTCATAAATAAACCCAGAGCATCCAGAAGTACATCAGTAAAATGGTAACCAAAATTGAGTTGCTGGGAGAATGTCTGGGGAAGCAACAGACATGGGGTGAAGATCAAGAAGAGAAAGTGACATGGCAAGATGGGATGTACTGTCAACAGATAGCTGAGGTACCAGACATTGGGAAATCATATCAGTGGCTGGAAAGGGCTGGACTGAAAGAATTAATGATGATAGGAGGCCATAACAAGCACTAAGTACCAAATCTATAAAAGTAGGGGTTAATTGACAGGAAGGCATTACAGAGAGTGATCAATTTGGCACAAGTAACCATTGGTTGCCCTCTAATACCACTGGATGACATCACTAGGTCTTGCTGCTTTAGCAGAGTAAGGAAGATACTCAGAGATGATTCACACCCTGGTCAGTGTCTCTTTGCACTTCTACCATTGGGCAGAAGACATCAAAGCATAGCCAGCCGAACAAATAGGTTAAAAAATAGTTTCTATCCTTGGGCTGGTAGACTCTAAAACACAACCACAATCACTCCAAGCGCACGCAAGGACATATGACTAGTTTATCTTTTTCTTTTTTTCTTTTCCCCTAATTTCTTGCATTGGGATTATTCTCTATACTATTTGTGTTGTTTGTATTTGTTGTCATGGATTGCACTACTGAGGCTAAAACCAATTTTGTTGTATTTATTTTGTACAATGACAATAATGGCTATACTACTAATACTAGCAGGAGCCAAGATACAGACGGCACAGAGAGGCCTCAGAGACAGTTCAATATATAGTGTCAGGATATAAGAGGCAGGAACAGCATACAAGAAAAAGCACAATAAAGTAATTGGCACTCTACACAGGAACTTCACTCTATCTTACTAAAACAAAAAACTTTTTCACATTTTTCAATCTAAGAAGCATCTCCAAGATATTAAATATGTTGTAATTTCAACCAATAATGTATTTTTAGAATGTGTGTTTGTCTGTGTCTCTGTCTGACTGACTGACTATAAATAAATAAATATATATACATACATACATACATACATACATACATACATACATACATTTAGTGTCACAACCCCTGGTAAGCCCCAATTATGGGAGGAAGCTAACTGCTTCCATCATCTGTCAATCGGCTCGTCACAAGAGTCCATCACGACAGAAACCCAATATTTTTACTGTTGCCTTTGTTATATTTGTGTTTTTTTTATTTGTGCTGATAATAATCTATAAATAAGATTTTGATATCAGGTTGTTCTGAGCCTAGAAACATAGACGGTAGTAGATTCAATTGAAGCAAATCATTTTTGACCATTTAGTGATGATTTGACCACTTCAAATTGTCAGCAAAATTGATTTGCTTAATTTGTTAAATTAACATTTTCTGCAGATAGAAAAATAAAATTTAGCAGAACATAATAGACTCTGTACTACAAGAAACATTTTTAAAAGAAATCAATTGCAGATTACGGGTTGTGCCAACTATCACTGGCCCTAGATTTAAGCCCATTCAGTATACCTGATTTGCAATATGAAATTTTACTTTAATAATGTGCTGCCTCCAAGGCACACAATAATTAATATTTTATTAAAATGTTACTTTAATATCTACATTAAAAAAATTAAATTGACAAAATCTTAAACATGTGAATATTACAAATATACTTACTTGCTTTTCCCTTTGTACACTGTAGCATATGAACCTTCACCCAGTTTTTCCAGTTTTTCATAAGAATCGGCTTTTCCAAATTTGGGACTTGTTGGCTGCAAGACATTAAAAAAGAAAAAGTATATCAATGTTTATGTACTCATAACTGTAATCTCTAACAAGTATCCAACCAACCATGAAGGCCAAATATTATTACTGAAACTAATAAGATTCTACCAGAGATATTTAATGTTTGATCACTCAACATATAACATTATTACCCTAGCTCCTCCTTAGTTATCATTTACCATTAAGCATTCATTACAGGTCAAAATATGTATGCAATGTATAACAAAAAAAGATGTTAATGCCTACGGTATTCTTATTTTCTCCAGAGTAAAATAAAAATATGATAAATTGGACTTCTAAACATTTCTATTGTTAGAAATTGTTCTATTGTTAAGTTAAATAAAAGTTAAATATTTTAAGATGAACTGCTAGATAAGCTCTTGATTTTATTACTAATTTCTCGCAAGTTTAGTAACTAAATAGCAAGTTTAGTAACTAAACAAGAAATGTTTACAAGGCACAGATTTAAGATCGTTATGTTTAAGTTCCACAAATCCTAATGGTCTATTCATCATATTACAATCTGCTAATTATATAAATCATGTGTTAGATGAAAAATTTACAATTTTGTATTAATTGCAAATTAATTTCCTTCTAATTGTTTATTTCCAAGATAGTTTGGAGGAATTAAGATATAGGCAGACTTTATTAGATAATAGGTTATCTAACTTGCAACTGAATCTCAAATATGAAATAAAATTAATTATACATAACAAATTTAATAAACTTTAACAATTTGCAAAAATTAAAATATCCTTGATATTCTGTCCCTCATTATAACATGTCCCTTGTTATTAAACATGTCTACAGATATTCTTGAATCCGTGACTGTGGACTAAATTGCCAATACCTCTGGGTCCAGCATCAGAACCAAGTTGTAATCCTTAATCCAGAGCAACAAGTGGGACATAACAAATAATTCACTGCAATAATTCACTTAACAACTGCGGCAAGAAAAGCCATAAAATGGGGCACTTAACATTTCACTTAGCAACATAAATGTTGGACTCAATTTATGTGATCATAAGTTGAGAAGTACCTAAATAAAGGCTTAAGTGTTGGAAATAAATCATTAGAATATCATGGGTAAAGACCGTTGTCTTGCCTGAACGGTCGTTCTCGGGGCACTGCGAGGAGAGTCCAATGCTGGGTTAACACAGCCTATCTGCCCTTGGACTGAGTGATGTTTTTTAGTTGACCACGCCTCCCTTTGCCTCTGCATGCTCAGTTCGAAAACGAAGGAAACCGTCCTGTAATCAGTTACAGTCAATACAGTCACATCGTTTACAAGAAATAAACACCCCGGGCGGGTTTGGACTCTCCTCGCAGTGCCCCGAGAACGACTGTTCAGGCAAGCCAACGGTCTTTCTCCAGTGCACTGCTCGGAGAGTCCAATGCTGGGACATGCCCAAGCTATTGAGTCCCAGGGTGGGGAAGCGCCGTAGCCTTTTCCTTTGGGGCCTTGCTCTTGCGAGAGCCCCTGTGTCTAATGCCCTCAGCTATCCCTTGGGAAATGGCTAAGGAAATTACCTCCCTCATTTCATCAGAAAGAGCATGGCCTTTACCCTTCCTCAGCTTCTGCTTACTGGGCCTGCAATGGCTAGGCCTGCCTGAGCTGGATTTACCCTTCCCACACTGGGAATCCTGGATAGAATCACTTTCCTTTCCAATGGAGGAGCTAGGGGAGTCGGGGTACCCCCAAGAAGCTTCTGGAGATGGATCTCTGGACCTATAGTCATCCCCAGACAAGAATTTACTGTCTCCAGGGGATTGGGCCTCACGATCAGGGGAAGCTGACTCCCTGCTGCGATGGTTTGGGCTAGGTTCTGGCTGATGGGGCCTAGAAACCTCCCTGGGATCCACTGTGGTTCTTGGTGAAGATCTTTCATTTGAGCCTTTGTGCCCTTTGCCTTTTTTCACAGAGGGATCCAGCTTGCTGCGTTTGCTGGAGGGCCCTGCCTGTTCCCCTAAGGCCTCCCTGCATTCCTCTGCCATTTCAGGTCCCCACGAGGCCTGGAAGATAGCTGGAGCTGGGATGGGCACGCGCTGGCCGAGGAGGCTCAAATGCGCTCGCAGAATCTTCAGGAGGGAAGGGCCGCCTGGGGGCCGGATTCCTTCCTCCCACCGCCCTCGGTTCCCCGAGACTTATCTTCCTCTCAGGAGGGAGAGACTAGCTGGCTCCCCAGACTAGTCCCCAGCCTCCTTGCGGCGTTCCGCGGTCGCTGAGGGCTGGCTGTGGCTCCGCTTGGGCTGCCTGGGCTCTCCGCTTCTCTGCTTTCTCCGAAGGCAAGGCTGGAGGAATCAGCTCTCCACATGAGCCGCGTGTTCTTTCTCCTCAACGCGCTCCGAAGCGATCCAAAATGGCAGCGGCTGCGTGCGCAGCCTCCTCCCGCTCTTTTTAGCCTGACAGCCCGAAAAGCACACGAAGGTTCCAACCATCGCTGCTGTTGCCGGGCAGAATTGAGCAGCTGAATGGCCCCTAGCTAGAAGGCCTGCAGGCTCCCAAACCTCTGTTTGAGGGAATTTTTCTCTGGGGCTCAGTTGGGGAAGGTCTGCCACCGCCCCTGTCGCTCCTGCCGCTCGCCAGCCTTCGCTGGGCGAGGGATTACAGTCCCCTGGAGCGCTTGCAACCAGCAGCTGAAGGGAAGCCTGGGTGCCCTCTTAAAGCAACACAAACCTCAAATCTTTGACAGTTCTTGCAATAGAGATAATTTTCTCTAATATGAGAAGCCAAACATGGTCCAAAGTGGGAAACTTTCCAGCCTATCTGGAGCTCCCCCAAAACAGTCCTAACGGGCAGACTGAGTTTTCGAACTGAGCATGCAGAGCCAAAGGGAGGCATGGTCAACTAAAAAACATCACTCAGTCCAAGGGCAGATAGGCTGTGTTAACCCAGCATTGGACTCTTCAAGCAGTGCACTGGAGAACATGAAAAAACCCAAAGGGGTTAATTCCCTTTATTAATTCAACCCAGATTTTCACTTCAGACATAAATGACCAGATTTAAATTATCATACTTGGAAAACATAATGCAAAGACCTATCTCCAATGGCCTCCAAATTTTTGGCATAGGGACCAATTCTGTGGAGAAAAGTTTCCCGTTGTCCTGAGAGAATATAGTTTTGTGTGCTGTCTGCATCCAGTGAATGGGGTTTCACTTGTTTCCGTGGCCTGATTGCTAGCATGCCATAGACTGATGACGGTATATGGTACAACTAAGGGTTGTGGACCTCCGTCCTATGTAGAAGCAAAGGGAAAAGGAGTGCACTGGAAACAAAGTGAATGGATTTAATTATAGCAGGCATATATGCTGTCAGCATTCCAAATATCATGCAGAATTAAATCAGAGTCCAAGGCAGAGCTATCCTTAAAGTTCCAATTTAATAAAACAGACATGTTGGTATTGTGCTATGGAATCCCAATTCTGAAACTTCCTGGGATTCCACCAGTTGAAAGTTCATGATCTTGTCCCCACACCCACAAATCCATCACGTGGTCCAATCCTCTTCTTCCTCTCTGGCATCTCCACCCAGCTGGTTCCGGTCAGGTGCAAAGGTGCGGAGACAAAGAATAACCTTGAGCTCCTAGAAGGGAATTTTTTATTTACAACACATTCTACCCCTTGCTATTTCCCCCCCTTAATGAGAGTGTGGCAGGCCAAAGAGTCTTAAAGGAACCGCTCTCCCATAACAGGATATCTTTCCTGTTGTTACTAAAATGAACACTCACCTCAAACATCTTTCTATATCACTGCTGCCCAATATATATTTCTGTTTTGCTTTAACTGGACAGCTAGGATGATCATCATATCTTGACTACATACAGGGAATTATCCAATATTCACCTCAGAACAAGATAAACATATACACAGGACTATCATATCAAGACATACACATTCCATGCAGGGGTGGGTTGTTGCCAGCATTACTGCCTGCTTGATTTGCTCCCGCGTGCACCACACACTCTGCATGCATGCACATTTGACCATGAATGCAATAAAAATTGGTCTGCACATGCACAGAAGCAAAACACAAGATGGTGGTGCCTATAGCACCAGCTCGGGAGCATGGCAGGCCTGGGTCGCTGCTGGTTCCAGCAAACTAGGCTGCCAAGCTACTACCGGTTCGGCTGAACCAGTAGGAACCACCACTGATTCCATGTCTCACCTCTACAGGCACCATATTTCACTATCACAAAATAAACTAATTCCTATAGCCTAATAGAGACATTGCCTAGATTATAGCAAAATAAATAATCTCCAATCTTCCTAATTAAAGAAAAACAATTAAATATAAAACCAGATTAAGCACTATAAAATTAGAACCACGTGAACTAATTATATGGGGAAAAAAGGTTTTATATTTTTTTAGGTTAATAATCTAATAAGATTTTTAAAAAATACAAAAAGAATCACACAAAATAATAATGTATACCATTGACTTCCTGATCGAATAAACCAATATTACAATCTTTTTTTCTTCTTTTCTTCTCAATAAAACAATCTTTCTCTGCAATCCATTTAGATCAGGGATATCAAACTCGCATAGTCACGGCATAGTCACGGCATAGTCACGTGACATATCAGGATTTTTCCCTTTTCTAAATTAGGCGAGGCCAGCAATTGGCGCATCCAGCCCGCGGCCCATGAGTTTGAGATCCCAGATTTAGATCGTTAATAAATCTTATTACAAATTTCTTAGCATCATAAATCCAATAAAACCATTCCAATTATTCTCTGGAGTTCTCATTCTTATTCTTTGATTTTTAAAACCTCATCCAATGTACCTAGTAACAGAAGGTACATGTTTATATTCTCTTTATGTAAATTTTCTTGGGTATTTTCAGTTCAGTTTATTACATTTATATGCTGCCCCTTTCCCCCGAAGGCGACTCATTTTGTTCTGATAGCTTTATTTGATAACAGACAGCTCTTTAGATGAAACAACAAATTTCCGTTTCTTGAAGTAGATATCAACACAATTCTTCAAAGATGTCTTAAAACACCAATTACTGGTCTGAAAACTCAATTTTGCTTTCCACAAATTTACATTTATTTTTATTGAAAAATATTCAAAATCTTAATATTCAAAGTCCAAAACTTCATTTTTTTAACCCCTAGAACATTTGGTAGCCAAACCTTTTCTTACATTTTGCTATTTAAATGCTTAGAAGTTATTAAAGTAAATTTTCATATTCTTATATTGAAGATTAAAAACTTTCACTCAGTGTTTCCAATCTTGTGATTATGAAGATGTCTAACTTTCTTCAATCCACATATGCAACTTCCAAAAATAGTTAGTAAGTGGCCACAAAGAGATAAAATATGTAGTTAGAGCAAAATGGTGAATCCCTCTGTCTTTCTGATTCCTACCCATCAACCAAAATTGCTGTCTTGCAATCTCTTTGTCAGGTAAAGGAGAAGTTTCAACAATCTCCAGTAATTCTCTTCAATTCAGAAAAAGTAGAAGCAATCTGCTTTTTAGCTCTCTTGTACTAGGCTGTCAACTGTCAGCTCCATTTATTTTTAGAACTATCTTCAGTCAGCCATTTTCTCTTGGAATTAGTATAATTATTTAGTATAATAATTAGTATTTAGGACTTCAGTTGGTAAGCCAGAGAACAGAAGTTTTATCAAGTTGACAATCTAAGCATGATCTTATCTAGCTTCTCTAAATTCACACAGATTTCTATACTGCATTTTTCTGATTTTTCAAACATTTAATTATCTGATTCAAATGGCTAGATGGTCCATCTGTTACAGAGCAGAAAATGGAGGTTGGCAATTCTGGATTTGAATTAGAAGGGTCAATTGCTTTTTCCTGAAGATGAAAGGTGTGTTCTATGTTGTAAGGATTAACAGTGTCCCACATTTAAAAAATGTTGTGATGCACTTTTCATCTCAGAAAGTCCATTGGATAATTTTTTTGTGTTTCAGAGACAAGTATAGATGAATATGCTCAGCAAACAAGACATTCAAAAACCTTTTTCATTGGGAGAGGAGAAATTCTCAAAATATACAATATAAAAATTCATAACATGCACATTTTAAATAGTTCTTTGCTTTTTTCAATTATTTAGATCACTTATATCACAATTTTAACATTAAATGGTTCTTTTACTGACAAAATTTTCTATGTTTAAAAGAAGGGGAAGGGGAACGAAAGATCCATCCATTTTATTTTGGTATAAGGTGTATTTATTTCAAACAACACTGAGAGGGTACAGTGTAAATTAGAATCATTGAAAAGTGGGCCTTGAAGCAACATTCTGAGGTAAAAACTACCTATGCCCTGCTCATTTTATAAAATTAACTCAGAAAAAATACTTACTGCTAGCAAAGGGTTGTTTAATGAGGAGTGAAAGTATAGGAAATTATAATAAGAGCTTCATAAAAGGCTATTTCCTGATGAAAGACAGGAGCTTCCTTGAAAATAATGGTGCACTCTGTTTCCTCCTTCATGTGTGTATTTCAGGATATTCAGAGAAAAAATTTCCTCTTTGGATCCAAGCACCAAGCATGATTCATTTATCTCAGAGCTATTTGCCTTATATATTTTTCTATCAGACTAAGAAATAATTTTGTTTCCATCATTCGCAATAGTATGCAATCAGCAACTGAAATTTGAAAGAACCAAATACCCAAATCTAAAAAAACAGCCCATTTGCATATAGCTAGTAAATAAGGCTTCCAAGTAATTTTCTTGGCAAATTTACACGTACATAAGAGTATTCAATCAATCAATAAAGGTAATTACAAATCCTGTACCCTGCACAGCAAGAACCAAATCATTAAAGCCAGAGAGGCCATTCTTAGTTTAATCTGTGAAATTACCTACTATTGCACACATATATATCACTGAAGACATGTGAATGAAAAAAAAAATTTTTTTTAATTTGCTTTGTACAAACTTAGACCCAATCCATTTTTTCCTGACAGTAAATATAAGTAAAGTTAATTATTGCTGCATCAAATCCAGATTTATTTATGCTTAGACATGATCCAAATCAGAAGTTCTTCCATGTTACAGTTATAAACCTGGAAACAAGGAAGAATGTTTCTTTTATACAGACAGAGCAATTCTGTCTTTTCCGCATGGATGATAATAGTGATCACATTTGTGAATCAGAAGATCATCATCTAACAATCAGTGATGAAATAGCCAGCGCCTCTCAAATGGCCTTCCCCAATGTACTGAAAAAGAAACATTGGCTAACAGCTAATCATAACTAACCCCAGCGTTCCTCATTTCAAAGTGGAGTACAGATTTTGAAGAATGATGCATTGTTAAAAAATTTCAAACTTAAATCCAGAAATCTAAAACTCCTGGCTGGGACCGTTCTGAGAAGGGGGATCCACATGCGAGGCCAGGAAGGAAGGAAGCATGGCCAGCGGGGTTGCAAGGAAAGCAAATTGTGGATCTTTTCCTGCATGCATCTCTTGGGAAGCAGAGTACGGGCAAAGAATAGAAGAGCCTTTTTCCTTTTGAGCATCAGATCCAGAAGATCTGAGGTTTTTTTGGATGCTCACCCGCCTGTAGGAAAAGGGGGCAATCCCCTACAGGAACTGTTGTTTCGGGCAGTTGCTCAGGACAAGCCACATCAGAAAAGAGCATCAGACACTCTAATGGCCTTGTATTCATCTCTTGGAACCTCAGTTCTTTGTAGTGGAGGATTAACAATGGTTGAGTTTCCAACTCAGGTCGGAGGGTTCTCCCTTCCCTTAAAGTGACAGTCTGATCTATTGGATTAGCCACCAATAACAGAAGGCAAGACAAGAAACAATGGATAAAAATAACCAAGTAGAGAAGCAACCTTGAACTAAGAAAAAATATTGTAATAGTGAGAACAATTAACTAATAGAATGGCTTGCCTTCAGAAGTTTTGAGTGTTCCATTGCTGGAGGCTCTTAAGAAGAGACTGAACAGCCATTTGTCTGGGATGGTATAGGGTCTTCTGCTTGAGCAGGGGATTGGGCTAGAAGACCTCCAAGGTCCCTTCCAACTCTGCTAGTCTGTTATCTAAATTTACATCTAGAGAACATACAACTACTACTTTAGCACTCAGCACTATCTGTTCTGCTACCCTTGCACCAGCTATGCAAATCTATTCAAAGTTGCTCCATATGACAAGATATAACAAGACAGTTACCCAACCAAGCAAAAAGTACTTTCAAATACATAATTTCCATTTTCCTCAAAATAATACCCTCCTTCCAGTCTCAAATGAAGTAAATGCCTATTTAGACATCACCTGATAGTTACAGGTTGATGTAACACTCTGTTAACATACTGGTTCATTCCCATTACAAGTTTTTTACTTTCGTATAGGTATCCCTTAGCTTAGTGACTGTTCAAAGTTATCATAGACTTTCCTGGAGGTCCATCATAACCAGGTTCTGAAGTTCTCATGCCCCCCTCCCATGATCACCTGACCATGTTTAGGACGGTTTGCCAAAAGCTGACTTTTTTTTTTTTTGGCAAAACCAGTTCATAGCAAATCATTAGTTCACTTAATGTCAGCCACAAAAAAGAGCCATAAAATTTGATTGTGACCTGATTTACAAACATTACGACTTGATGATTGTGATGGACAGTGTCCAATATAGTTATAGTTGAGGACTGCCTGTGTTTTTTAAGTTATTTAACTGAGATACAGTATCAAAAAGATATTTAAACTTAAAATGAAAACATAAATAGCAACTGAATTAAAAATACAAACTAAGAAAGAAAAGAAAATGAGAAATAAAAAACCTACCTTATGCTTATCAATATTCACTTGTTTACTAATGCACCACTATAATATAATAAATGCAAAATATTTTTCTAAAATATCACAAAATTGCAAGCAACTTTAGTCAGTGATGACTCCTGATTACTTCCTTGACAAGTTCTTGTAGTTTCATTTACTTATCAAATTTCTACACTACACCGAGTGACTCTGGGACTTTTCTTGATAAAATTTTGGAAATGCCAATGCCTTCTTCCCTGAGGGCTGAGAAAATATAACTGCTGATGGCTGATTTAGGTATTGAGCCTAAGGGATGACTACAATTCTTGGTCTCCTAGTTTCTAGCTTGGTATCTTAACCACTGCACCAACATGCTTTAGTTGTGAAGATAGCACTTGGGTTATAACTTAGGAAGGAAGGGAAATCCTTAAAATTGTCATTATATAACAACTAGTTTAGAGTCATGAACCGTTCTTCTATCCAAACTTTCCAATAGAAAGTTTTACACCAATTTTCAAAGTAGAATTTATGAAAAGAAATATTCATGACTTATCAAAACTAAATATATATTCCCATATGGTTCAAAGATTAATCACCATTCTACTTTTATAGCTTAAATTAATATTAATATAAGCTACACAAAATTATATAAGGGTCTTCATTGACCTTGAACTATTCATTTAAAAAATTAAAACTTTTATTTTAATACTGGTATTTAATCTGAGAAAACACTGACTCTTAAAAATAGACATACTTTCAGAGGATCGATTGTATTAAGCAATACTGCTATTAAAATACCAAATATTTAAAACTTGTTTGAAGAATTTTAAAAAGATAAATACAGCGTGTCTGGACTCACAGAACTAGGACTGGAATGCCGTCTGAGTTTAGGAGATTCTTTCTCAGCTGATGAAGATTTGAAGTTAATGCAGGCATTGTTCTCTGAATGCACCCTTTTTACTTGATTATTTGGCTTCTCAAATGGGTCAAAAGTGCTTTGTGTCCTTTGAACTCTGACTTTTTTGTCTTCTGGAATTGTGTCCAAGGGTTTGATCACAGAATCCATTCCTTGGCAATTCCGTGTGGACATCTTTGTGACGCATATCTAAGAAAGGAGACAAAATGTTTTTAATGTTTATTTAATTTGCTAAAATACTTCTATGGCATGGTAAGAATGTATACTCCTACATTCCACAATTCTTTACAGACAGTCTTCGACTTGACCACTATTGCACTCCAAATTTCTGTTGCTAAGTGAGATATTTGTTAAATGGGTTTTGTTCCATTTTTCATCCTTTTTGCCAAGTTGTTAAGTGAATCACTGCTGTTATTAAAATAGTAACATGGTTTTGAAGTGAATCTACCTTCCTCAATGGCTCTATGAGCCCACAGCCATAGAGCGCACTCCTAGAGTGGCTGCTGCTGGAAGACTCGGCAGCCGAGTTTTGGAGTTTGGAACTGGAGAAGATGTTATGCTTGGAGCGCAGCGGTGGCGGCTGCAGGGAGAGCTGGGCCTGGACATGTTGAGCCTAGGAGGTATGCCTGCTAGGGCGTTCATGCAACCTCATTCTCCAGCAGGGCAGAGCTCCTAAGGGGTATCCCTAATGTGCCAATACCTGGGAACTCAGGAGCGGGCACATAGCTTGGCACCTTAGGGATACCCCCTATGGTAGTGAATGGTGCTCTGCCCGGCTGGAGAGGGGGTCTTCCGGGCAGTTGCTCATGACCGTGGTCACCTCATGGCTGCTTCGCCCGAGGCTGTGCCTGGCTGTTTGGGAGTCAGTTTGCAAGGGAGCAGCCGCCCAGCAACTCCCCCCTCCGGCCAGGCAGAACGCCACCCCCCAACCTAGCAGTATCCTGAAAGGGCAAAGCAATGTGAGCGCCTTTCTCTCTCCCCCCCTCCAGCTCCTGCAGCTTGGCGCCTTCAGTATTCTGCTATGTCGGTGAGTGGTGCTCTGCCTGGCCGGGGGGGGGGGTGTCCAGGGAGTTTATTTTCAGGGTTAGGGCTTATATTTTTGCCCACGCGAAAAATGTGGCAAGGCTTTAGTTTCAGGACAGATCGTATTTGGGGGGAAACACCGTATTGCTGATAACATATTGAATAACTAGAAAAGCTAACTGAAAAAAAGCCTAAGGATGTCAAAAAGGAATCAATATATAGTTCATAAATTTAAAAAAGCCTTTATTGTGTCAATCAACTATGGAAAATGGGAATCTCAGATCATTTTATTGTCCTCATTTGAAATCTATATCACACACCAGGAAACCACAGTCTGGGCAGAACATGGTATAAAACACTGGTTCCAGGTTGGCAAAGGAGTGAGATGAAGCTGCATAACTGTTCCTTTTTTTATTCAACACATATTCTGAATTTATCTTGAAGGAAATTGGATTGGAAAATTATGAGCATAGTTTTAAACATAAAGAAAAAATATTATGGAACTATGCACTATGGAAATGATACTACCCTGTAGCTAAAAATGCAAAGAATCTGCAACCCTTAGTTGGACTAATGGACTAATTTAAATATTAAGATCAACAAATTAATGAGAATAAGTAGAGCAACCAGCTTCATAACTGGCAATGAAAATATCAAAATGGTGGGTAGCATTTGCCTTTTAGGATCAACCATCAATAGCAAAGTAACAGAAATACACCATGCCACAAACAAGCAGTTGGTAAAGGAGAAATAAAAGACATGGAAAAGATATTTAAATGCCATGATGTGTCTATATCTACAAAGATCAGAATCAAACCATGGTATCAAGCCATGGTATTCTTTGTGACTTTCTAAGCAAGTGGATTTTGGATGAGATAAGGAAGAGTACTGACATTTTTCAACTTTCACTTTGAAGAAGACTCCTGAAAATACCATGGACTGGCAAGAAAACAAACTGATGGATCATCAAATTAATCAACCTAGAATTCTCTCTCAAGGTTCAAAGGACCAGACTCAAATTATCTCTCTTATGGACACATTATGCAAAGACTTACTTCTCTGGAAAAGGTGGGAAAAAAATAAAAAGAAGATAACCAGCCGCAAAGTGGATAAACTCAGTTACAGTGGCAATGAATGTATCAAAAAAAGAAAGATTGGAAAACATCTATCTATGTGATTCCTAGGAATCAAAAACAACCTAATGATACATAATCAAACAAACAAACTCCATGTTAGATTTTTAATTTTATGATCATTCAATTGTCTATGATAAGATATGATTAATTCAACACTACTTTACATGTTTATTCATTTTCATTAGACACCACAGAAAATTGATGTGAAGGATTGGGTTTCAACCTCTTTATGTTGAGAGTGTTATATTTAGGACAAAATAAAATATTCACACAATATACATTGTGAAATGAGTATTTAAAATTACAATTGTTCGACACATTCCACAAAAATCTCATATATCTTTAGCTACAAATATCATGTAATGTTGATTGTTTGGCTTTTTGGTAAGTTTTGGTTTGCTTTTGGTGACCCAGTTGAATTAAAAAAAACTAGGTGAAATTATTCACATGGTTAACAAAGGAGTTAATATATTGTAAGCAACATCATCCAAGATTTATTCTGCCAACTGGCCTTCAACAAAAAGAGCTTTTTAAAGCAGGCATCTGCTATCTAGGAGTCTTGGAATCTACTGACATTACCTGAGTCACTGTTGCTATACTTTAGTCAAACACAGGCAGTGAGTAATATGAGCATTTGTACTGAAGCACAAGGAGAGAAAACTTTCTGTGTACTATCAATTTTCTGATCTGCAGGAGGTCTAAAAAGCATTACATTCTCATTGTAGAGAACACATAAGGAGCAAACTGTACAATCTGCTTTTCAACACAATTTTAAGCTGAGTTTCAGCTGCATGAATGAACATTCCATCCTCATAGACACAGATGGAACCATTGGCTGAAAGCCTATGCACACTTACACATAAAATACAATACTTCTTGTTGACAATGTTTCTGTAAAGGAAATTTATTTCTGAAAGGCCTCATTTCCAAATGTCAAGAAAGATGAAAAGTACTAGTTTTATAACAGAATAATTTCAAGAGCCTTATGTTAAAAGTTAAGATTTCATTAACTTTATATTATCTAGCTTTCTCATAATATGTGAGGGCACACCCTTCCTAAGTTATTTCCAGTATATCAAGCAAGTCTGTTTCCTATTTTCTAAGGGAAATAATATTAATAAGTTTAGCCTTGCCTCAAGAGACTCCATTTCTCAGAACCAATTTTGAAAAATGATCCAAAATTGAAATGGGGAAAAGTTCCCGAAAATTGTGGCTTGCTTAAAATTACATCACATTTTGGAAAACATTATAGCTGGATGAGGTAAAGCTTATTTGTATCTAATATAACCCATGACAACCGGAATAATGTTGCTACAAAAAACATTTTAATATATTTTGATTCCTCCAAAATATTATTTGTTTCTACTCTGTGATATTTCAAATATTAATTCTTATCATAATTCCAAATAGATTGAATGTGCAGCCCTGATATAAACAAAAATTGTTTGTGATTCAGGACCTAATTTTTTTACTAATGCAAGTAGAACAAGAGATTGCTCTTTCAACTTATTTCTGAGTATAGGATATTTTTCTTAGGGTTCATCTTGTGTGGTATGGCAATTAATATGTTGGATTAGAAACAGATCTAGTCAGATAGAAGTTCACCTCAGTGAGCATAACTGGGCCAGCCTTTCTCTCAGCCCAACAAATCTCATGAGATTGTTGTTCGGTAAAGAAAGGGGCATTATAGATGCTATCTTGTGGGCCTGTAGGAAAGTAGTAAGATATAAATATTACAAATAAATATAAAAATATTTTAAAGAAATTAATCTGAGATGAAAATATTCATAATCCACTCTTAGTTAAAATGTGTTCAATCTCAGCCTTTAGAGTAACCCTTTCTCTATGAACTAAACAGACAGATCAATATCACTCTAGGAGGTTTAATAAATTCTGGGTATCTTTAATATAGTATTTCATATCATTTTGGATTATTATTGTTGTTTGATGTTTTCTTTTTTTCTCATACGTACTGACAGTCATATGAAAAAGTACACCTTTGCGTTCTATGGCTTTATGTATCAGGACATAGTAAAAATCATCTGGTCCTTTGCAGTTCTTAAAAATAGGTAAATACAGCTTCAGATAAACAACACATGACATATTACACCATGTCATCATTTGTTTTATAAAAAGAAAGTCAAAATGGAGAAGCCATGTATGAAAAATTAAGTACTGTACATCTCATGATTCAATAGTTTGTATAGTCATCTTTACCAGCACTAACTTGAAGTAATTTTCCGTATGAACTACATCGGTTTCTCACATCGTTGTGGAGGAATTTTGACCCATTTTTCTTTATAACATTGTTTCAATTCATTGAGGTTTATGGGCATTTGTTTATGCACAACTCTCTTGAGGACCCACTACAACATTTCAATCGGGTTGAGGTGCCATTGTAGCATCTTGATTGTTTTCCTTTTCAAGCATTCTGTTGCAAATTTGCTGATGTGCTTCTTCCTGTTGCATGACCCAATGTCAGCCAAGCTTCAGCTGTCAGACCTCAAATGTGGCCGCACATTAGATTCTAGAATATAAGAGAACTGCTAAGGACCAGATGATTTTTGTTATGTCCTGATATGTAAAACCACAGAACTCAAAGAGGATAAAGTTTCTTTTGCACTGTAGTGTTGTATTTTATTTAAGTCTTTTCCTCTTTTAAAAATAATTTTGACATACCATATTTTTCAGAGTATAAGATGCACCTTTTTTCATCAAAAAAAGAGGCTGAAAATCTGGATGCGTCTTATATATCAAATGCAGCATTATTTTGCCTCCCAAAGCCTCGCCCCTTCACCAAAATGGCGGTGTACACCCTTATGGAGGCTTTCAGAGAGCTCCTGGGGGCTGGGGAGGGCAGAAATGAGCTGGGCAGCCCCCAGCAGCACTCTCTAAGCATCCACAAGGCTATGCATGCCATTTTTTTGACAAAAAACGGGCCCATTTTTGCAAAAAATGGGCTGTTTTGGCTCATTTTTGGGCCTCCCCTCAGGCACACTCCAAGCCCCCCAAGGCTATTCATGCCTTTTTTAAAAAAAATGGGCCCATTAAGCTCTTTAGTTAGAGTGATTGATGAGAATTAGATTGATCAAGTGCTGCAGATTGTCAGCGATTTCCTTCTCCAGCACATGGATAAATATACCTGGAAACACCTCCCTACTACCTACTCTCTCTCTCTCTCCCTCCCTCCCTACCTACTGCATATCTATCTATCTATCTATCTATCTATCTATCTATCTATCTATCTATCTACCTACCTACCTACCTACCTACCTACCTACCTACCTACTCTCTCTCTCCCTATGTACCTACTGTATTTTTCTTTCTAGCTCTATTTCTGTCTCTCTATCCCTCTACCTACCTACACCCCCTCTCTCTCCCTACCTACTTACTGTATTTCTCTATTCCTCTCTCTCTATTTCTCTCTCTCTCTCTATCCTTTTACCTACCTACCTACCTACCTACCTAATTACTCATTCTCCTACCTACCTACAGTATTCTCTCTCTCCCTCTCTATCCCTCTATCTACCTACCTATTTTTTTTAAAAAATGTCTCTTCAAAACCTTGGTGTCTTATACTCCGGTGTGTCTTATACTCCAAAAAATACGGTATGTAACTTATCCATATATGAGCAGCTTTGGGGCAAAGCTGAAATTTGAATTTGGATATCTGTCGTAGAAAGTCAACAGATACCATTCTTTTGTAACAATTAAAAATAATTTTAATCATACAGCAGGTTATAGGCTATATGTACAGACTGTTTTAAGGACTGTTGATCTTATGGAATCTTCTAATTTAACAGGAATATGTTTCTATCAAATATTTACAATAGAACATGGTATATGCAAAATAAAGAAAATGATGTATCGGGGTTATTGTACAATTTTATAACATGGATGCATGAGAATAGTGTGCTATGCCAGCGGCTCTTTCCAGCTTTGCAGACCAATTGGGGGGGGGGGGAGTTCAATGTGAATGGCAGGCAAGCACGCAGCTACTTGCTGCCGGTTGCTTACATTTGTGTAAGCAACTTGCAAACGCTCATTGCTCACACTTGCTTGCTACTCACACATGGAACTGCCAATGTGTTTGCACACAACTTCTGCAGCCCAGTTCTGAATGGACCATGGACCAGTACTGGGCCATGGCCTGGGGATTGGAGAACTCTGGCTACAGCATACAACTAGGAAATATTTAGAGGGAATACAATTTAAAAAGCAGAATAAAATTTCAAGGTCTTCTTAACAAGTTTTTAATTGAATAAGTCATATAAATATTAAACAGAAGGGACTACCACAACTCTGGTTTCAGCAGAGTCGGTCTTTCATACCCATTTTTGGTCTCTCCATGCATCATTATTAGTGAAGTATGCAAACCAACATCTGCATTTCCTGCATCAGATGAGAAGAGCACATCTTTCTCCTTCTATCCTGGCCACTTTTTACAGAGGCACAATTGAGAGCGTTTTATCAAAACTGCATCAATATTTGGTTTGGTGGCAGCAGTGCCTCAAATAGAAAGTACATTCAGAGAGTGGCAAGGATCGCCGAGAAGATTATAGGAAGCTCGCTTCCTGTCATTCAGGATACTGCTTATAAACACTGTGCTTAGAGCCAAAACATTGTTAGAGACTCCACACATGCACTTCATGGTGGAGAGCCTCAGACGCTTCATGGTCTGTTTCTGTTGTTGCCCGCTGGGAGGAGGTTTCGAAGAATTTCTAGCAGGACTTCCAGATTCTGTAACAGCTTTGCTTCCTATGCCATCCATCTGGTGAACTTGAAAGGTTTATTTCTCTCACTACGTACCGTGTTCCCCCCAAAATAAGACAGGGTCTTATTTTCTTTTGACCTCAAAAATATGGCTTGGGCCTTATTATCCAGGGGAGCTTATTTTGGGGGGGTTGACGGGCGGCTGCTCTCTTGCAAGCAGGCACCCAAACAGCCGGGCACAGCCTCAGGGCCGAACGGCTGTGTTGTGCTATCACAGCAGCCATGAGGTGACCATCCTCACAAATAGCCACCCAGCAACCCCTCTCTCCAGCTGTCCAGAACATCACTCACCGACCCAGCGGTATCCCAAAGGTGTCAAGCCATGTGAGTGCCTGTTCCCCCTCCGTCGCACGCCTCCCAGCCTTACCATGCCCTGGGTTAGCTCTCCCTGCAGGGTCAGGGCCCCACCGACGCCCTCACAATCCCAGAACTGAGGATAGCTTCTTCTGCAGCTTCCAAACCCCGGAGATCTGCTGTCAAGTCTTCTGGCAGTGGCCACTCTAGGAGTGTGTCTATGGTTGTGGGTTGTCTGCTGGACGACTCTCTGCCCAGGCTGCCGGAAAACTCTGCCGGGGCAGAGAGTCTTCATGCAGCCAGCCCACAACCATAGAGCACACTCCAAGAGCGGCCACTGCTAGAAGAGCATCCACTGCCAGCAGCAGATTTCTGGGGTTGGGAAGCAGCAGAAAAAGCCACCCTCAATCTTGAGATGGCAGTGGCGGTGCCCAGCCCCTGCAGAGAGAGCTGGCCCAGTGGATGGTAAGTCTGGGAGGCACGCAAGCGGAGGGTGGAACAGGCGCTCACGCAACCTCCCTCTCCAGCCAGCCTGAACGCCACTCACTGACCCAGCAGGCTGGCTGGAGTGGGTTGCCAGGCAGCTGCTCATGAGTGTGGTCACTTCATGGCTGCTCTGTTGTGCTGCTGTGAAAGTGCAACACAGCCGTTTGCCCCTGGGGCTGTGCCCCGTTCAATTCAATTTTCAATTTCAATTTATTGAGTTTGTATGCCGCCCTACTCCCGAGAGACTCAGTTCTTTGTGAGCTCACTCGCACGAGAGCAGCCACCCAGCAACCCCCCTCTCTCCACTCATCGACCTAGGGGTATCCAGAAGGCATCAAGTTGTGGCATCACCTTTGCCCGCTGGCTCCTGCAGCTTGCTGCCTTCAGGATACCACTACGGAGGTGAGTGGCGCTCTGTCTGGCCAGAGTGGGGGAATTGTCCAAGGGCCTTCTTTTCAGGGGAGGGCTTATATTTTGCCCACCCCAAAAATCTGGCATGGTCTTATTTTGGGGAAAACACAGTACATATATAAATCTGAACTAGATTGTGTTGTTTCCCCATGTCATATAATATATGTGGGTACATGCATTATCTTATCTTATCATGTTCATGTTTATATGAGAGCTGGAGAGCTGTATGCAACATAATTTTATTTTAATTTTTGCCGATTAATGTACATTCAAAGTAACAATAAAGTTATTCTAAGTCTACCAAGTATACCCTAAGAGCAGATACATACACACAAATCTTACTTCAGCCTTTCAGTTATTATAAATATCATAATGATTGATCAATCATTAAAATTGCTTTTAAACTCCTAAATCTCCTAAACTTTTATGACTATGCTAACATAAATATTTAGAGACTCTAGAAAGAGTGCAGAGAAGAGCAATAAAGATGATTAGGAGACTGGAGGCTAAAACACGAAGAACGATTGCAGGAACTGGGTATGTCTAGTTTAACAACAAGAAGGACTAGGGGAGACATAGTAGAGGTCCACTATCTCAGGGGTTGCCACAAAGAAGAGGGAGTCAAACTATTCTCCAAAGTACCTGAGGGTAGAACAAGAAGCAATGGGTGGAAACTAATCAAGGAGAGAAGCAACTTAGAATTAAGGAGAAATCTGACAGTTATGACAATCAGTGGAACAACTTGTCTCCAGAAGTTGTGAATGCTCCACAACTGGAAGTTTTTAAGAAGAGATTGGACAACCATTTGTCTGAAGTGGTGTACGGTTTCTTGCCTAGTCAGGGGGTTAGACTAGAAGACATCCAAGGTCCCTTCCAACTCTGTTATTCTATTCTATTCTAGTAATTATTTAGAAAATATTATGGCAGACGATGAATGGAAGTTGAATGCTGCTGAATATTCAGACTTTTGGGCACTATTAGCATCAAGAATACTGCATTTTGAGCCAAATAAATTTTACAAATTGTCTTCAACGTCAACACCATTTAAAAACACACTGTAGCAATCTAATTTATAGTTCTTGTATAAGTTTCAATAATTAATCATTAATAATCAAAGGAATGTAATATTTACGCAACATAATTTTGGTGGACTTTTTTCCTATATATTAATGTTAATAAAATAATTGTACAATCAAAAAGCTTATAGATAATTAGAGGCTCATGTAGCTTAATTAAGTACAAGGAAATAGTCATCATGATATACATTCTATCATTAAATTTAAAAAGTAATGCAAATAACTTATGTCATCTTGACATCTTATTTCATAAAACAATAAAATATTACTTAGAACCTATACATAGCAAATGTAATTATTTCAATACAAATTAATGTGATTAATTTTCCATATAGAAAACTAATTTTTGTTTCAATTAAATTATACAATTTTGGTCAGCTAGGAGAAAAGACTGCTTTTGTCATTCTCATTTAAGAAAATATGAGCAATTTTAATAATATGTTTTAATTGATGACTTTACTGCCCAGAGTCACCTATATGGGAGGCTATATAAATTTGATAACTAGGTAGCTTAGGAGGTAGGCAGGCAGGCAGACAAACAAACAGGATAGTTAGTCAGTTAGTCGATCAGTCAAACAGACAGACAGACAGACAGGCAGACAGACACATACACACACTAAATCTCATAAGGACCTATCTGCTTTTCTGTAAGTATAGCACTTATGCTTATGTATATGCATAGGGTGAGAATTGATATACCATGGGAGACACTAGTTTCAATAGGATTTGTCACATAATGTGCTTAGGATAAAGAAAGGAACAATTTATTATCTGCCATTTGAAACCGACAATACATTATTACATAATTAAACTTACATATAAATTTGTCATGCTATTTCTATTGGAAGTATTATCCACTGACTTCACAAATCCCTCAGATTCAAACTTTCTCCATACTTAACATTCTAAATTTGAACTTTCAATGAAAAAAAAATGAAAATATTGTTAGATGTTTCTTAATACATCTAAATACTAGCAGAGCTGCTCCTGTGAGCTTAACAGAAACAATTACAGATATCTAGATAACAGGTAACATTTAATTAAAATGAATTCTGTGACTTCTTTTTGCTACAATCCACTTGCCATTCTATTCATAAGCAATATGTAATTTATATTACATGTTCCAAATAATGAGATTTAATCTTAATTTTAAAATATGTGACTTGACATTTTTGAATATTCAAAATATTTAATATTCCTTAAATATTCCACTAATGTCTAATATGCTAATATTTCCATGCATCCATTTCGAATATTTTAGAACATCAATATAAAGCTTACGCACAGGTAACGAACCAAACATTTCTGCTGACCTCACATCATCTGGCATTTCCTTCAAGGCTCGTTTCAGTGTACTACTGAAATTCACATTAAGGAAAGCCTCTAATTTACTGAAGCTATTTATTCCATCTAGATCCAGCATGACACAGACTTGTTTGCAGTGATGAAAAAGTGATTGGTCACATCTTTCATCCATTCGTCCCAGAGGACACTCAACCAAGCATGTATGAACAAAATTATCTATAGTACCCTTTCTCCACTCCAATAAAACAGACTCTGAAAGAAAGATAGTACCAAGATGCCCAGTTCTTTAAACATTCCTATCATTTTCACAAAAAAAGAGAGATTTCTTCCTTTAATGCTCAAGGAATCTCAAAACAGAATACAATCTCTTGTGTCATTTTGAACCAGCTACAATGTTCATCTCACTTGATTTTAAGAATATAAAAGAAAACAGAAAGAAAACCAGGCATGCACACAGAATGAAATAGCACTTATATAGCAAATGATAGCCAGGGATCAGTTTTGCTAAGATAACTCTAATTCAATTTATCCTGCTTTATAAACAAGCATATAACCTTACCGTTTTGGTAGTAGAATGGTTCTTGTTAGATTCATCTGTAACTCCTTAACATTCCTCTAAGAACATTTCTGATTGCAATCAGGCCAGACTCATTCATAGCAACTGAATTCACATCTTTCTGCACTAGCAAGCTGAAATGGTACGGCTGAACTACGACTAAGAGAGGGGGAAATTATAAGCAGAAAAACAAAGAAATCCCTGAAGACAGAATATTCTCACCAGAACTGCAATGTAGAAGGTGTCAACAATCATCAGGAAAAGAAATGCATCTATCTGAATTTCATTCCCAGCTCATGGATATAGGAAGGAAGATTTTGGGTTGTCCTTTTTCACATATATTGTGATGGACTTGCCTGTGGAGTTCCCAGGAAGACATTCTATTCAGGCTCTGCAGCAGCACTGCAGCCAATATATATGCTGTTGATGGAGTAAAGCTCTGTGAATATTTTTCACTTAAGAATATTTAATTAACTCCACAAAAATCTTTTAAGGAAGAATAAACTGTAAATGAAGAATGTAGTATCATCACTCTTATAAGATGCTGGAGCAATCAATTAAGATTATAACTAATTATCATAAATTTTACTATTTTCCTTGTATAAAACAGAATGAAAGCCTATAAGTCACAGAGCAAAGGAAAAGCATGGCATTTTAGCATGCATTTAAAAGACAGAAAATTATCATCTGGCACAAAACCAGTGAATTAAAAAAATGTTTAAAGTTCATCCCTCACTAGTTGGAAGACCACACAAGTGATCATATAATGTTATATAAGTCCTCTTAATTATCATGTAATAAAATTTAAGACAAGTATAAATTTTATTATATATAGTAGCAATTTCCTAAAACTAAAATATATGTTTTCAAATTGTCACCAGAAATGAACACCATATTAATTATCCATGAATTTAATTTCCTTTTATGATGCATTTAACTCATTCTATTATTGGTAGCTTAAATGCACAGACGTTTCTCTTTTATTTGTCATAGATTTCTAAGCAGCACTGCTTTTGGTTTAATAGCATAGATTCTAAAAAGGTTAATAAGATCCAAAAAAGCAAAACTGCTCAAAGTCAAGTGCATTGAAAATAATTCACTTAGTAAAATATGGGTACATTGATTAAATGTACCCAAACACATATTTTTACTTGAAATACTAGACTTCTAATCTGGCAATAATAATTTTAGTGCACTTCAATATAATTCTCTTGGTGTGGTTTGGCCTAAAAAAGAATGCACTGGGATATCTATGGGGATTTTCAGTCATTCAGGTCATGATTGTGCTTTTTCAAGAGGCAACTGGACATTCTTGTTTTTCTTTGAAGACATTTCACTTCTCATCCAAGAAGCTTCTTCAGCTCTGACTGCTTGGTGGGGAATGGAAAGATTTATACTCCTTGCAGCAGCTGGTCATTTGTATTCTTTTAGAGAGTCATTGAGACCACTAGGAAGTTTATCTGTGTCCTCAGGATCACCTGAGTAGTGCAAATGGGTGTGAAGCCTTCTTGGAACTGCTGAAAGGACTGTGTTGTACACTGGACATAGATAATGATGTATCCTCAATGAATGTCTAAAAGAATGCAATTGACCAGCTGTCTGAAAGAAATATAAATCCTTCCATGCACCATGATCCAGTCAGAGCTGAAGAAGCTTCTTGGATGAGAAGTGAAACGTCTTCAAAGAAAAACAAAGTCCAGTTACTCTTGAAAAAGCACCTTTGGGACAATGCACTTTAGTGATGGGTTATGATCAGTACGTCCCAGCTCCCAGCTGGGAGCACCAGGTACTGTTCCGGTACGGTGCTCCGAAGCGCCCACTTGCGTTCCTTACCGGTATTTGAGGTTTTCAGGGCTTCCGCACACGTGCACGGAGCGTACAGGGCCTGCACGATGCTCCACCAAGCAGCTGGAGTGTCGTGGGCAGTAAGTACTCATGCTCGTGCTGCGCGCATTCATGTGGTGGACACCCGGCCCCGTTGCACCATACCAGTTGCAATAGGATCCAGAACCCACCACTGATGCACTGGGGTAAGTTAGTTGACACTATTACTAAGGGGTCTTGCTAGAACTAGAAATTGATCAACAGATAGAAATTATAAATCCAAACAATGAAAGAAATCAAGAATCCTGAATATGGACTTCATTTGAAGTTATCACAAAATATGCAAAACCTCTAAATCACATGACTATCCAGATGGTTGGCTTAACATATCAACTAGAATCTCAATACACTGAATTTCTAATAAAATAGCTAGGGAGTCTTACCTAGCATTACAAACCGTCATTGTACTAATGCCATATCTATATTATAAAGTCTAACAACACTGCTACTGTTTGGGAGGATTTGATGCAAATTTGGGCATTTACAGACCTGGAAAGCAACAGTTTGAAAACAATTGAGAAGCACTGATATATAGTATCAGTAGCCATCTTACAGAACCATTGCTCTTCAGTCAAATGACCACGTTTTGTACTCACTTTGGCTTAGTAAAAATGATAAAACACGTGGAATTGTTATCCTAGCTACTGTTAATTTATTCATAGCAGTCTTTGAAACAGTGTTGGATATTCGTACAGTTTGCTTGAGAAGAAATCTAGAAAATCAACTGTTGCAAGCAGCCATGTGAAGCCACCTAAAGGGGCTGATCCAGCAAGGATCATTAACAATCAAGAGGCAAAAGCAAATACAAGAATTTTATAATACAAATTAATTCTAAGAAGCCTTAAAACATATTTCTGTGAAAAAAAATTATTTTTCCCTTTCCAATTCATTCTTAAATATACATTCTTATAATTGCTATTTAACATTGTCAATTCATCATAATCTCTATATTCATTTTTACACACATATATATAAAACAGAGTTTGGGTCACTTCCTTGCCATCCCGTGTCTCCATTTTGTTTTGCAACACCTTTCTCCTTCCATCTTCTTAACTTCCCTTCTCTACCTTCTTCCTTCCTCCTCTCCTTCCTTCTTTATTCTTCCCTTCTCTTTCCTCTCTCCTCCTCCCTTCTCCTATTTCTTACCCTCTCTCCTACTGTTAATTCCCCACCCTTACTTTCTCTGCTTTACCATTTCTTCTTTTCTCTCCTTATCCCCTCTCCTTTCCGTTGTTCCCTACTTATTTACTTTCTCTGGCGGGTTCTTGGGGTGGGATTTCAGCGATCCCAACTTTATCTTTTCATACCAGTAATTTTCTATGTTTACAATTTATTTCTAATATTAGTTCCACTTATATCATTTTTCTGCCTGTATATTTACATTTTAATATTTTCTTATTTCCCCTCTCCCTAATTTAATGATATGTCATCTGAGATATTTATTCCATGTTTTGTTCCTTTTTCTTTCTATTTATATCTTTTTTCAAACCACTTGTAAAATCGCCCCCATGTCCTGTAGCACACTGGTTCCTCTTTGTCCTTTATTCTCAATGTCAACCTATTCATTTCTGCACAGTCTAATATCTTCTTTGTTACCTCCCATTCCGATGGGATTTTGTCTGCTTTCAAATTTTGTGCAAATACAATTCTAGCTGCTGTTATTATTTGTACAATCAAATATGAATCTTCTTTACTATATTTCTCTGGTAGAATACCCAATGAAAATACCTCTGGTTTAAACGCTACAAGTTGATGTATCATTTTCTCTAACTATGTTTGTATTTTAAGCCAATTTTGGTAATCTTTCAGATGGCATGTGCCATCTATAAAACTTAAAACCATATTTCAGGTGTGCATAAAAGTGTGTTCTTCATTTTGTACATAATATACTTCTTATATGCCCCAAACCACAAAAACCTATTTTATATATACTCTGTGATTTGACACTTTTTTGCAACTAGTGAATTACTCCACAAATGAATATACTCATTGTTTGCATCGTTAAAACCATTGTTTTTCAAATATATTGTTATAAAAAGATAAACGTTTATACAGTGATTGGTCCATGAAGTCCTAAAGGCGCTCAATGTTACAGGGGGTCCACGAAGGCTTGAAGAAATGTTATGATTTAAATCTTGAGTTAAATCTTGGTGGTCAGTGGCCATGGTCTAGGCCCCAAAGGGGTCCACAATGAAGAAAAGGTTCACTATACTATAGAATCCCCATCTTTAAATGTATAAATATATTTGCTACATTCAATTCTCATGTTGCTGATCTTTATTTTTCAAGCTGTATCTAGTTTTCTGCTGATTTCATATAGAGTCTAAATCTAAAGCCCTCCAAGTTCACCATTTTAGCTGTTGAAAGGATAAAAGCTAAATACAATTGAATAGAAACTTGATATAATAAAAAGGGATTTATACAATAAGCCTCCAATATAGGCTGAATTCATTAGAGATATTTCTCAATATCACTTTTTCCCTAAAACAAACATCAAAGTTTTAGTTTAAACACCAGCCACTATCTATCCTTTTTTAAATTGATCAAAGATCAAAACTTTTGATGCATCACTGCAAAGACTTCTAGTTCCAAGGTTAGGATTATTTTCATAGGGTAACCATTTTCATTGCAAAATGTCATTTGTTTTTTTGGCTAAAAATATTCAGGAGCTTAAAGTCAGATTAATATCACCGTGCAATTTAACTTCTATGCAAACTAATTGTAATTATATTTGTTTTGGGCTTGAAGTGTGATCGGAGCTGCCGTCTTTCTATAAATCTTGGTGGGGGGGAGGGTGGAGTGCTGGCTTTGTTTCAGTAAGTTGAATGATCGGTTGTGTGGTTGTATCATGATTGGTAGATTGGTGCTGATTGGTGCTGGCTGTGTGTCTATTGTTGTTTCGTGTTATAACGGCCTGGGTGGTGGGTGGGGCTCGTTTGTTGACTAGGGCTGATTTCCAGATGTCTGGTAGGCAGGAGGTATCATCACGTTTATTCATGTTGTGGGGGTGTTTCTATATTTCAATAGCTTCCATAATTATTCTCTTGTTGAAGTGTTCTGTTTTGGAGATTAATTTAGTTTAAAATTAATTTCATGTCCTGTAGCTTTAAGGTGCTGGAAAAGGGAAGTTTTTTCTTTTTTTCTTACTGCGTTCTTGTGTTCTGCGATACGTGCATTTATTCTCCTGTTCGTTTGTCCTATGTATGTTGCAGGGCAGATTTTGCATGGTATTTCGTAGACTCCTTGGTTTTCTAGCTGGATTTTGTCGTTGGGGTTTCTTAAGATGTTGGCTATTTTTTGGTCAGTGTTGAAGGCTCTCTTGATATTGTGTTTGTGGAGAATTTTGCTGATTTTATCTGTGGTGGCTTTTATGTAAGGGAGGAAGGCGATGCCGTTGTCCTGTTCTGTGTCTCGTTTTTTTGGGGGGGAGTCTCCCTTTGGATGAGGTTGGTAATTGTTTTTCTTTGGAATCCGTTGCAGATTAATACGTTTGTGAGAGTGCGTAATTACGTTTTCAGGTGGCCTTTGTCGGCTAAGCATTTGGTTCTTGACTACAGAGTTGATCTGTGCAGGGTGGTGATGGGATTGTGCGTTTAAGTAGTGGTTGGTGTGTGTGTTTTTCCGGTAGAGGGTGTATCCTAGGGAGCCATTGGGTTTTTTTGTAGATTAGGAAACCCAGAAAGGGAAGTTGGTTGTTTGGGTTGTATTTGTTCTGGATAGCTGTTAAAGTTTCTTTTATAGGCACTTGGGTGAAGAGGGATATGACATCAAAGCTCATGAGTAAGTCGCTGGGTTGTAGGTTTTGTTTCTTTATTGTTTCTATGAAGTGGAGTGAGTTTTGTACATGTGAGGTGATGGATTCTGTGTAGAGTTTGAGTTGTTTGGTGAGGAATTTGGCAAGATTCTGCAGAGGTGAGCATATGGAGCTGACTATGGGTATGAGTGTTGTTCCTCATTTGTGTATCTTGGGGAGGCCATAGAGTTTGGGGCATCTGGAAGATTTCTCTCTGGGGATGATTCTTTGCTGGATCTCTTCACTGATGGGAGAGGCTTTTATTTTGGATTTGGTGGTTTTTTCCAGGTAGGTGGTGGGGTCTGTGTTTAGAGGTTTGTAAGCGGGGTCTTGGAGTAGGTTGGATAGTTTGGCTTGGTAGTCAGACCAAGTCAGACCAACCACACAACCAATCATTCCACGTACTGAAACAAAGCCAGCACTCCACACACACACCAAGATTTATAGAAAGACGGCAGCTTCGATCACACTTTAAGCCCAAACCCCAGCCTGAAGATGGCAAGTGAGACTTCATTGAAATGTTGCCAAGACAATCTCAATCTTCCATGGGAAAAGACCTGACTACAACAAGACCAGCATACTTACACCTGTGAAAATCTACGAAAACAAATACATACATACATACATACATACATACATACACACACACACACACACACACAAACACACAAAGTTTCCCCGAAAATATGACAGGGTCTTATTTTCCTTTTATCTACAAAATATGTCTTGGGCTTTATTATGGGGGGAGGGTTTATTGTTTTGCGGTTGCAGTGGGTGTGAGTGGGCTCCCAAAGAGCCAGCCACAGCCTCATGGGTGAATGGCTGTGTTGCGCTGTTGCAGTACCACAACACAACAGCCATGAAGTGCCCATGCTCATGGCAGCCACCCAGCAAACCCCCTTTGCAGCCAGGCACAGCGCCATTCACTGACCTAGGGATATTGCCAAGCCACGTGAACGCCTGTTCGCCACTGCCCGGCTCCCGGAGGTTGGCGCCTGCCAAATGCCAGCTCCGCACAGCTGCATAGGGGGGTTGCGCGAGCGAGTGTTCCGCTCTCGCTCACCCGCCTACCAGCCTCATGATGCATGACCCAGCTCTCATTCCAGAGCCAAAGCACCTCCGCTGCAACTGCCATCCCAGCCTGGCTTTTTCCGCGGCTTCCAACCCAAGTATTTTGGCAGTGGCTGCTCTATGGTTGTGGGCCAGCTGCCTGCTGGGAGCTGGGCCATGCATTGGGAGGTGGGTGAGCGAGAGCGGAACAGCTGCTCGCGCAACCCCCCTCTCCAGCCATGCAGAGTGCAATTCACTGGCATTTGGAAGGTGCCAAGCCACGGGAGCTGGGCAGCGGTGAACAGGCACTCTCACGGCTTGGCAATACCCCTAGGTCAGTGAATGGCACTGTTCCCAGCTGCAAAGGGGCGTGGGCGCTTCATGGCTGTTGTGTTGCGCTGCTGTGACAGCACAACACAGTCATTCACCCATGAGGCTGTGCCCGGCTATTTGGGAGCCCGCTCACAAAATAAACAGCTGCCCGGCAACCCCCCCCCCCTTCTTCAGCTGGGCACAGTGCTGCTCACCAACCTAGCAGTATCCCGAAGGCACCAAAGAACGCCTTTGCCTCCCCCCAGGTTCCCACAGCTTGGCATCTTCGGGATACTGATTGATTGATTGATTGATTGATTACATTTATATGCCGCCCTTTTCCCCAAAGGGGACTCAGGGCGGCTCACAATTCAATCAGGGAAGGAGGTACAGACAGGGGGATAAAAAGACGAGACATAACAATACAAAATTTAAAAACACACAACCACCATACCATTCGAGAAGGGGGGCAAAAACTCTTTAGCCCCAGGCCTGTCGGAACAGCCAGGTTTTAAGGGTTTTGCGGAAGGCCTGGAGGGTAGTGAGGGTTTGAATCTCCACGGGGAGCACCCTTATTTTTGATCAGTTGATCTAATATGAGTTTCTTGCAAACAAATTATATCATTCTTAAATTGTTTAAGATAGTGGATTATTTTCTTCCTTTTCTGTGGGGAATTTAAACCATTGACATTCCAAGTTAGAAACTTAGTTGCCATCTTTAGCCCCCCTGAAGCTTTTTAAGAGCCATCTGAACATCTTGGAATTTAACCTTTGGCCTGGCTCCTCCCACTGTTTCTGAAGTACCGCCTTTCCTGAACGGTGGCTTGTGCTTGTTGCTTTTTTAATTCCTGTTCCATTCGTCTAGGAACCACACGGGCTTGTCTTTGTTCCTTAGCTTCTTGTACCTCTGAGAGAACAAGTTGATCCCCCCTTGTTAATGCTTGAGTGGTTTGCTTTCCATCATGTCCTTGTTCTCTTTCTCTAGATCTAGAGGGAGTGGGGTGTCCAGCCTTCAATATGTTGCTGTAGAAATTTTGGGCCTTCCATACTGAATTGAGGCGATGTCTTTTTCCAAGGTAGCTAAATGCAATGCCGGCTGGCGCGTCCCATCTAAACTGTATCTGGCGATTTTTAAGCTCTTCAACTAAAAAGGCATAGTCCTTCCTAGATCTCAGCATTTTAGGTGGTATCTCCTTCAAGACAGTCATCTCCTGACCTCCAATTTGAAGCTTAGTTTTGTAGGACTCCTGTAATATCGTGTTCCTCATATCTCTAGTGGCAAAATACACCACTATATCTCTTGGTAATTGCTTTTGTCTTGCCAGCCAGGAGTTAACGCGGTAAACCTTTTCGATTTGCCAGTCGAAATTCCCTCCTGACCTTCCCGCCATCAGGTCGAAAGCTTCAGAGAGAATCTGTTTCAGGTTCTTTTGTGTTTTTTCGGGGAGGCCCCTTATCCTTAAAGCAAATTCCATTTGTCTATAGTGTAACATTATGATTTCATTTTCTGCATCGCTGACCTTTTGCTGGACCACATCCATCTTCATTACCAGGTTCGTATTAGAGTCACTAAGGTCTTCTAACTTTTCTTCAAGTCCAAGTGTATAGCCTGATAGAGAATTCAGAGCCATCAGAAAGTCCCCTCTAATCGCTTGATTACATGTCATAAGTTCTTCAGACATCTGTTAGAAGCAGCTATCTCTTCCTTAATTTTTGCTTCCATCGTATCAGCATGATTTCTTAACACATCAATTAATTCTTTCTGCAGAATTTCCCTTGTCAAGGGGTCCCCTGAAGAACTAGGAGGAAGTAATGACTGTAATTTAGTAGAGGGCGCTGGGGAGGTCCTGGCACTTTTCGACGCGGGGGGAGGAGGGGGAAATTTTTGCTTAGAAGCCATCTCAAGTTTAATCTTCTTTAGTCCATTAAAAAGTCCAGGCAGTCCAATTATACAGCAAGTGCTGTTTAGTTTGATAATAAATCACTTCTTGGTAATAAATCACTTCTAGGCTTCATAAGAGTGCTATCAGAGTCTCGCCCCTCCTACACAGCTCCTACACACCTCCTACACAGCTCGGCGCCATTTTTATAGAACTTTCAGCAAGTAATTATCAGAAGGAATTCTTTACAAATGGAGCTAAGGGTTTATACATACAATTAGAAGTTCAACTCAGCTTGAAGTTGGCAATAAATCATTTGTGCTGAGGATGAGCAAAGACCTTCGTTCTGCAACAAAGGGCAGAATGATCCCTGGCGCGGAGCTGCTATGCTTCCTCCCAGAGTTTAGGCTGAGAGGGTTAGTTAGAGGGCTTCCAATGCATAGCTTCTCACCTCTCTCTTCTAGGCCCGAAGAGAGGGTAAACAAACTGCTAAACAGCTTGATGGATTGCTGTTTAAACAGTTTAACGAGGCCAAGATTCGAGAGCTGTTAAAAATAACAACTCCCTGTCAGGCCCCGCCCTCATGTAGGCCATATATTTAGTGAGAGACAGGTGATAAATTTGCCTGCTGGGCAAATTTAAGTGCTGTACATTTCTGACATACAACATAGAATAGTTTACCTGGTTGGAGGATGACAGTAAAAATTGGAAAAAATTAAGTAATAAATAAGTAATCTTATGATGATAATTCAAATACAAAAGGGCAAATGCAATGTGAGTACTCGTGGTCATATAGTGGCTGTTAAGCAGGGATCCTTATGCAAGGAGCTAAGCTCTGCTCTATTCAACAGAATAACAATTTGTTTATATATACTATTGTTCCTAAACCTAAACAGCTCATTATAGTTTACCAGAATACAATGTTTCTTGCCTTTATAGTGCTACCACCAGATTAAAAATGACAGCTTTGGCTTTTACATAAAGTTGCTTTGCTTTTAAGGATATGCTTTTAAGGATTAATTTAAAACTGGGTTCTCAGGATGCATTATTTAATATGCTGGCAATTATGCTGGCAACAGATATTAAATCTAGTAGTTCCCATCTAACAACTAACATGTTGGGAATCACATGATTAAACTTTTTAAAAGTCAAAATATAGTGTCACTGAACTTAGTGGTTTTGCATGCCAATTTGATTTTCAGCAAAGTGTGCAAAAAGGAATGCAATTTTTGTGATTAATGTGGTTTTTTTTAAGTCTGAGAGATATTCTGCATATACACTATGGTTGTTTACACTCACTTTATGGTATTCTTCTAGCATTCAAATTAGATGATTCTTTATTTTTCAAGGCCAACAGGCTATTCATGTTAACCTTTTCAATTTCCTATTATTATTATTTTTATCTTTTGCTTCCAAGCAAGGCCAGAAACTTCTCTTCAAATAAATGAAAATTATAGGGATGGTGAATATTGCAAACAGAATATTACAAATTTAATCTAAGTGTAGACTACTGCACTATATGTCATTTGTTAGATAAGCATCAACAGGTTGTATCTTGTCCTACATTATTTATACATTGGATTTTCTTCTCTAAGTCCCATTCTTAAAAAATATTTATACTTTTCTAATGTCTAATCAGCAGACTGATAATTTATGCAGATACTAAAGAACAACATGATTCCACAGCTAAAAAAGAAAGCTGGCATTTGATTTAAAGGGTATAAAAAACTGAAAGCAACAAATGGGCTGAAATATTATTGTCAACAGAAAAAGTAGCTTAAATTAGGTTTTATACAATATTCCATATAACATTGATTATACATGGAAAGTAATGAATTAAAAGAAACAACTAAATTAATAGAGATAATCTTGCAAATTAGAGAATTATTTGCCATAACCATATAGAATTATTTGCTATTCGCTCTTTTATGGATCTGTAAAATATTTTTAATATCTTGTTCATGTGCACTAACCCAAAAGATATTAATAGAAAAAACTGAATGCATATTCAGGTTTGTTTTGTAATAATCATTACTGAAATGTTCAAGCAATGGAAAATAGAGAATGTACATAATTCAGATAAAAGTAAACATGGACTACAGTAATAGACAGAAATTATTTAACTTATTTTAATAAATTAACAAACCAATAAAACCATGAGCCTTTGGAGACCAATGATATGTGACTAAGTACATTATGCCGCCATTAGCATTTTATCAACACTGTATAATAGTATATCAGCATTAAGCAGTAATTATATTAATCTAGAAAATGGTCCAAGTGTGTGGGAAGAGTTAAAACCTACATTGCAATTAAATCTTTAGAGAATAGAATTCTTGTTCACAGAAAACAGAATCACCTACCACAGAAACCAAATTGGGGAAAAAATTAAAATGATAATCATTCATTAACTATAGCAGTGATGGCGAACCTTTTTTGGCTTGCGTGCCATAAGTGGGGGGAGCTCAGGGGGATCGTGTGTGGGTGTGCTGCACCCATAATGCAATGTGCAACCCCCCAGTGCGCATGCGCGCACTACAGGTGCAACCCCCCCCAAATTTTTGCATGCTTTTTTCGCCCTCCCGAGGCTCCAGAGGCTTTATAGGAGCCTGGGAAGGGTGGAAACAGCCTCCGCTGCCCCCCCCCCGGAAGCCCTCCGGAGGCTTCAGGGACCTTCAGGAGGCTTCCCTGAAGCCTCTGGAGCAGTCAAAATGACCCTCTGAGCAAAGCGGAAGTCACTTCCGGTTTGCTCAGAGGGTCGTTTTAAGCACTCAGAAGGCTTTAGGGACCTTCAGGAGGCTTCCCTGAAGCCTTCGGTGCAGTCAAAATGACCCTCCGAGCAAACCAGAAGTCCGTTCCTGAACTTCCAGTTTGCCTGTAGGGCCGTTATTTTGCGCTCCAGAAGCTTCAGGGAAGCTCATGAAGCCTCCGGAGGTACTCCGGTGGGCGCGGAAGGCTCTTTTCAGATTGCGCATGTGAGAGATCCGAATGGCTGCCAGGCTTTCTCGCTGTGCAGAAAGCCTGACGTGAAAGACCCCGGAGAGCCTTCGGAACCTGCTACAATATTACCAAAAAGTCCCCCGGGGAGGACTGGAGACCAGGGAACATGAGAGGACTGGGCATTTTGAAGATCTCAAGCGGTGAAACTCTCGGCGGCCTGGATTTACTCATGCTGTGTGGAGAGGAAGATGGTAGCGGCGCGCTGCTGACGGCAGCGTTTTACTTTAACCTTTGACGTTTTCGGACTCTATTCAGCCAAGCGGTGAGCCTTGGGGACTCTATAAACGGACATTACTATCTTCCATCGCCCCAGAGAGGCGGGGATCTATCGGGGCTTGGCCGGGCAGATCGGGCGGCCGGCTGTGGTTACCGCCGCCGTAGCTCTCCTGGACGCCCCCCCCCCTCCATTTTGCTTGCCTTCCTTGCCGTCGCAGCCTCTCCCCTTCGCCCTTCTGCATGTCTGGGCATTTTTTTCTTCTGCCTGCCCTCGCTGCTGCGGAGCCTTCGATTGTTTCCCTACCCAGCACAGACTCTCCACTGCCTTGGCCTGCAACCATCTGGTTTGGCCTTGTAACATCCGTCCTCCTTCGACCGCTTGCCACCCGGAACTGCCCCTGAACATTTACTTCGGGCAGCGTCCATCTGATATAATGCCTAGGACCTCATGGTCTGCGCATTTATGATGCATTCGGTCTGTGGAAAGGAGCGATAGATGATGGCAGATTCAGGGGTGAGGACTTGGCGTCTTAACAACCGGCGCTCTCCCTTCTTCCCTCTCGATCTGTTCCAGCCACCCCCAGACTTTGGACCCCCAGACTTTGGACCTCTCAGAACTTTAGGAGAGGGGGAAGACAAGACATTCCCCTGCACACTATCTTCATATCCCCTATGAACCGTTATTGGTGATTGTTTTGAACTACATCTTGATCTGGAGGGTGTGAGACTGCGAAGTTGCTGCTCATTAACATCTGGCGTTTACGCCTTGTCCCCCTCCATCTACAATCACCTTACACAACACGGACTTTTGGACCTTTGGCCTTGGGTGTCTTTCTGGGACTTAGAGGGAGAGGAGCGGAGTAGCTCTCCCTCCTCCTTCCATACCACTGTTTATCTTAAACCGCACTAACGCAGTGCTCCGGAAATTTTATGAATGTGGTGTGGATGGTGTGCCTGTTTGATGTCTGTACCCACTTTTTAAAATCTTATTACTGTTGCATTTTCTGTGTTTTTAATTGACTTATGTGGGGGCTGTATGGGTGAGCGGTTGTGTACGTATGTGAGGATTGGGAGTATAACCTGGTGCCTCCTCCACTGAATGCCATTGCAGAAGTGGTAGGGGGCCCCAGGCCTACCTCCCATTCTAGAATGACTGATATAAATCGCCTGCCGGAAGAAACGGAGGCTGTGAGGGGGGCAAATGAGGCCTACAGTTGCAGGGGTGGGCCGGAGCATGATGGTCAATACGGGGAGGGGCAGGTACGACGGGAACTTCAGGGCTAGCCATTACCGGGGAAGAAGGGTTCGCTACGTCACAGCTATCCCCCCTTCCGGCTGTGTTACTTCCACTCCAGGGCCAGATGGCGAGAGTGGTCAGGACCCTGGTCTCAGGCTGTTGTTGCTAAATGGCAGGTCTGTGGTTCACAAAGCTCCCCTCGTCTGGGACCTGATATTGGACGAGGGGGCAGACCTGGTATGTATTATTGAAACCTGGCTGGGCCCAGAGGGAGGAGTCCCACTCACTGAAATGTGCCCAGAAGGGTTTCAGATGCTTCATCAGCCGCAACCCCAGCAAAGGGGTGGGGGAGTGGCTGTCATCGTCCGAGGGTCTTTAGTTCCTTGTAGGATCCCTGCTCCAGAGCTTGTCGGGTGTGAGTCCCTGTTGATAAAGTTGGACCTTGGGGGTCAAGTGGGCTTATTGTTAACGTACCTACCTCCCAACAGCATTGCAACAGCCCTCCCTTCGCTCCTCGAGTCAGTAGCCGAGCTGGCGGTAGAGTTCCCCAGGCTTATGGTGCTGGGGGATTTTCATTTTCATTTTTTCATTTCATTTTCATTTCCTTTATTTGTATGCCGCCCCTTTCCCTGGGGGGACTCAGGGCGGCTCACAATTCAAAAAGGGAGGGGGGGGAAAGACAAATAGTATTCCAATATGGAAACAATACAACATATTAAAAGAGAGCACAACAGTCACACAATTCGGGTGGGGTTGGAATCTTAACCCCAGGCCAGCCGGGACAGCCACATCTTCAAAGCGGCGTGGAAGGATTGGAGGGTGGTGAGGGTCCGAATCTCCACGGGGAGTTCATTCCAGAGGGTCGGAGCAGCCACTGAGAAGGCTCTCCTCCGTGTAGTTGCCAGTTTGCACTGGCTAGTAGATGGAATTCGGAGGAGGCCTAATCGATGCGATCGTATCGGTCTAGTGGAGGTAATTGGCAGTAGGCGGTCTCTCAAATACCCAGGCCCACTACCATGAAGGGCTTTATAGGTGATAAGTAGCACCTTGAAGCGCACCCGGAGATCGACAGGCAGCCAGTGCAGCTCGCGGAGGATAGGTGTAACGTGGGTGAAGCGAGGTGCACCCACAATCGCTCGCGTGGCTGCATTCTGGACTAGCTGAAGTCGCCGAATGCTCTTCAAGGGCAGCCCCATGTAGAGCACATTGCAGTATTCCAGCCTAGAGGTCACAAGGGCACGAGTGACTGTTGTGAGGGCCTCCCGGTTCAGGTAGGGACGCAACTGGTGTACCAGGAGAACCTGGGCAAATGCCCCCCTGGTCACAGCTGACAAATGATATTCGAAGGTCAGCTGTGGGTCCAGGAGGACTCCCAAGTTGCGAACCCTGTCTGAGGGGCGTATAATTTGACCCCTCAGCCTGAGAGATGGAACACTTGGCCAATTCGCGGGAGGGAAACACAGCAGCCACTCGGTCTTTTCTGGATTGAGCACAAGCTTGTTGACCCCCATCCAGTCTTTAACAGCCTCCAGACCCTGGCTCATCACATCCATCGCTTCGTTGAGTTGGCACGGGGGGGACAGATACAACTGGGTATCGTCCACATATTGGTGGTATTTTATCCCGTGCCGTCGAATGATCTCACCCAGCGGTTTCATGTAGATGTTGAAAAGTAAGGGGGACAGGACCGAACCCTGCGGCACCCCACATGTTAGGGGCCTAGGGGTCAATCTCTGCTCCCCAACTAACACCGACTGCGACCTGTCCGAGAGGTAGGAGGAGAACCACTGTAGAACAGCACCTCCCACCCCCACCTCCCGCAGTCATCGCAGAAGGATACCATGGTCGATGGTATCGAAAGCTGCTGAGAGGTCAAGGAGCACCAGGATGGAGGCGTGGCCTCCATCCCTGGCTCTCCAAAGATCATCGGTCAACGCGACCAAAGCGGTTTCTGTGCTGCAGCCAGGTCTGAAGCCTGACTGGAAAGGATCGAGATAACTGGCTTTCAACCTGCCTACGCTCAGTGAACGCTCTGATGGGGCGCAGGAGTTCATGGCTTCCATGACAGCCATGGACTTGACCCAAGTAATTCGGGGTTCGACTCACTCAGCGGGTCACACACTTGACCTCGTATTCCTCTCGGAGCAGTGGAGGCGTGATCTAGAGTTGTGGGGTATTAAGATCTTGCCCTTGTCATGGTCTCATCACTTCCTACTGAGGCTTGACTTTCGGAAATCAATCCCCCACTGTAGGGAGGAGGAACCGATTAGGTGGTTCCGCCCCAGATGCCTAATGGACCCTATGGGATTTCAGACGGCGCTTGGAGAAATACCTGACGCTCTCGTCCACAGTCCGGCGGAGTCCTTAGTCGCTGCCTGGAATACAGCGGCGGCGGGGGCTCTAAACTGGATTGCGCCTTTGCGACCTATCTGAGGTAGCGGATTCAGGAGAGCTCCTTGGTTTACCGAGGAACTCCGGGAGATGAAGCACCAAAAGAGACGCCTAGAGCGCCGCTGGAGGGCCAGTAAATCTGAGTCAGACCGAGCACTGATGAGAGCCTATATCAGAGCCTATCTCGTGGCAATACGGGCAGCGAAATGTGCGCATTTTGCCACTCTTATTGCATCCACTGAATCGCACCGAGCCGCCTTGTTTAGAATAACCCGCTCCCTCTTGAAAGGGAGGGATGCGGATGACCCATTACAAGATAGAGCTGAGGAATTTGTTCAGTTTCTAATGGATAAAGTCGCTCGGATTCGGACAGATCTGGACTCCAATTGCACGGTACCAGCCGAGGTACCGGGGGACGGTCTTGAGTGAAGTTTATGGAGCGAGTTTCAACTTGTCTCTCCTGAGGAAGTGGACAAGGCCATGGGAGCGGTGAGTGCCTCCACCTGTATATTGGACCCGTGCCCCTCCTGGCTGGTTTCGACCAGCAGGGAGGTGACACGTGGCTGGATCCAGATGGTAGTTAACACCTCTCTCCAGGAGGGAACCTTCCCGCTCCTCCTAAAGGATGCGATGGTGAGACCCCTCCTGAAGAAACCTTCTCTGGACCCAGCCATTTTGAGCAACTATCTTCCAGTCTCCAACCTTCCCGTCATGGGGAAGGTTGTTGAGAAAGTGGTGGCCTTTCAACTCCAACGGTCCTTGGATGAAACCGATTATCTGGATGTCTTTCAGTCGGGTTTCAGACCTGGTTACAGCACGGAAACTGCTTTGGTTGCACTGATCGATGATCTCTGGCGAGCCAGGGATAGGGGTCACTCTTCTATCCTAGTGCTCCTTGACCTCTCAGTGGCCTTCGATACCATCGACCATGGTATCCTTCTGCGACGGTTACGGGAGGTGGAAGTGGGAGGCACCATCCTACGGTGGTTCTCCTCCTACCTCTTGGACAGGTCGCAGTCGGTGTTGGTTGGAGGGCAGAGGTCGACCCCTAGGCCCCTCAACTATGGGGTGCCGCAGGGTTTGGTCCTGTCCCCCCTCCTATTTAACATCTACATGAAGCACCTGGGTGAGATCATATGACGGCACGGGATTAAATACCACCAATATGCGGATGACACACAACTGTATCTGTCCCCCCCGTGCCAACTCAGTGAAGCAGTAGAAGTGATGTGCCAGTGCCTGGAGGCTGTTAGGCTCTGGATGGGAACGAACAAGCTTGCACTCAATCCCGACAAGACTGAGTGGCTATTGATGCTCCCTCCCAAAAATGGTCCAGCTATTCCATCCCTTAGCCTGGGGGGGGGGGTGAAACCATACGCCCCTCAGAGAGGGTTCGCAATTTGGGAGTCCTCCTGGACCCACAGCTGATGTTAGAACATAATTTGTCGGCTGTAACCAGGGGGACCTTGGTTGACCTCAACACTGGATTACTGTAACGTGCTCTACATGGGGCTGCCCTTGAAGAGTGTCCGAAGACTTCAGTTAGTCCAGAACGCAGCCGCGAGAGTGATTGTGGGTGCACCTAGGTATACCCACGTTACACCTATCCTCCGCGAGCTGCACTGGCTGCCCATTGGTCTCCGGACACGCTTCAAGGTGCTAGTCGTTACTTATAAAGCTCTTCATGGCATCAGACCTGGGTACCTGAGAGACCGGCTCCTGCCAATCACCTCCCAAAGACCGATTCGATCGCACAGACTAGGCCTTCTCTGGATCTCATCTGCCAGCCAATGTCGGCTGGCGACTCCCGGGGGGAGACCCTTCTCTGTTGCAGCTCCGACCCTCTGGAACGAGCTCCCCATGGAGATCCGGACCCTTACGACCCTCCAGGCCTTCTGTAAAGCCACTAAGTCCTGGCTGCTCCGGCAGGCCGGGAGCTGTTGAAGTATCCAGCCCCACGGTAACTATGAATGTTGTTGTCAGCCTCTGCTTTGCTGCTGCTTCGGCTTCCATTGAAACGGGGAGGGGGGGCATGGTATTTGGGAGGGGATTACTAATTGTGCTGGAGGAAGATTCTGGAGTTTCTGCTGCCTGTCTTACTGCGCATGCGGAGGAGGTTTCCCACCAAGGCCAACGGCACCGAAATTCCATCTTGGTGATGCCTTTCGAAGTTATCTCGCGCCTGACACTTGGGAGAATTATGATTGGACTGTAACTGGGATGCCAAGGAGTGGGGAATGGGTTATTCTATATATCATTTGCTTTCGCGCCTAAATAATCAGTCTTCGCTTTGCTACGCTTCTGATCATTTATAATTAGTAAAAGTACACTTGATTTCTATCAATGGAGTCTCGTGGTTTTCTTTCCTAATTATTCAATGGAGGAGTGCTGACAGTAAGCGAAGACTCACTCACACCACACCAGGAGTTTTCAACCTACCGTGGGGGGTGTACTCACAAGAAGGACCGGAGAAAATGTCATTGCAAGCGAGCGATGATGAGGAGACTGGAAGAGAAACTGCAGAACCATCTTTACCTGAAAGGCTGGCTGGCCTAAGGGTAGACGAGCCTGCGGTTCGGCCCTGATGGACTTTGGGAGTGTGGCAAAAAGAGGATTCTGAGAATTTGGATGCAGGAGTTTCCAGAAGGAGACAAAGAAAAAACCAGCGGACTGGGAAGAAGCTATGACTGAGCGGAAGTCCTGAGAGAGAGCGATGGAAAGGGAGCAAACGGAAGAATTTGAACGAAGGTACTCCATGCATAAATTTAGGGAGGGTGAAGAGACCGAGGGGGGATGGGAGCAAACCAACCCAGAAACAGCCTCCCTCCCCCCAGCCAGGGCTGCTGCCAGAATAGGGGGGACCCCCAGAAGACGCAGAATGGCAAAAGTCCCTCCCTTACCAGTAAAATATAATGGTCATGCCAGGGGGCTGGGTCTGTTTGTTATTCAGATTTGGAACTACATGGAAATTTATGGGCCCGATTTAGAATCAGATGAGATGAAGGTGCGAATGGTTTTACTTTCTTTGGAAGAAAAAGCGGCCGATTGGATGGTCAGCTTACACCAATGTAACTCCCCTCTCCTGAGGAATTTTGATGACTTTATGACTGCACTAAAGAGGAGATTTGATGATCCGCTGATTGAGAAATGAGGAAAGGTGAAATTTATGGCCCTTAAGCAGGGAAATAGACCAGTGGCTGAATATGTTCAGGAGTTCCAACAGCTTTCATCGTATATGAGGGGTTGGTCTGAAGAGGCACTCCTGGATCAGTTTGCATTGGGATTAAATGAGGACATTTACCAACAATGCGTTAACAGACACCTTCCCAAGCGAGTTGTTGCTTGGTATGAAAATGCAGTAGACGTTGAGCTAGACTTGATTAGACTTCAACGTGCGAAAGAGGAAAAAGCCGAGAGATCGCCCCCCCCCCCACTCAAAGGGCCCCATTCCGCATCAGGGGTGAAGGGAAGGGAAGCTCCGCCGGCAAGGCCAAGCCTTTCACGTGCTTCCATTGTGGGAAAGGAGGCCATCGAGCCATGGATTGCCGCGTTAAACTTCCTCCAACCACCCCACCCCCTGCCAAGAGGGAAGGGAAGGCAAGCAAGGCCCCGGGGAAGAAGAAGGAGGCTGCGTTCGCTGCTGAAAATACCCCCCAGGGTTTCCGGCCAGAGGTGGAGGAGGAAGCGGATGTGACCACCAGCTCCTCTGATGACTCCGATGGCGACGCCTCGCCTCGTTGGGTGAGTTCAAATAAAGGCCCCATGTTGATCCCAATTGAGTTAACCGTGGCACCTGCTGGAGAGACAGAGCGGCTTTCCGCTCTACTCGACTCAGGTTGTTCTAGATGTATGATTAATCCAGCAATGGTTGAAAAACTGGGCTTGAAATTGAGGACTTTGAAAACCCCTATTGTTTTTTGCCAAATCGATGAATCCATTGCAGGGGGGGGGGCAGCTCATTTTTACACTGAACCTCTAGAGATTAAAATGGGCACCCATTTAGAATTGATCTCTTTTATTGTGGCGCCTGGAATGGACAGACCTCTTATTTTGGGACTCCCCTGGCTTCGTAAATGGAACCCTTGCATTAACTGGAGGGAGGGGTGGCTGCGTATTTGGACCAGCACAGCCCCAGACGGGTAGGCCAATGCCCCTGAGCCTGCTGGCTCCAACCCCGCTTTGGCCGCCAGGGGCCAGGAAAGAATTGAGGGGGAAGAAAAGATTCCGAAAGAGTATTGGGACCTAAAGGGGTTTTTTAGTGAAAAATCTTCAGATAAACTTCCGTCCCACAAACCCACTGATTGCTCCATCGAAATTTTGCCTGGAGTGCCACTTCCAAAACCCCAAATATATTCTATGTCGCCCAGGGAGATGGAGGAAATGAGGAAGTTTATTGACAAGAACTTGCAAAGGGGTTTCATTGAACCAGCCAGACCCAAGGTAGCAGCCCCTGTACTATTCAGAGAGAAGAAAGATGGCTCTCTTCGTTTAAGCGTGAACTTTAAGAACCTTAATTCAATCTCTTCTCACAATCTCTACCCTTTGCCCCTAATGAAGGACATGCTGGCCAACTGGGGAAAGGCCGCATTTTTACTAAACTGGACTTATGGGAAGCATACTATAGAGTCCGAATAAAGGAGGGGGATGAGTGGAAGACTGCTTTCAACTGCCCCCTGGGTTGCTTCCAGTTCCGTGTAATGCCCTTTGGACTGCAGGGGGCGCCTGCAGTTTTCATGTAATTAATTAATGAGGTTTTGCATGACCACCTCTACAAAGGCGTTATCGTATATTTGGATGATATCCTTATTTACACGCAAACACATGAAGAACACTTCAAGTTGGTCCGTACTGTCCTAAAGAAACTCCGAGCCGTGGAACTTTATGCCAAGTTATCCAAATGTGAATTTCACCAGGAGAAGATAGACTACCTTGGGTATCGTATCTCCCACGCAGGTGTGGAGATGGACCCCACTAAGGTCAAGGTGGTCACTGAGTGGGAGGCGCCCCGTACACGTAGACAATTACATAAATTTTTAGGTTTTGCCAATTTCTATCGTCAGTTCATCCCTTCTTTTGCCAAAATTGCACTTCCCATCACTAATTTGTTGAAGTCCAAAAGTGGGCCGAAACCCAAGCCTAGCAAGCCGTTGAATTGGACCATGGAGTGTCAAGCTGCTTTTGAAAAGTTGAAACGACTTTTTGCCGAGGAGCCAGTTCTGAAGCATCCGGAGATGGACAAGCCCTTTGAGGTTCAAGCTGATGCCAGTGACGTGGCGGTGGGGGCCATCTTGCTTCAGACTAACGACCAAGGTAATTTACAACCTTGTGCCTACACCTCCCGTAAACTCACAGACATGGAGAGACATTAGACATCTGGGAGAAAGAAGCATTTGCTGTACGTTGGGCTTTGGCCACATGGCGCCACTTCCTGGAGGGCGCTAAGCACCCGTTTGAAGTGTGGACTGACCATAAGAACTTGGAGGCTTTGAGAACTCCCAGGCAGCTCTCCCCTAAGCAGATGCGCTGGGCTCAGCATTTCAATCGTTTTAATTTCACACTTAAGTACATCCCGGGAGGGAAGAATTTCATGGTGATGCTTTGTCCAGACTCCCTCAATACAACTGCTCTAAACTCAGCGTTATCCAGCCCGTGGTTCCCACGTCCAGCCTCGCTGCTCCTGTTACTAGGCAACAGACACGCTCTAAGATGGACGTATCTCAAGATTTTCTTTCCGATCTCAAGAAGGCCCTTCCTCAGGATGATTGGTTCCAGCAGCATCAAGGTGAATGCACAATGAGAGACGATTTGCCATGGATTGGAGCGAAACTTTACGTCCCTGCCTCTCTTCGTCTCGTTGTTCTCCAACGGGCTCATGATTCCAAGTTCGCGGGGCACTTTGGATTTGTGAAGACGCTGCATCTGGTGAAATGGCAGTTTTGGTGGCCCTCTTTGAAGAAGGACGTTGAACTTTATGTTGCCAGCTGTCCTGTTTGTGCGGCCGCTAAACGTCCGCCGGGGAAACCGCAGGGTTTGCTCCAGACTGTAGCTCGCCCTGTCGCCCCCTGGAAGGAGATTTCTATGGACTTCATTGTCAAACTTCCTGAGAGCCAGGGGCACACTGTCATATGGGTGGTTACTGACTTGTTTTCCTTTTTTTTTTTTTTTTTTAAAATATATATTTTATTCATTTTCAGATTCCATTTTACAGTCACTTATATACTGGATATTTGCTATAAGAAAAGAAATAAAATAAAATAAAAAAGAAAACACAACTCATCATCATTCACAACCCCACCTGACACTTCCATCCTCCATACACCCCATCTTTCCCCTCCAACTTTCCTTTCCTCCCTCTAACACTCCCCTTCCCTACTTCCCTATCCCCTCAAACCTTCCTTTCTCCCCTTCCTCCTAGCATTCCCCTTACACCCTCCTTACATTCCCCTTACTCCTTCCTTACTCCTCCCTCTTCTTTCCCTCTACCTCTCCCCTTGGTGTGTTCCTTTATTCAACTCTTATTGAGCTATAATATGATAAAAATAAAGAAATAAAAAATGAAATAAACCAAGGAAAAAAAATATAAAGAAAGAAAAGAAAAAAAGAAAGAACAACCGTATACAAGTGCATTCTTCTTCTTATTGAAACTATATGAGCTCCCACCCACCCACCCACCATAAATCCCCATCCCTAGTCCCCCCGACTTCCCAGGGCCCACACCTGGCACTGCCCTCTGTTAAACCCCTTCTAAAGTATCTTATGATCGTATGAATTCAAAATAAAAGTAATATATATATAAAAAAATAGATAAAAAAGAAATTACAAATTATAAAAAGGAAAAGAAAAGAAAAAAAAGGAAAAAAAGAAAAAAAAGAGCTCTTTGTATTAAGCTCAGCCCCCCATCTTTATTTATGTTTAGACAGTATAAATCATTCTATATGTATTCTATTCTAGTCTCTTGCTTCTTTGTTATTTACCCCAACCTCCTATAGACTCTCCAGTTCATCTTCCTTAACCTTATTTTCAAATAAAAATTTATACAAATTTGTGCAAACATCAGTTTACGATCTAGCTCAAAATAATCTCACCAAGCTTTCCCTTCTAGTAAGATTTAAGCAGCGTGGATCTTTCCACATATTCAAATAATACTTTACACAAGAATCAGTTTGCATTCTATCTTAAAATACTCTCATCAAGCTAACCTTATATTCAAATAAAAATTTATACAAGTTTATGCAGACATCGGTATACAATCTAGCTCAAAATAATCTCACCAAACTTTCTCTTCTAATAAGAATTAAGCAGCATGGATCATTCCACATATACTTTACACAAGAATCAATTTGCCTTCTATTTTAAAATAATCTCATCAAGCTTTCCCTTCTAATAGGATTTAAACAACGTAAATCATTTCGCATGCATTTTACCCTCGTCCTTTGCATTTAAACAACATAAATCATTCCGCATGCATTTTACTCTCATACCTTGCTTCTCTGATGTTTACCACTATTTCCCATAGTCCCTCCAAATAATCTTTCTTAACCTTATTTTCAAACAATAATTCACACAGAGGTCAGTTTACCTTTTAACTCGAAATACTCTGATCAGGCTTTCGCTCCCCCTCCACCTATCCCGCGTTACCCGGCTCCCTCCTCCCCAACTAGCAATAGCAATATAGCAATAGCAATAGCAGTAGACTTATATACCGCTTCATAGGCCTTTCAGGCCTCTCTAAGCGGTTTACAGAGAGTCAGCATATTGCCCCCAACAATCTGGGTCCTCATTTTACCCACCTCGGAAGGATGGAAGGCTGAGTCAACCCTGAGCCGGTGAGATTTGAACCGCTGACCTGCTGATCTAGCAGTAGCCTGCAGTGCTGCATTTAACCACTGCGCCACCTTGGCTCTAAAGTTCAGTAAAGTTACCATCTCCACTCTCTTCACTTTAGAGTCCTGGACAGTTTAAATTAAAGTTCAGACATACAAGACCCGTGAAGTATACATTCAGCATTCACATAATTCAGTCCCAATATCACACCACCAATATCCAGTTCCACTTTTTCTACCGGAGAGAGATCGCAAACCCCCATTCAATCCAAAACTTTGGCGAATATTTTGGAATGTCTAAATCCTCGATCTCCGCTCTTCTGCTTCTCCGAGAGAGGGAGAGCTACCCCCTCCATCTTGCAGCCATGTGGTCTGCTGCTTGCCTTCTCCTTCGGCTTGTCTCTCCTCTTTTCCAAGTGAATCAGGAAGTCCCGCCTTCAAAGTCTTATAGTAGAAATCTCGAGCCTCCGAAACAGAATTGAGATGAAATCTTTGATTCTCAAATGTGACCGTAATGCCGGCTGGGGCCTCCCATTTATATTGAATCTGGTGGTTTATAAGCTCTTTAGTTAGAAAAGTATAGTCTCTTCTTGCTTTTAACATCTGGGATGGTATTTCTTTGAAGACAATCAGATCCTGCCCATCGACTCGCAGCCTGTTATTGTAAAACTTTTGCATGATCGCATTTCTGGATTCTTTTGTGGAGAAATATATAATTATGTCCCTCGGGAGCTGTCGCTGTTCCGCTACCATCGAGTTCTGGCGATAGATTTTCCGGATCTGCCAATCAAAATTAAGTCCCGGGCTTCCCACCGCATGGCTGAAGGCCTCAACAAAAGTCTGTTTCAGATTCTCTCGCTCCTTTTCGCGCAATCCTCTGACTCTTATTGCAAATGCCTTCTTGTTAAAATTTATCATAACGAGCTGTTCTTGAGTATCTCTAATTTTTTGTTGTAATGTTTGAATATTAGTAGTCAAATTAGAATTAGCCTCCTCCAAGCTTTCCAATTTATTCTCCATTTCAGCGGTATAATCTGTCAGGGCAGACACGGCTACAAACGTATTCGCCTTCATTTGGGCAATTTTAGACTTCAAATTACCATATAGCTCCAATACAAATTCTTTGATTTCCTTTTTAAAGTCCTTAAGCATTTGAAAGAAAAATTCCTGTGTTAAGAATTCTCCAGTAGAGGGCGTAGGAGACAAGGGCAGCGATTTCATAGTAGATTCTTTAGATTCATTCGTAGATTCTTTAAGCACATTCGTAGAGAAACGCTTCGATTTTGACCTGGGTGCCATTATAAATAAACAAATAAACAGCGCTCTCGCTCCCCTCTGTTTCCAAAAAAAAAAAAAAAATTATTTTGTTAAGGAGCGGTCTGCAGGAAGGTAAAGCCGGCTAAGTACATCCCCTATCAGTCACCAACGGAGAGAAATCGCCATTTTGAAGTCCGTTTAAACAAAGAAGCCTCTGTGACAAATGAGGCTGGTGTTTACGATAGTAATAAAAGCAAAAATCTCACAGGGGTGGGACCCGCCCGTATTAATCCTAGCTTCAAACAACTTTGCTTTGTCCTGGGGGGGGGAGTCGCCTGTCTAGGGCTGCAAAAAAAAAGCAGCTGAGAAGAACTGGCTGGAGATAAAGGCTCCGCTTACGCTGGATCTAATCTCCGTCCACAGCCAAAAAAAAAGAAAAAGGCTGTGAACTACGAATAGACCCTAGCCACAGAGCTAAAACTCCCTGCCCCTTTCTAGCCAAAAAGGGGTGATATCTATGATCTTATTTAGATATACAGACCAGATCTCTGAGAGGAGCTCCGTTGAGCCCTCTTCGGCGACAGGCTCCGCCCCCAGAAGTTGTTACTGACTTGTTTTCCAAGCAAGTTCATTTTATACCTTGCCCTAAGATTCGTTCTGCAAAGGCACTCGCTAAACTTTTCATTTCTCACGTTTACCGTTTGCATGGCGTGCCTGATCGCATCATTTCTGATAGAGGCGTACAATTCACTTCCGTCTTCTGGAAAGAATTTCTTAAGCGCATTGGCTCCGCCCAGAGTCTAAGCTCCGCCCACCACCCTCAGACTAATGGGGCTTGCAAGAGGACTAATTCTGTTCTAGAACAATATTTACATTGTTTCATCAATTACCAGCAAGATGATTGGGTGGACTTGTTGCCACACGCAGAAGTGGCTTATAATAATTCTGTACATAGCAGCACTGGATTCACCCCTTTTCGAGTTGTGTTTGGCCAGGACTTTGTTCCTATTCCCGAAGTTCCTCTTGAGCAGCCACAGGTTTCATCCATCTCTGAGTGGAGTGAGCGGTTGCGGTATATTTGGCCTTTGGCATTTCGTAGTTTGGATGCTGCGCATCGCGCACATAAGAAACAGGCTGATAAAAAAACGTGCTCAACCTTATCAGTACAAGGTGGGTGACCATGTTTATCTATCCACAAAGTTCCTTCAAACTACGCAGAAATCAAAGAAGTTGGGGCCTAAGTATGTGGGCCCGTTTCCCATAATCAAGGTCATCAATCCTGTTTCGGTTCGCTTACAGTTACCCAAGCACCTCAACCGTGTCTATCCTGTTTTCCACATTAATCTCATTAAACCTGTTCGTTTTTCATCTTTACGTCTGCCAGTGGATCCACCACCTGCCCCCCTATTGATTGATGGTGAACAGCATTTTGAGGTTCGGGAAATATTGGACTCTCGAAGACGGCAGAATCGACTTCAGTACCTGGTGGCTTGGAAGCATTTTCCTCAGTCTCATGCCGAGTGGGTGGATAAGTCCCATCTCCGGGGGCCCCAACTGCTCCGCCAGTTCTATTCTGCTTATCCTGACAAGCCCTAGTTGACTCTCTTTCCTGACTTTCTCTCTCCCCCCCCCCTATTTTTCTTTTTCTGTTTTTTGTTGTTTGTCTGTTTGTTTGTGTTTTGTCGTTTTCCAGGCCTGACCGGCTTTTTCCGGAGGAGGGCCGGATGTCAGCCTCTACTTTGCTGCTGCTTCGGCTGCCATTGAAACGGGGAGGGGGGCATGGTATTTGGGAGGGGATTACTAATTGTGCTGGAGGAAGATTCTGGAGTTTCTGCTGCCTGTCTTACTGTGCATGCGGAGGAGGTTTCCTGCCAAGGCCAAGGGCACCGACATTCCATCTTGGTGATGCCTTTCGAAGTTATCTCGCACCTGACACTTGGGAGAATTATGATTGGACTGTAACTGGGATGCCAAGGGGTGGGGAATGGGTTATTCTATATATCATTTGCTTTCACGCCTAAATAATCAGTCTTCGCTTTGCTACGCTTCTGATCATTTATAATTAGTAAAAGTACACTTGATTTCTATCAATGGAGTCTCGTGGTTTTCTTTCCTAATTATTCAATGGAGGAGTGCTGATAGTTGTTGTATTTTAAATTGTTGTTTGTCTTATTCATTCCCTTTCCCCTTTTTATTGTAAGCCGCTCGGAATCCTCCGGGAGTGGGCGGCATACAAGACTAATAAACTATACCTAAAACTATAACTTTTCGCCCTGCCCAGGCTCCTATAAAGCCTCTGGAGCCTGGGGAGGATAAAAAATGGCTTTAAAAAAGGGTGAACTCAGCCAGCACACCAGCTGACAGGGCAGCGCCTCGCGTACCCTGACAAATGGCTTCGTGTGCCACCTGTGGCATGCGTGCCATAGGTTTGCCATCACTGGACTATAGAGTTCAAACAGATCAGCCCACAAACTCAGCCCAAATCACAATACCCTCCAGCATATTTAAAAATACAATATTGAAGTTGTGGACCACAAAACTGGTTCTGATGTCAATAAAATTCAATTTCTTTGGAAAGCAAAATCAAACAATGCACAAAGCTGCACTGAAATAGGAAAGAAACATTTATACATATTCTTTTGAGATTTTATCCTGACAGAGTGCACTGATTTTGTCAAAGAAAATTTAAAATTATAGCACATTTACAGCTATAAAGGGACAAGGAATGATGTTCAACGGCAGTGTAAATTATACATAAAAATTCAGTTCCTGACATAAACATAGGAAATATAATACAGAGCACTGTAATCAGCAATTAATATTGCTGTGCTTGCATTAAAGAAACCTGAAACAGCAAACCAATAAAAAAGTTCATTAAATCAAAAAAATGTATACATTTGTACAGAAACTCACTAAAACCATAAAACCACTTCACATGCACCATTGCCAGAGATCCCATGCTTAGATCTCCATCCCAATAAAAATATCAATTTTCACGCCTTCTAAAAGGATAACAAAGTAGAGGCCATTGTTTTTTTTTTAAGAAGAGAGGTTATATATTTTCAGGAGAGGTGCTATAGCAGTTATCAAATAATAAGGCATTCAATAAGCTGACAGTGATCACATGAGCACAAAGTAATTGGCTCTGACTAATGCACATCTACCGTGATTCCCTGAAAATAAGGCAGGGTCTTATTTTATTTGACCAAAATAAGCACTTGGCCATATTTTCAGGGAGGTCTTATTATTTTTGAGGTGTAGGAGGTGATGAATGTGATCACCTCATGGCTGCTGCTGTGTTGCAATATTTTTGGGGAGATCTTAATTTTGGGGGAGGGATTTTATTTTAGCACATGCACTCAAAAGTCCAGTTGGGCTTATTATCTGAGGAGGTCTTATTTTGGGGGAAACAGGGTAGCACATCATTTGTAGAAATCAAAAATACAGGCTGATGAAAATTTAAAAAAATAAACATGTAAACAATTTGATTACTGATCATATGAAATAATTTGAAATCCATCAAAGCAACAAACTGACAAGAAAGGAAAAAATGAAAACAAAACTCAATTTAAAATAATCTTGCCCACCAGAAGGTTAGACAGAACAATAAAGTACCGCACATAAATCTTGTCTGCTTTTCTACTTAATAGGTAAAGTTTTCAATTCCCATTGAAACTCATCTTGGAAGTTTTCTTCCGTAATAATGCATGTGATACTATGATACTATGATAAAGGAATAATATGGCTAGAAGCCACACTCCAAAATAAGAGCTGATACCAAAAGAAATTAATTGAATTCATGCTATTTATTATTAGTAAAAAAGAGTATCTCATTTGTAAAATTAATTGGTTTTCATTTGCATATACATGTAAATTATAATATATTTGTTGAAATCTAAGCTAAGCACACACAGTATAAACTTATGCATCATTGGTCTTTAGCAAGTTCTACTGAGTTCATATGGTTTTTCTCAGTTTAATATGTACAAATTTGCTTACCGGATGTAATTTTTTTTTATATGAAAACTTTTTATTTTCCATTTTTATAACATATTCACATGTATACTATTACATAGCCAATATCATATTGTGTTATTAAATATTTACATCAATTCATCTTACCATCAGCTCCCCCCCCCAAAAAAGAAAAAAAAACAATTATTGGCTCTTCTGCTCTCAATACACATTTGTGCCTTACACAACACTTTCTTCTCCCTCTCTCCTCCCCATCCCTACCTCATTTCTTCCCTCCATCATCCTTTTCTACTCTACTTCCCCTTCCTTTCTCCTTCTCCTCTCTCCCCTTTCCACTCCTCCTTATTCTCCTCATCTTCCCCCCCTGCCCTCTCTCCTATCCCTCTCTTCCTACCTTACTTCGCTCCTCTGCTTCCCACTCTTCTTCTCATTCACTTGGTGTATTTCAGCTTCTGAGCAAGCTCCATTTTATGTTGATGGTATTTATAATTCCATTTCAATATACATAACATATCTTGCTCCTTCTTTGTTTAAAAAATAAGACAAAACAGTATACATGTATGATCATAGTGCTTTAAAACCCAACATCCCCCCAAGCCTAATTTAGTTACAAATATTTACTTCCCTCCCCCCCACCCTCCCCTTAGCCCCCCCACCCTCCCCCCCGACTTCCCAGAACCAATACAAGGTATAAGTCTTAACAAAAAGAGTCTAAAATATATTTGAAAAGAGAGTAAAAAGTTAATAACGTCTTTCAATTGAGCTTTAGCTCCTCCTTGCTAGGCTAACTCTAAATAATTTATATCATTCCTGGTTTTAATCATAAACTATCTGGAATTTCTTAGTCCCATATTTATTTTGAGTATAATCAATCCATTTTTTCCAGTCTCGTTTATATCTCTCGTTTGAATAGTCCTTAAGATATGCAGATATTTATTAGCCATCTCTGCTAAGTTTGTGACTTTCAATGTCCATTCTTGGATAGTAGGCAAATCTTCCTTCTTCCAGTATTGCGCCAAAACAATCTAGCTGCAGTTATTAAGTGCAAAATCAAATTAATCTCTACAACTGTACAATCAGTAATTATACCTAACAAAAATAACTGAAGGGTAAACTTTATCCTTTTTTTAAGAACATTTTGCATAACCCACCATATTTTTATCCAAAATGCCTTAACCTTTTTGCAAGTCCACCATATGTGGAAATATGTAGCGTCCACACAATCACATCTCCAGCATTTAGGTTGTAAATTCGGATACATAGAAGCCAATTTTTTAGGATCTAAATGCCATCTATAAAACATCTTATAAAAGTTTTCTCTCAGGTTTTGGGCTTGTGTAAATTTTACATTTCTTGCCCAAATCCTTTCCCATATATCCAACATTATTGGTTCTTCAATATTTTGAGCCCACTTTATCATACAATCTTTAACTAATTCTGTTTCCGAGTCCATTTCTAATAATACATTATATAATTTCTTTATATACATTGGACTTTTATCTCTAATTTGTTTGAGTAAATTATCCTCGACTTGCATAAAGCCAATTTTTTGATCTATTTTCCATCTGGCCTGTAGCTGCCCTTACTGAAACCATGTTTGAATTACCTTTTCCTCTTTTAATACATCCAAGGGTTTTAATTGTAGTATACCTCTTTCTAGGGTAGGAAGCTGTCTGTAAGTAGTTACATCCCGTTTTTGTACTATGTTCATATTTTCTATTGTGTGTCTGAGAATTGCCCACATGGGTATCTTATCATTTAGTTTGTATTGATATTTTTTCCAGACCCGCAGTAGAGCATTCCTTAAAATATGACTTTTAAAATTCTTGTCCACCTTTTTGTTATATAGCAGGTAAGCATGCCAATCATATACCAAATCATGCCCCTCGATATTAAGTATTCTATCATCTGTTAAATTAATCCAGTCACTAATTACAGATAAAACTACTGCGTCGTAATACAGTTTTAAATTGGGTAATTTCAAACCTCCTCTCTCGCACACATCTTGCATTATTTTTAGTTTTACTCTCGGCTTCTTCCCTGCCCATACAAATTTATTAATGCCCTTCTGCCATTCTAGCAAGTTCACATCTTTTTTGAGTATTGGTAACATTTGGAAAAGAAATAAAAATTTAGGTAAAATATTCATTTTCACTGCTGCTATTTTTCCCAGCAAGGATAACTGTAATTTCTCTCATTTTTTCATCTCTGTGTGTATACTATACCATAGTGGATCATAATTATACTTGTATAACTTCCCATTTGAGATTGAGATATAAACTCCTAAATATTTGACCTTTTTAACTATTTCACATCTTGTCATTCCTTCTAGTTCTTCCCTTTGTTTAGTGTTCATATTTGTAGTTAGTATCTTTGTTTTCCCTAAATTTATTCTAAATCCTGACATTTGACCATATTGATTAATCATGTTCATTAAAACCTTACTAGATTCCTGTGGTTGGGTTAATGTTATAACCAAATCATCCGCAAAAGCAAGTACTCTATATTCTTGCTGCCTAATCTTAATTCCCTGTAAGTCCTCTGAACCCAGTATTTTATTCAACAATAATTCCAAGTTACGATAAAAAATAATGGGGACAAGGGACACCCCTGCCTTGTACCTTTTTCAATTTGAAAAGTATCTGTTAAACTTCCATTAACTATAATTTGAGCTGTTTGTTGCTGATATATTGCTTTGATTGATTGTAAGAAGTGTTCTCCTATTTGCATTTTTTGCAATATTTTCAGCAGGAATTGCCAATTCACTCGATCAAAGGCTTTCTCAGCATCTAAAAATATAAGCGCAGCAGGGATTTGGTTATTCTTTCCCAAGTATTCTAATGTATTAACAATTAGTCTTACATTACTTCTCATTTGTCTCCCTTGAATAAAACCTGTTTGATCATTATGAATCAATTGCTGGATAACCAACATTAACCTATTCGCTAGTATTTTGGTAAAGATTTTATAATCTACATTAAGTAATGATATAGGTTTATTGGATGTAATTTTTGATAAACGTATTCAAAAGTAGTGGTCCCCAACATTTGTGGCTTGGGGACCTGGCTGAGGGGGGGGAGGAACTGAGTCGCGTGAAAAAGGGCTGGTATGCAGGTGCAGCTCCACTCATGCAAGAGACTTGCACTTTGGAGTGCAGTTTCACGCTCCATCAGGCTTCTCCATGCCAAAAGCTTTTGCAAAGGGACAGAAGGCCTGAAGCAGCACAAGATTGCACTCCCAAAGCTTTTCATCCATTTGGAAGCACAGTCCAGTGGCGGGATTCAGCCAGTTTGCACTCCTTCAGGAGAACAGGATGTTTAACTTCCTGAGCAATTTGGTGAATTAATTGTTCGTTAGTCAGAGAACCGGTTATTAAATTATTTGAATCCCACCACTGGCACAGTCTCATGTTCCTTCAGACTCACCAAGGGTGCCCAACTTGTTGAGTCAGCAAAGCTACACTCATCCTATTCAGGCTCTGCTGTCACCACTCTGCTTTTGGAGAAATGGGAGCAGATGGCTTGGCAGCCCAGCTGGGTGGGAGAGACAAACCAAGTCCCATGAGAAGTTGGCCAGTGTGCACACATGCATGCACAGCTCTATTCATGCAAGAGACAAGCCTTTGGGGTGCCACTTGTATAAGGGGAGCTGCGTGTGCGCATGCACTTCTGCATCTCATGCAGCCCGCTTCCAAATAAGCCATAGGCCATTAGTGGGTTGCGGCCCGGGGCCTGGGGCCCAATGACCTAGAATAAAAACAAATATATTTGGATTATTGTTCCGTTTTTTCCCTCTTCTGTTTACAAAAAGAAATTGTTCCTTAATTTTTTCTTAATTCTAAATGTAAATAAATCTATACAGATAAGTAATATGGTGAGAGGAAAAGTTACACTGGAAATAGTGTGTCCATGTTGAAAATGGCAAGAAGGCAGAGCTAGGAGGTTCATCCCCCTTGAAACATTTATGAGTTTTTCCTATTCTACCATTTGCCTTTTAGACACTTTGAACTTCCCACCTTTTCCCTCATTCGCAATAGTGCTTATTACTATTACCATATTAGCTCTGAATGTAAAAAATTCCTTAATACAGAACAAATTATTTGGAGAAAAACAGACTTACAAAGTCTTTGAAATTCCCCATAGAAAGTACTGCACAAGTGTCTGACCAAAATGTGTCAAGCAAAAATCTCATGCACAAATGTGCTGGAAACGAATTTGCAGACTCGATCCAATCAGGCACAGCATGAAGCTCATTTGTGGATCTATGCAGTGGTGAAGCAGCAAATCCACAGTTTTCCATTTGACACAGACTGCAGGCAAAGCCCACACTTGCTGAGTTGTTTGCAGTTGTGCAAGGGCTAACCACATATTCATTGTCTCCTCTGAAAATTCAATTACAAAATGTTGTTCAGGCCAATCTCAGGATTGCCATTGATGTAGAGAGAATTAAAAAGAGATCTGGCAACTATTCTTACATGGTTATTCTGGATCAGTTTATGACAACTAAGGATGGGAATAGGTTATTAACAGCATTGTGTGCTTCACAAATTGTCCTCTTAATCATTACCCACATAGCAGTATTGAGTCTCTACGGGCACTGCAGTAGTTCCAGTTCCTACTAAGATATTTTCAGAAGACAGCGTGGGAAGATTTTAGTTTGGTACAATGGATGTTGGGATATGGTGTCATATTTGTTGTGGGTTTTGTGCTTATTCAATAATTTCTGAAAAAGAAACATCACCAATGTGCAGAGAATCTCCTTTCTCTGGACTGTCATTTTTAAAACTTAATAACAGAAATAACAGGCTTTATTTTCGTTTATCTGACTTTCCTGGGTTAGGGAGAGTCCTAGAATCATCCCTCAAGATTCTCCAAAAACAGCAACAGTCTGCAAGAAGTTTCAGAATTGTGCTTCAAAGCAGCTGGTGAATCGAAACCGTGGTAGGCTGAAATCACTTTGTAGTTGGATAACACATTGTTTTGGAATTTATTTTTCAAAACAAGAATACTTCATGCCCTTCATCTCTTAACCAATTTATGATACTATTATCTTTATTAGCTAAAAGAAGCTCTCTTTAGTCACAGCTTATTACTCCTTTTTGAAGCTCTGCACCATTTCTGAGACTTCTGTATAGTTAAATGACAAAGAAGAGGGTTGTTGGAAACAGCTAAACTAAAGAAGTGTGGAGTATTTTTTTTTCTTTTGGAAACAATGTTCACATTTTCAAGGCCTGCTTATAAACCCTATATAGCTTAGGAATCAGGCTATTTGCAGGATTCTCTATATACTATTTACAACTATTTACCAGAAGCAATAAAGGAGCATTCTGTGGATCCCTTCTAACTAACAGCATTATCTTACCCTGTTTCCCTGAAAATAAGACTCCCCCAGATAATAAGCCCAATTGGGCTTTTGAGTGCATGCACTAAAATAAGCCCTCCCTGAAAATATTACAACATAGCAGCATCCATGAGGTGACCAGGCTTGCTACTTCCTGCACCTAAAAAATAATAAGACCTCCCTGAAAATAAGGCTAAGTGCTTATTTTGGGGGTCAAAAGAAAATAATTTGTCTTATTTTCAGGGAAACATGGTACTAGATGGCCAATCATGGTTTCTCTGTCACTGTGCCTAATACATTGCAAGATGGCCTTACCCAATGACCTTTCATAAGGCACTAATAATTTTGCTGTACCCTTAGGAGGTTCAAATTATTTTTTCTTACTATTTATGAATTCGAAGGATTTTTAGACCATGAAGATGTCGTGTTGATTGTTTTGATTGTTCACAATTTGACTTTTCTTTGGTTTTAATCCTACTAGGATACTGAGAATTATTATTATGGGAGAAATATTCATAAGCAAACACAATAAAGTCCATATTCATCTTTTGAATGGCTGTTCCAAAGATTGTTTCATTCTTGGTTATCCAGATAAAAGGGCTGTCCAGATTCAGATTCAGACACCACATGTGTTGTCATTCGGGGGCAGATCTTTTTATTTGCCTAGGCCCTTTAATTTTCCAGATTTCTATGATAACATATTAATTAATGTATTAATTAAATTGATGTCTATATTACTCACTGCTTCTTTACTAGCTAATATTAGTTCAACTGGACATTTGATTGCTTTGGATATCATTTTTATTAAAGTGTTACCAAAAATCATCCTTGGCATTGCTTAAAAATGTTGAAATATATTTCATAAATAAATGCAACGCTTTTCTGCTTTATCACTCAAATTAATATATAAGCTAATAAAAGAACATTTTCAAAATGATATTTAAAATGATAACAATCAGAGTTTGGTTTTTTTTTAAATAGAAATAATCTATGTGAAAACAGACTGAATTTTCATAATAGAGAACATTTTTTTCTGAATCTTATAAAAAGGAGAGAAGGAAAGAAAAAATCAGCATACTTGACTACAAACTTAGCTGTTAGAATCTTATTCTAAAAAAACCAAGTATTTCACAAGATGAAAAATATGATTGGAGAGTATCTGTGTGTAGAGAATGAGAGAGAGAGAGAGAGAGAGGGAGGGAGGGAGGGAGGGAGGGAGGGAGGGATTATATTATTAGAGAACAAGTTTGGTCTAATGATTAAAGTATCACACTAAAAACTGGAAGGTTTTATGTTCCAGCCCTGCTTTAGCTATGGAAGTCAGCAGAAAGTCATTCTTTCTCAGCTCAACTTGCCTCACAGAGTTGTGGGAAAAACAGGATGAGGTAGATGTGCTGGATATGTCTACTGCCTTGAGTTATTTGCACAAATAATAAAAGCAGGATACAAATTAAAATAAATAGAATGTTAAACAAATAAACAAACAGTAGCCTATCAGAGCTCTTTATAGAAGGATATTCCTTTAAAAAAAACTAGTATCCCAAACAAAGCACTCTTGTTAGATAACACAGCTTCACCAACCTCTTATTGGTCAGAATTCTAATTAGTATAGATGCTGATTAAGTTAGTTAGTGAATCTGAGAATGCAGATCAGCATATTTAGGGGACATATGATAGAAGAAGGCAACATTTTGCAGCAAAGCCTCTCATTTCTTTTGCTCCAATTCTTGCCCTCAACAAAACAAGTTAAATGCACAGTAATGATAGTAAGAAACGTCATAATTCCCTATCTCAAAAGTTAGAGAACATGGAGGTGTAAAGATAAATATTCATAAATGATAAAATTTATTCCTATGAATTACTTGCTTTAAATTTTAAAAAAAAACACTAAATCATGATTTGCCTTAGAAGCAGAGGTGGTATTCTGCCGGTTTGCCCTGGTTCGGGCTAACCAGTAGTGGCGGCAGTGGGAGGCTCCACCCACCTGCCAAGATGTCATCATAGACCCTCTGTGCATGTGCACTCCCAGTTCTGAACCAGTAGCAAAAGTAAGAGCATTTCATGCCTGCTTAGAAGGAAAAGTCTCTTTTACCAAGAATATGATGCAATTGAATCAAACTATAAACATTAACAGCACCATTATCTGTTTATCCACTGATTACTTGTATTAATACATTAAGTTCAAAGATCACAACATTTAAAATCGTTGTTGCATCCTTCTTAAAACAAGGAAAGCATTTCTTCATATCATAAACACTTATCACTAAGCCATGCATTGCTTCCAATTCCCTCCGCACACCGATGTTTCTAGCAGGTACGAATGCTAAACCTGAAAAAAAAATACCATCAAAAGATTATTCTAGAAGATTCTGAAAATCAATTAGGGACAAAAAGGTTTTGAGTAAGGTAAATTGGTTCATTTTTCCATCTCCTCCAGCACCCTTCAGAGAGAAAGCTGAATTCTCCTTTTGTTCTATTTTAATTGTTGGAAATAAATAAGCAAAATAAATTATTAAATTTGTTCTCATAAAATCAAGTAAAAGGAACATCAGCTTCAAAATTTCAACTGCACCATCATCTTTAATATTATAATGTTGGTGAAAGCATTTGTCCAAAGAAGAACACCCATAAAGTAACAAACCATGGTGTCAGAATATCTTATAAAGGGATAAGCTGTAATGGCAACAATTTTATAAATGGCACTTTTATCAAACTAAAAATCTCAAAATAATGAGATGTAAATACCTTCCATTTAGCTTTCTAGAGAGGGCACGAATTCTGTTCAGTGTGAAAAGGTCAGCCTAACACAAAAAGACAGTCACAGATGCCCCAAGATAATTCTGCACTTCCAGGGCAAAAAAAGGATTGGACTTGTGTTTCTCCAGCAGCCTCAGGCTACATGGCAAAACACTTTTGAAAGTGGAAAAAGCTTTAAAAGCAAATTTGTGACAGAACATGGTACCTTGCAGCTTAGAGAAAAAGGTTTAAACACACAATTCCTCTGAGTAGATGGAAGCCTTCAGGCATGTCTAAAGTAGCATACTAAATGGATTTCCGAATGAATGTTTATTTCCAAGTGATACTATTCCCTATTGTTTTCCTTAGTTCTAGATTCTAGTATTAAACAAGTTATCTAAATCCAGAATACTTAAAACTTACTGAAATGAAATTGTTTCTTCCATGCTATTAAACAAAAAACAACTTGTGAAGCATAAAGGTTTGCATGCTACGTTATCAATAAACAGCAAATTAAAATGTGTTTTTGTTTTTTTCACTTTAAAAAATATATAATCTTCCAGATAGCGGGGGGGGGGGGGTCTTATAGCTGGCAAACAAGTTTCTTCAGTGCAATGGCCAATATAATCAATGTATCACAAAGAAGACATTCAACAAACTACTTTCAATTGCAATCCACCAGCAACCGAGTAAGCAATAAAATATGTATTAACTGAGTGCAATCTCTGAGTCACAATAGGATAGAAACCCATCTTTAATTATCCCAGGAACTCGTCTATTTCATAACATGAAGACCATTATGCTTCTCCTTTCTGTTCCATTGGTGATCAATATAATTCACTAGGGCAATTTCCATGTTTTATGTGTATTAATCTGTTTATATATTGATCTCACTGGGATAGGCTGAAGTGATTATTTATAAGTAGGACACAGCAGAGCATAAAAGTCCATTAAAACAAATTTCTCTCCTTGAGTTAAATGATTTTATAATGATCATTTTCAGCTGAGTGGAATGAGACATTTCTCAATGACTTTATGGCAGGGCAACTCGACCCTACAATAACTTGTTTGTTATGCTACAGTTCAACTCAGTGGAACTGAAAACAGTAATCAAATCCAAAAGATCCCCAAACCTTCTGACTTTCCCTTTAAAAGCAATATTTTACCTTATTTTAAAAAAAGCTTCTTCAATCGTTAATCATTAACTACAATAAAATATAACTATAATAGTTTATTAAAGTATTTTGGTCATTATTTTTTTGAAACTATTCAGAGTTTACCCAGCTTACTAGCAATTTTTGGAGAGGTTACAATCCATAAAATCTGTTAACATAAAACAAAGAATTGAAATAAATAAATAGCTGAATAAAATTCACAACCCTAACTTAATAATAAGAGATTTATGCCATTAAGAATATAATGTAACTCATCGTGTGTGTGTGTGTGTGTGTGTGTGTGTGTGTGTGTTTTGTAGATTTTCACGGGTGTAGGTATGCTGGTCTTCTTGTATTCGGGTCTTTTCCCGTATAAGATTGAGATTGTCTTGGCAACATTTTGGCGAGGTCTCACTTGCCATCCTCAGGCTGGTGTTTTCGGCTTAAAGCGTGGTTGGAGCTGCCGTCTTTCTCTAAATCTTGGTGTGGGTGTATGGAGTGCTGGCTTTGTTTCAGTAAGTGGATTGATAGGTTGTGTGGTTGTATCATGATTGGTAGATTGGTGCTGATTGGTACTGGCTGTGTGTCCGTTGTTGTTTTGTGTTGTAATGGCCTGGGTGGTGGGTGGGACTCGTTTGTTGACTAGGGCTGATTTCCAGATGTCCATCCAGGTGGGAGGTATCATCATGTTTATTCATGTTGTGGGGGTATTTCTCTATTTCGATAGCTTCCATAATTATTCTCTTGTTGAAGTATTCTGTTTTGGAGATTAATTTAGTTCCTTCAAAATTAATTTCATGTCCTGTAGCTTTAAGGTGCTGGAAAAGGGAGGAAGTTTTTTCTTTTTTTCTTACTACGTTCTTGTGTTCTGCGATACGTGCATTTATTCTCCTGTTTGTTTGTACTATGTATGATGCGGGGCAGATTTTGCATGGTATTTTGTAGACTCCTTGGTTTTCTAGCTGGATTTTGTCTTTGGGGTTTCTTAAGATCTTGGCTATTTTTTGGTCAGTGTTGAAGGCTCTCTTGATATTGTGTTTGTGGAGAATTTTGCTGATTTTATCTCTGGTGCTTTTGATGTAAGGGAGGAGGGCGATGCCATTGTCCTGTTCTGTGTCTCGGTACTTGGGGGAAGTCTCCCTTTGGATGAGGTTGGTAATTGTTTTTCTTTGGAATCCGTTGGAGATTAATACGTTTGTGAAAGTGTGTAATTCAGTTTTCAAGTGGTCTTTGTCAGCTAGTGTTTGGTTCTGGAGATGAGGGTCCTGGCTAGAGATTTGATCTGTGCAGGGTGGTGATGGGATTGTGTGTTTAAGTAGAGGTTGATTGTATTATTTTCCGGTGGATGTTGTGTCCTAGGGACCCATTAGGTTTTTTGTAAATTAGGACGTCCAGAAAGGGAAGATGGTTGTTTGCTTCTATTTCCATAGTGAATTGTATTTTGGGGTGTAGGCTGTTGAGATGTGTGAGAAGTTGTCCATTTTTTCTTTCCAGTGTGGCCAAATCATGAAAGTGTCATCAACATATCTAAGCCAGAGTTTGGGTTTCTGTTCAGAATTATCTAAGATGTTAGTTTCAAAATGTTCCATGTATAAGCTTGCGATGATGGGTGAGAAGGGTGATCCCATGGGTGCTCCTTCTATCTGTTTGTATCTTTGTCCATTATGGATGAAGTATGTGTCAGTTAGGCAGTGGTTGGTCAGGTCCAGGATGTGTTTGGGGTGTGTGTGTTTGTTCTGGATAGCTGTCAAGGCTTCTTTTATAGGCACTTGGGTGAAGAGGGATACGACATCAAAGCTCACGAGTAGGTCGCTGGGTTGTAGGTTTGGTTTTTTATTGTTTCTATTAAGTGGAGTGAGTTTTGTATGTGTGAGGTAATGGATTCTGCATAGGATTGGAATTGTTTGGCGAGGAATTTGGCAAGATTCTGTAGAGGTGAGCCTATAGAGCTGACTATGGGTATGAGTGGTATTCCTTCTTTGTGTATCTTGGGAAGGCCATAGAGTTTGGGGCATCTGGAAGATTTCTCTCTGGGGATGATTCTTTGCTGGATCTCTTCACTGATGGGAAAGGGTTTTATTTTGGATTTGGTGATATTTTTTCCAGGTAAGTGGTGGGGTCTGTTTTTAGTGGTTTGTAAGTGGAGTCTTGGAGTTGGATAGTTTGGCTTGGTAGTCGGACGTGTTCATCACCACTGTGGCGTTACCTTTTTCTACTGGGAGAATGATTATGTTGTCGTCTTTCCTCAGGTTGGTGAGTACTATTTCTTCTTGTTGCTATAAGTTGCTTCTGGGTGGATTACTGGAGCAAAGTCAGTCAGATGTTGCTGACTGCAAGTCTGATTTTATTGGCTTCATCTGGGTTGATTTTGGTGAGTGTAGCTTCAACTCCGCATATGTCTTCCATGGGGATGCGTTTAGGGGAGACTGCAAAGTTGAAGCCTTTGGAAAGTACGTTGGTTTCAGCTGTGGTGAGGGTTCTGTCTGATATGTTGTGTACTGTTTGTTTCATGAGTTGTTGTGGAGGGGGGGTTGGGCTTCTGTTGTTTTTCTAGTGTGTGGAGTATGTTGGTGTGTCTGTCTGTTTTGTAGGAGGTTTCTGTTTCAGCTCTCCAGATGGCTAGTTGTTTGGATTTGTCCCAGAGTGCTGGGTGGATTTTGTTGCTGAGTTTGAGGTGAAGAATGAGTAGGTCCCGGTTGGTTTGGTCTAGTAGGAATCTTTTCATGTAGACTTCGTTTCTGATTAGGGCTAATTCAGTTCTTTTCAGGATCCTTTCGGTGGCTGAGGTTTTAGAATGAAATTTTAGTTGGAAGCATATGGGGATCAGACTTTCGTCTCAGCAGTTGCATAGGAGTGAGGTCACATAAGATGGTGGCTCCTTGGACTTCAAGTTTCTCGTAGGTCCTGGTGAGCAGGAAGGTTTCCTCCCCGTAGAGGTAAGATATTTGTTTTTGTAGATTTTCACGGGTGTAGTATGCTGTTCTTGTTGTATTCGGGTCTTTTCGCATGTAAGATTGAGATTATCTTGGCAACCTTTCAGCAAGGTCTCACTCGCCATCTTCAAGCTGATGTTTTTGGTGAAGGCTGTCTTGATATTGTGTTTGTGGAGAATTTTGCTGATTTTAACTGTGGTGCATTTGGTGTAAGAGAGGAGGGTGATGCCATTGTCCTGTTCTGTGTCTTGGTTCTTGGGGGGAATCTCCCTTTGGATTAGGTTGGTAATTGTTTTTCTTTGGAATCCGTTGGAGATTAATACATTTGTGAGAATGTGTAATTCAGTTTTCAGGTGGTCTTTGTCGGCTAGGTCCGATCACACTTTGTCCAACCACACTGTAAACCAAAAGCTCCAGCCTGAAGATGGCAAGTGAGACCTCGCCAAAACGTTGCCAAGACAATCTCAATCTTATACGGGAAAAGACCCGAATACAAGAAGACCAGCATACCTACACCTGTGAAAATCTACGAAAACACAAACACACACACACACACACACACACACACACACACACATGATGAGTTACATTATATTCTTAATGGCATAAATCTCTTATTATTAAGTTAGGGTTGTGAATTTTATTCAGCTATTTATTTATTTCAATTCTTTGTTTTATGTTAACAGATTTTATGGATAGTAACCTCTCCAAAAATTGCTAGTAAGCTGGGTAAACTCTGAATAGTTTCAAAAAAATAATGACCAAAATATTTTAATAAACTATTATAGTTATATTTTATTGTAGTTAATGATTAACTATTGAAGAAGCTTTTTTTTAAAATAAGGTAAAATATTGCTTATAAAGGGAAAGTCAGAAGGTTGAGGATCTTTTGGATTTGATTACTGTTTTCAGTTCCACTGAGTTGAACTGTAGCATAACAAACAAGTTATTGTAGGGTCGAGTTGCCCTGCCATAAGGTCATTGAGAAATGTCTCATTCCACTCAGCTGAAAATGATCATTATAAAATCATTTAACCCAAGGAGAGAAATTTGTTTTAATGGACTATTATGCTCTGCTGTGTCCTACTTATAAATAATCACTTCAGCCTATCCCAGTGAGATCAATATATAAACAGATTAATATACATAAAACATCTGGAAACCAGCCTTAGTCAAAAAACGAGCCCCACCCACCACCCAGGTGATTACAACACAAAACAAAACAGACACATAGCAAGTATCAATCAGTGCCAATCTACCAATCATGATACAACCACACAACCTACAATCCACCTACTGAAACAAAGCCAACACACCCCCACCAAGATTTATAGAAAGAATGGCAGCTCCGACCACGTTTGCCAAGACAATTTCAATCTTACATGGGAAAAGACCTGAATACAAGACCAGTGTACACACACAGACATAATACATACATACATACATACATACATACATACATACATACATACATAATCATTCCCCTGGTGATTAGAACAGCCCCTACTCTAATACTCTTCTAGAAGCTGCTGAGGATCTGGTTCTGCCAGTGGGTCTGGGGAACCCAGAGAGGGATGAAGCCCATTAAATGGCTTGAATGATCGGCTGTCGCTGAGACGGATGGTGGGGGGTGATTTTATTACATTAATTTATTTGATTTCTTTTATTTAATTTTACTTGATTTAATTTTACTTTACTGGTCTGAAGAGTCTGGAACAAAATGGCATTTGACAACCACCTGGAAATAGCAATAGCAATAACACTTAGACTTATATACCGCTTTACACCCTTCTCTAAATGATTTACAGAGTCAGCATCTTGCCCTCAATCTGGGTCCCCATTTTGCTGACTTTGAAAGGCTGAGTCAACCTTGAGCATGGTGAGATTCAATCTGCCAAATTACTGGCAGCCAGCAAGCAGCAAAAGTAGCCTGCAGTACTGCCGTCACTGCGCCACCCCAGCTCAGTGATCCAAAGTCCACAGAAAAGTTAGAACCCATTATATATGTAGGCTCTACATTTGTTTTATTAAAAGCAGACCATATTTCCTTTAATGATGGATACCTGCTCCCAAATTTTTGCCTACATGTTCAAAGTAAAATTTTGTAAAGTTACTACATAATTAGCTAATCTGTTTTTGGCTCTAAATCTGCAAATTCTTTTGAAGATTAGTGTAATGGACAGATTAATCTATTGGGAGGAAAAAAATACACACACATGTATATGCATACGCATATGTGTGTGTGTGTGTTTATGTGAGTCTGAATATATATTAGATATTGGGGTCAATATGATTATTAGATAGAAATCTCATTTGAAACATTAGTTTAAGTATAGTTCTTGTTAAATAGGTATGAGAAAGCTTATAATTATTTGTAGACCCATTACATGAGGGAAGGAAAATTTATTGGGTGTTTTTTTCTTTCTAATATCCAGCTGAGGGGGACTTTTGATGTTTAATGTTTGATTTAATTGATGTTCGGGGTTTTATTTTTCTCTTGTTTGTACAATTTTATTTTGTTTCTGTTACAGTTGGATGTATCTTTTTCTATTTTCTTTGTTATGCATTTTTTCTTGTTGATTAAAACACTAAGACAAACGGACAGACAGACAGTGTTTTGTTAAAGAGCAGCAAAGATACAACTCCACAGAGTTAGAATGTCTGTAGAATACTGAAAAATTATGATTGCTACTTACTGAAATTTTCTACTGGTATTTCAACTGAGAACCCAGGAGAAATAAACAATTTACTCAAAATACAAGAATTCCCACGAAGGTGACAAACTATTCATTTAGGATTGACAACACCAAAAATAATTAAATAAATAAAAACAGAACTTTTGCTTTATTGGATTTCTATATTGAATTTACTCAAGCATAAAATCTATTTCTCAAGTCAAAAGAGCCAGAATTTCAAATATTTTCTAAAAACTTAAGGTTTCTATATACTTACGTACATTAATTATTTGCATCAAAAATAAATAGAGAATTGCCTTAGCTACTGTTTTACCTCATTTTGCTAGCAATTCAATATAATCTCATACTGAAAGGTCTTCAAATGTAAACACACTTGTAGAAAAAATATTATGGTAATTACTGAATATATTATGTTTAACATGGATTCTTAAATACAGGAAATAGTTACATTTTTCTCTGCCCTATATCTGTCATATGAAGTACAGAAACTACTGAAACAGTAGTGCTACGGAATTTATTTAACATACTAACATACATATTGCATATAGCAGCTATGATGGCACAGTAGTTAGAATACAGCATTGCTGGCTAATTCTGCCCATATCAGGGGTTCAATTCTGATTGGTTCAAGGTTGACTCTGCCTTCCAAGGTTGGTAAAAGGAATTAGATTGTTGGGGGCAATATGCTGACTCTATAAACTGCTTAGAGGGGATTCTAAAGCAGCAGTCCCCAATCTTTCTAACTCCACAGACTACTAGCATCATTGGTGGAGATGGTGGGGAAGGGATAGTTTCACATGCAACTTAAGATCTTGCATATGCATAAATAAAACTTTACTTGCTCATCTGCCACTTATACAACTGGTTTCCAACTGTCCGTAGTCCAGGACTGGACCAGGACCAAGGAATTGGGGACCCTGGCTTTATAGATCTATGAAGTGATATTATAAGTGCTATTGCTATATTGTTAACGTAGACACATTTGATTATAGTCTATTCAAAGACACCACTCATAACGTTGAAAAGCAGAAAAGTTTTGATATTTACTGATCATTAACTTCCGTGATTAATGTTTATCTTGGGCATGTGTGAATGGATATTAAAATATATATTAACTAAAAACATACCTCAATTAAAATATGTAAACAGACTCATAATTCAGGATTTATTTTAAACATTAAACTTTTTAATATTAAATGATTTTATAATATTTATTATCATTCCCAATCCCAGTCAATCTTCAACCCAAAATGAAGAATTTTTAAAAAGTTTCAACTAATATTGTACAAATGTAAGCTATATATTATTCAGCATTTAAAGCTTCATTTGATATGGATCATAAATATAATTTTGAAAACTTCATTGAAAAATAAATTATACTCCCAGACACATTTGGAAGTTGACTTTTCTAAACTTGTGTCTCAGATATTATAGTCAATGTGCTTACTTGGTTTTCTCTTAATATTATAACCAAGGCACTGAACTTTGTTCAGGGAATTGGTTCTTCTAAAAAAAGTGGCTTAGCTATGGGTCGTCACTATACAAGCATGTTGAAACTAGCACATGTTTAAAGTTAAGAAAAGAACATTCCCTACAAAGCCAGATCATTCAGCACCCTCATGTGATTTTGTGTCTCATTCAAAGGTAGTGTCAGCTTTTGTCCAGCTCTGCTGGACAAAACACATAATGTTAATAGATAAAAGTTAACATTGTTGATTCAATTTTTGCCTATGTTCTTCTCTAACTGAAGGTATTTTCTCTTTGTCTAAATATTTGTCTATGTCTAAACCATTAATTTTATCCCCTTTATACAGTTCTGTAAAAAATTCCCAGAAAGCCTTTTGAATCTCTTCCTGTTGAAACACCTCCTTCCCTCTGTAAATCAGTTTAGATATATTTCGAGTTTTCCTTTTTTTCCTAATCTGATAAGCTAACCATCTGCCAGGTTTGTTTGCATTACAAAAAGTATTGTGTTTTGCATATAATAAATTAGTAGCTACCTGGTCAGAGATCAACATGTCAGATTGAGATTTTAATATGTTAATAGCTTCCTTAACCTTTGTATCGTCTGGGTTCATTGTTAACTCCAGCTCTTTTCTCTTAATTTCCTCTTCCAGTTCTGTTCGTTTTAACCCTTGCTTATTTCTATGTGTTTTATTTATATTCATCAAAACTCCTCTCATATACGCTTTGCTTGCGTCCCATACAAATTCCATAGATGTACCCTTATTCATATTCAAAACAAAATATTCAGATAGTAATTTTTTACAATCATTAATATACTTTTCATGTACAGATAAAAGTTAACATTGTTACACACACGTACATGCAGAGAAGAAAATTATTAGATGGAGAAGATCTGTGAGTACTGGTACAAGACTCTCATGATAACCAACTGTTTTCATTTCCATAATTAAGAACCCCTGCAGTTACACCAGGTGAAGCTTCCAATTTCTTTGAATGGAAACTCAGACAGGAGCAGTTTTTAATCTTCAGTTTTCCATCAGCTATACAAAATGCCAGATACCATGGCTACCTTCACACATTGTGTGCCTGAATGACTGGGACATTATCAATGCAATTGCCACAATTTAACACAGATTTTCCATATTTCAGTGAGTTTCCCAACATCCTGCCTTTTTGGCTGCCAAATGCTCCATAAATTGTTAGAAGAAAAGTTATACGGTCTAATTTCATATTATGCCTACATAGGGAAAGACATTTATTATAGTGTCATCAGCACTATTAGGTGTACCATAAAAACATCAAATACATGACTGTCTGAATATGACCTGAATATGGAAAACAAGAGATTAATTTATTTACTACCTTTATTTGGCCTTGAATAGCAATGAATCTCATTTCATATTCATATCATAATATCTACCAACATATAAATCTTATAAAACTATCCACAGAACATTGTAACAGTCTTACCTATTTAAAATGGGAAGACATGTTGTGGGGGGACAAGAATTTGGACAGAGGTTCCAGCATAAAATTTAAGAATGAGATCACTGAATAACTGGCAAAAAATGAGTAAGAAAAAAATCTCTTTCCCCAATATACACAAATACAAATGCATGCACATTCTACACATACCTTTTTGAAGCTCAAAGCAGCAAATATCTTTTCAATAGATATATAAAACAAAAAAGTGTTTGGTTGATGTATTTGTTTCTTTGTACTTGTGTGCAAGTCTGAACTTCATAATGCACAAGTTGGTGAGCTCACTTGCTAGAGGCAACCAGCCATTACTATTTAATTTTCACACCCTGTGGCTCCTGAGGACTTCCTCACACTGTAACACTCAAGCCACCAAAAACAAGTTTATCACTGGTAGGGATGTTTGAATAATTTGGCACTATCCTCATACACCTTCCTTATTCTACAGATAATTCCTACACGTTATTTCATTTCATATCATTAGCAATAACTATATAACTTTTCACAGGTAGCACTGTAGCTTGACATGAAGGGCTATGACAAGTTAATTTTATTGCAATGTGCTTCCAAAATAGTTCCACACATATAACTGATACTGGGTGCTCATCACCAGACTGGCAATTATAGAATTACATTGTATACTTCATAAGTGCTATGGTCAAACATATCTATTCTTCTCAGTCCAGATAACTATGCAAAGTTATAATTTTGCTAGGTTTCATTGTCAAGTTACCAGTTTGCTGTTGTGATGCACATCCATCTATTTACCTTTATATGAACGTTTTACCATTCCACTTTATTAGATTCCAAAATTTCATATACAAGGAGGAAAAGTTAACCCTAGTTCTAAAGACTATGCATACTTTTTAAAACTCTAATGTCCTCCCCTTCCATCCTTTTTAACCATCTTTTCTCATTGGGAGTTATTCCAGCCCATTGATGTTGTAGCCTGGCGTGTATAGATTTTGAAAACTGTAACTCTAAATTTTTGAAATGAAAAGGACTTTGTCAATTACAACAACTTTAGAACTCAAGATGGGAAGCCTATCCTAGTAATAGCAAAATAATAGAATAACATAATTATTACTAAGTACCCAGTTTCCCAGGATAAAATAATAAGACCTATCCTGAAAATAAGCCTTAGCATGTTTTAACATATGCACCTAATATAAGTCTACCCCTAAAATGATTAAGAGTCTGAATAGCCGGCCACCCACCCATTCTTTTTGGTTGTCCATAGTGTCGCAGCCACGAGGCAAAGTTTGTGTGTGTGTGTGTGAATCTGCCCACGTACCTCAGGGCCTCCACAGTCAAGCCATCCATGCCACAATACCTGCCTCGCAGCAGCAGCACCAAAGCCCATGTATAGCAGGATACCATGTGGCCAGTGGCACACTTCTGCTTGCTCAAGGTTCAACAGAGCAGGTGCAGGGATGGGTTTCAAAAATTTTACTACCGGTTCTGTGGGTGTGGCTCATTTGGTGGGTGTGGCTTGTCACTCATATGTCACTCATGTCAAGGGGCACCTTGCCTGGCTTCTCCTTGTCTCAAAGGCGTCAATCAGATACAATTTCTCTGTCTATTTATTTACTACTTTTGAACATCCAAAATATACTATTTAATCCTATGTATATATGCCATATGTGTATACATATTACATAGCAAAAGAGAGAGCTCTTCTAAAATTCTACACATTCAACCTCAGTTACTGCATTTGGAAAAACATACCCATAGTTCACTTTCTACCACACATTTAACTATAACTTTTGTACATTAGAACATTACTTGAGTTGATTGAGTAAAATGTTGGGAAGCTCACTTAACAATGCTCTTGCTTAGCAACCAAAATTTTGGGCTCAATTTTAGTCATAAGTCAAGGACTATCTCTGCTTTCCTCTGCACGGCAGCCTTGTCCTAGTAAACTCCTTCTCCTTTCTGGCAATTTTCCTCTCCGTTAGAGCCACCAAAGTAATCCAGACAATGTAAGGTTACCTGCTGCAGCAGGGGGTTGGACTAGATGACCTCTGAGATGACTTCCAGTCCTAATTGCTGTCTGTTTCAAATTGTCTTCTGAAGCCATGTCTAGTGCCAGGGTTTGTGGTGCTTCCTTCCTCTTCTTTCTCTCTCCCTTCCTTCTTCTTTCTTTCTTTTTTTCTGTCTCTTTCTTTCTGTCTCCCCCTTCCTTCCTTCCTTCCTTCCTTCCTCTCTTCCTCTTCCTCTTTCCTTCTTTCTCTGTCTCTTTCTCTCTCTCTTCTGGTTTCTCTTTCTTTCCTTCTTTCTCTTTCTTTCTCTCCCTTCCTCTTTCTTTCTTTTTCTTTCTTTCTTTCCTTTCTTTTTTCTTTTTTTTCTTTTCTTCTCTTCTCACTTTTCTTTTTTCTTCTCTCCTCTCCTCCCCCTTCTTCTCTTACCTTCCCCTCCCCCTTACCCTCATTCTTTCATTTCCTTCTTTTCTTTCTCCCTCCCTCCCCCCTCTTTCTTTCTTTCTTTCTTTCTTTCTAAATTACTTTAAGGTTTGATGAAAGCAGTCACAAGCTAAGGGTGAATTAGTCTTTGTCCAAAACATAAACCCCCCCCCCAAAATACACACACACACACACACACTTTCTCTCTAAGCGACTTGTAATCCAAGAAAGATTCCCATTCAACATTTGGTTGCCAAACGCTCCCCACCACACACACACACACTCCTGACTTTCCAACCACATGACCCCATCCCTGCTTCTCTTCCCACCCTTTCTTTGAAAAAAGGGAGGATCGTTTGCATAAGGCACTGGCAGGGACGCACGCAATTCAAGCCTCCATGGGCTTCTCTGACCCCCTTTCTCATCCATGGGAAGCCCATCTTACTGTGCACCATGGAGGCCCAACCCGGGAAAACCTGGACCAGCCTCTCTGAGGCAAGCCTGGGTTAAATTCTGGATACACACGTCTGAGCGCGGGAATTGGAAACCAATGTGGCCTTCCCGAAGGAGACACCCCCTCAAAAGCAGATGCGGAATTGTGCCACAAATCCATGCAGCACTAGATCCCTCTGTCCACTCCCAGAACGCTACTGGCCTGCAGATTCAAATGGCTCTGCCAAGATACAAAAGACGGAGGAGACAGAGAATCATGAGACTGGGTCATGAAAGGAGGCAGAAAGAGAGAGAGGTCAGTGACTAACACTCCGTTTCAACAGCCGCAGCCTGTACTCAGGAAGACCCACTGAAAAGTGAAGGTAGTAGGCAGCACGAGGGGAAAATCCACAGCATCGCTCCAGCTCTGTGTAGAATGAAGATATGAAGCTGCCATTCTCCAACATGTTCAAGCTTCTTCTGGGAAGGCTACTTGACATCTTGGGACATTTATTCAATTCAGATTAAGATTTAGTCTGGAATAAAGCGCCCCGTTTACAAGCCACCAATCCTTGCTTGCCAACCTAATGGCACACGCTAAAACTTCATTCATCTCAGAGCAGCGAGCTCAGTCCGGACAAGCCTCCTGTGTGTTGCAGACCCCTCCCAGCCTTCGCCCATGCCTCTGTTCCATTTTCAGGCACCTATCTTGCTGGGCTGTACTCCATCCCTGCTGCGGCTGCAACGGAGGCAGCTTTGGGAGATGCTCAACCTGTGGGGGAAGGGACTCTTGCTCAATAAGCTTCACAGCCCTCCTTCCCTCCCAGGCTAACCTCTCCCAAAGCGGCTGGCTGCAAAGCCTGCCAGGCCGCCCCCCTCACCTTTGCAATGCCATCAGCTTAAGGAGATGCTCGCCCTACCTTTGCAGAAATGGAACGGGTGCATGTGCAGCAGCCCCAGGATGCCTGCTTGCCCTCCCGTAGCACCACTGCCGCCACCTCTCTCAGCCCCAGTGTAGCGTTTGTGTTTCCACCAACAGCCATCCACCCACACACTGATCAGGCTGGGCTGGACGCCGACCTTGGAAGGCAAGCAGGCATGGGGGACCACCGGTAAGGCTATGTAGAAGGCAGGCAAGCATGGCAAGGCTGCAGGGAAGGGAGTAGGCTGCTCACTCTCCCTCCGCAGCCCTGCCATGCTTGCCTCCCTTCCACACAGCCATCCACTTGCCTGCCTTTGTAAGCTGGCCACAGAGACATCAGGAAAGCCAGGTGGAAGGCAGGAAAGCATGGCAGGGCCAAGGGAAAGGGAGTAGAGGCAACTAGCTGAGCAGGCAGACAGATCTGTCGCTGGCAGACAGATCAGGGGCGCAGTGCTTCAGGCAGGCAAGTTGCAGAGCAGAGACTGGGCGGGATGGGGTGAGCAAGCGGACTGATTCGGGGGTGTGGCCAGCCAGCAGTCACTACCAGTTCTGCAACCTAGGCTGGCATATCGCTACCGGTTCAGCTGAACTGGTCCGAACCGGTAGGAACTCACCTCTGAGCAGGAGGCTGAGCTGTATGCTGATGCCGCAATCATGAGGCAAGGCAGGTGTTGGAGTATAGGGGGCTCTAGTGTTTATTTCGGCGCCCAAAAGAAAATAAGATTCGGTCTTATTTGGGGGGAAACATGGGTAAGTGCTAGAGTAAGTGCCCAGTAGCAATAGAAATTAGATGTATATAGAGTTCCATATACAAAGTCAGCATATTGCCCCTAGCAATCTGGGTTCTCATTTTACTGACCTTGCAAGAATGGATGGCTGAGTCAACTTTATGACTGAAGATCAAATTCCACAATCAAGATTGAACTCCACAATATGGGCAATTCTAATCACTGTGCCACCACAACTCTTATCCTAATCATTCATTGAACTCTCACCATAAAATCTGATACTGATGAGTATTTGATAGGATTAATATATTGTTTAAATATGTGTATTACAATATACTTTAAAGAAATACCTGCAATGTTTGCTAAACGCATTTTTAAAACAGAATAAATAGTAAATTGCTATATTATTAAACATCAGATTATATAATTTAATCCATTATTATTTACTAAAAAGAAACCTGTAAAATCTGTTGGAATTGGAGATATTTAATTGTCATGTTTTTACAAACAATTCTATTCATATTAGCTAAATGTTTTTAAGGTAATTGTCTATAAATAATGCACTCAGATTTGTTTTAATTCCTTAATAATTCAGGTTCAAACAAAAATTATACAAAAATAATATGCATAGTATACAGTATGTTGTATATTCAAAAACTGTTAAAAGCAATAGTAGCAACAGAATGAACTATATAAAATCTGACTCTTTTCATGGAAGTTTGACACCATGCAAAGAGATTTTCTTTCTTTGCAATTTGTTTTATTAAATCCATTCTGCAGTTATAAACAGAAATTAAGCATAATTAAATTTCTGGAACCTTTTTTATTATTAAAAAGGATGAATGGAAATTGAGTTTTATTTCCAATTGGTCTCATAGTTGAAGATGCATTTAAACTTTTAATGAAGTAAACATTCTTATGAACAAGCACTTGTGCATGTTTCTTTGTTTAAGCATCAATGAACTATTACAAGTATCTCCAACCCCCAAAAATATAATTTCAGTTTTTGGTAGGAACAATTATTTCTTTCTATTTATGATACCCTATTTACACTATACAATACACTATGAACAGATAGTTAACATTAAGCAAAATAACTGTTAAGAGTCCAAATAAATTTTCTAAGAACAGTCTCTGTAAAACAACATTCAATTTTCTGGAGTTTTCTCTCATTTAGCACCAACATCCTAGAGTGGTACATATTCAACCAAGGCAGAACAAAACATAAATGGAAGCTTACAGAACCATGCTTTTATGAAAAGAGAAGGATGGATGATGGGAGTGCTGACTGAGGCATACCATTTTTAATTGGTTTTCCCCATCATTCAATAGAAAGCAGAACAATCACACTGGACAGGAACAATCATACTGAAAAGTACTTCTATGAGCCATCCTTACTTTTCCTATCCATGCAAAAAGAAAGTATATGTGGGTATGGGTGTATTTTCCATTGTCCCAGGCCAACAATCTACCCAAGCCACTTTAATGATATCTACCAAAGCAGATTTTTTCCAAATAATGTTATATTAAGGGAAGCAATAGCTCCATCTGCCTCTATGGAGTTGATCCTGAAAAAACCTTGGATATATTGTCCTAATAGATCTATTCTAATAGAAGAGAGATGAGAACACTGTCTTTCAAATGATTTTTGTGGGGGAGGCAGATACAGGAAAGCTAAATAGGTTGAATACTTCAAGTTAGCAACAGTTTTCCAAAAACTGCACACTATTATGCTCTGTCCAAATTGTGTATATTTTGGAAGAATAGTTAAGAGTACTAAAACCTTTTCCAGAATTCTTGTGGTAATGCAAGTTTCTCCATAACTTCTTGCTCCAAATTTTACATCTTTGCTGCTCTATCCAAACTCCCAAAGGTACATGGATATACATTATTTAGATGAGAGAACTGGGATTTATTGCTCTTTTTCAGATCTAATCTAACAGAATTAATCTTGTGTAAGTACACTAATAAAAACAGTGTACTCTGAATTCCAGTGATCCTAATGGCGAAGTTCTTCTAAAGAAGGGGAAAACATTGTGGTTGGAAATGCATTGGACTGCAAGAAATGAATAATTGAAATATCTGCAGAGTTAAAGACAGATCATTAGTTCTCCATATGTGCGTCAAATAGCTGCTTTACAACTGTGTGTTTATGATCAGCTTAGGATTGGCTAGGTATTATAGGATTCCATACTTATAGTTATTAATGTCGCTTATATGGACTCTAAATTCAACTAACATTTTGACTTTTTAAAAAATTATTTGACTTTGCTTAAAGATCAAGAACCCTCAGAGTGGCCCATTTTATGGAAATCACTGGGTGAATGTCCTTCAATCCCTTTTTAAAAAACCAAAAGTTTAACTATATTTCTATTTTTTGGAATACGCAGCAAAAGAATTATTACTGTTGGCTTTGGAAAGTAGGGATTCACATGGACTTGATGTTATTATTTGATTGTTGTCTGGAAGAATCCTCTTCCCTAGGGGAAAACCTCTACTTACAACCTATACTCCTAAAAAGAGTTTGAAGATAAGACATTAGAGGGAATGGCTATTTTAAAAGAAAGGTTTGACTCATAGGTACAGATTTTTGAACTATTTAATTCTTTATTACCATTGGCTGGTGCAACTGCAGAGGATCAAGCCTCACTGAATAAAGTGACATTGATTTACATGTGTAATTAATTACAATTTACAATAAGAAAATAATGGATTTAGAAACAACAGTTATTTCAAAAATTGAAACAGGATAGTACAGAATAGAATAGTAAACTTGATAAGTGATTTGGATTATTCCCTTGCACCGATTTTATAAGAGGGGTTTGCTAGTGTTGCTAAAATGAAAGTACAAAGATAAAAAAACAGTATAAGAAAGCAGATGAAAGAACTGAGGATTTTAAAAACTGCAGGAACAAAAAAGAATGCAAAATTAATCAACTTGATCAAAGTTAAAATAATGGGCTGTTATTTAAAGGATGCTTAATGGTTCCTTGGTTAGGATTGGGTGACAATTCGAATGTGCCCGAACCGGTAGAAAAAAAAGTAGCAACCCATCACTGGTGACAATGGTTAGTTCTGGTAATGTTTAATTATTTTTTGACTTTATAAAACACTATTTTCAACAATGTTATCACAGGGTTTTTTTGTATTCATAAACTCATACAGTCATAAAAGCTATTCCCACTATCATATAGATTCCAAAGTATATTGTTTCTGCCTTTGAAAGTTTCCTAAGAGCTAATAAAAGGGTTTTCCAGAACATAAATCACAGTAGTACATAAAGTAAGATAACTGTAACTTGTCTGCTACAGAACGTTTGCTCTTCACTTACTATCATACCAATTAGAATGAGGAGAGTTATAACCCATAACCTGAAAGAGTAGAAATTCAAAACCCCAATAGTCTCTTTTTGAAGTATGAATCAGGGGTGGGTTCCAGCAAGCAGTATTACCAGTTCACTCATGTGCATGCTGCGCATGTATGCACAATGCAATAAAAATTGTTTTGTGCATGCGCAGAAGCAAAAAACAAGATGAGAACCAGTTCGGGGGCATGGCAGGCCTGGGTTGCAGCCGGTACCAGTGACCCAGGACACCAAACCACTATAGGTTTGGCCGAACCGGTGTGAACTAGTAGGAACCCACTACTGGTATGAAACCTAAAAAATAGAGATGAGTGGTAATGCAGAGAATAACAAAGCATGGAAAATTCATTTTTTGAACTGGGTGCATCAGCTGCCACTGATTAGAGGGCCCTAGCATCTTCCTATGTACAATATATTTCAACTGTAAAATAAACCATAGTCCAGGAAAATAATGCAGTGTTCCTTATGTATTCCATCCTTTTGGTTTGCTACATTTTTTTTAGTTAAAGATACAATCCTGTACCAACCCTTTGTTCTTTTGGTTTTTCAGAAATATGGATTCCATGGGAAACAAAGTTATGGTCTTGTTCATTCGCTTCTAAACAAGAAAATGAAAGTTAAGAGATTCCATAAATAAGAGCTATTCGAGGTCAATAAATTACTGAAATAATTTTAATAAAAATAAGTAGACAGTCCAGCTGACCGAACAGGAAGAGTATGTCCCAATGTGAGTATGTTGTTCACTTAGCATGTCATAAAAGCATTTATACACACAAGCACTCATTCCTTACGATTTCCCACTATCTTATTATTCTTATCTTAGGAGCCATTCAACATATGTCTTACATTTTCCCAAGTATATTGGCTTTTATGTCTTAGTTTGCATTTTTATGCAGTTCTTCACTTTGAGGAACAAAAATTGTTATGACTAGCTTAAACTAGTTATTGTTCTGATACATTTTTTCTCAAGAAAAAAGGCCATCCAATTTAGCAAAGTTGGTATTTCAGAAAGAGCTTGTTGCATCCTTCTGCTGCTCCAGAAGTAGGTTAAGAGTTCTACCAGAAATATCTAGTTTAACATCTGATTTTCACAATAGAGAACAGAAAGTCTCTGGGAAATTCTAAGATGGGCTGTAGTTAATTACCTTAAAGATTGCAAACTGAGGAGAGTCACTTCTTTATAAATCAAACTTTTTTCAATGTTCTTATTAAGTTGTACTTTCTTGTTCTTGTTGTCATCAAGAAGTAGGTGATATCAATTAAATGTTCCTCAGCAGGAGTTAACTGAACTTAAGACTTTTTACCAACAATAAATAAAGGGCTTGCCATGATCATCTTGTTTTTCTACTTCACCTAAGTTGAAGCTCCCTGAATCAAAGAACTCTCCTCAGCCAATCATGTCTTGATTACCTCCTGGTGGACTATTACAAAGTGGTCTATATGAGGCTGTCCTTGATGATTATCCAAAAACTTCAGCTGGTGCAGTCGCGAAAGCATGTGTGTTACTATTAAGAGTACATGTTGCAACTCTTCTGCATGAGCTGTACTGATTTGCAGTTTGTTTCTGGGTCCAATTCAGGGTTCTGATGTTAACCTTTAAAGCTCTGCATGGCATTGAACATCCGTATCTAAGGGACTGCCTCTCCTAAATTTCATCCTGATGCCCCAACAGATCTTACAATGGATATTTTATGGGTGCCATTATCTAGAGAACTACATTAGCAGGCTCTGGGCAGTGAACCTTTTTTGCTCTGATACCCATATTATGGAATCTGCTTCCCTTGAAGATAAGATTGATCTCATCACTTCTTAACTTCTGAAGGTCTCTCAAGCCCTGGTTATGACAGCAAGCCTGGGTCCCCAGGACATGGATAACTGAAGACATTTATCATTAACATCCGTCTGTCTGTTGATGTAGGAGAAAGACTGGAAGAGCCATGAGGAGGGTGAAAAGAGGTATAAGCCTAGCAACAGGGCATCTACTAATAGTTGGAGACCGAAGGTATTTTTCCAGTGCTTTTTGTGGTTCCAAGATGTAAACATCAGCAGAGGCAAAACAGTCTATAGGTGTAGATTACCCAACTCCTATCATTAAAATCAAAGCTTCAGGAAATTATTCTCTTTTCTGTTTTTCCTCTGACCAAAATATTGGGAACAGCTCACATTATGCATTGTATTACAATATAAATGTATAATGAAAAAATAATACTGAAGGAAATCAGCTATTCTGAAAATCAGCTATGTACTGAAATATCACATTACATATCAAAAATATCCTTTCATCTTAATATTAACACACACATTAAGCTATCTCCTTACCATTTCAGAAAAAGGGAACAGCATACAGTAATATATATTTAAAAATTTTAAAAACTATATAAAAATGCAATTAAAGTTGTAAAAAGTGGTTTACTGTCCACTCTTAGTTGTTACAGAAAAATGCAATGGTGGCCACTAATTATAGCATATTTGCATCACAAAATAGGACAATGAAGTGTTTTTAAATGGATTGCAAATTATGAAATTGGAATTGGAGAAGCAAATTTATCTGCCCTTTCTTTGTAGAGCAATGGAATATGTTCCAAGATTCTGTGGCCTAAAAGAAAATTAAAAAGCTATTTGAAATCATATATCCTGAAAATGCTTCGTACTGGAACTTAACCTCATTTCCACTAGTGGCACAAAGGTCATATTTATACAACCAAGACTTTCCGCTTTCCCCTTTTTCTGCTGCCACCAGTGAAAATCTATACCAGAGCTACAGAACGTATAAACAAATTGATGTCCTCCAGATGTTTTGGACTTTAATTCCCATTTGTCCAACCAATCTGGTCAATGGGAACTGATGTCCAAAATATTTAAAGGGCAAAGGTTAACACTGGTCTCCAAATGAAATTATTGGAACTAGGTGGGTCTTGGTTTAAATACTAACTTGGCTCTGAAGATAGTTCGATAAATTTTAAATGTGTACACTTACAGTTGTAACAAGAAAGGGAAAACAGAAATATAAGGTCAGTGCATCTTTGCATCCCATCAATACATTAATGCTAATAGATAGTGGACTATATTCACCAAAATCCACTTACATGTCCCTTTAAAAATATGAAGGAACTGTAAGTCATACAATGATTGCTTCCTTCATAGCAGGACTGTACTAATAAAGCATTTCTTTTTTAACTCAGGCAAATACACACAGAAGGGAAAATCTATCAATTAGGGGAAAAATCATTTCCATATAATTTAGACTAAGAATACAATATCTGATGTACTAGCACAATCTGTTCCCATTGCCATGCTAGGTAAGCCTAAAGTCCACATGGAGAGCATAAGGTTAAGTTCAAACAGTTCCTTATATTCACTGCTTAAATTTCCTCTGGGATTTTCACTTCATACTGCAGTACAGTATTTCCTCTCATTTTGAATTTTCTATTCCTTTTTCCACTTTAAAAGTGTCTCTCATTTGTTCTTTGTAGATCCCTTTATATGTTGGCAGTCCCTCTCTTACCCAGCCTCTTTTCAGTTTCCTGGTTCAATCTCAAAACATCATCCTGGTACAGAAAGACAGAAGATTGACCTCTTTTTTCCTTTTCCTTTTTTTTTTACATTGAAGTACTGCTCATGTGTAAAAATCAATAGCTTGTTATATAAAGCACAGAAATGGCTGAAGAAGTTGATTGATACCCATCTTGTTTTTTTACTGAAAGGATCAGAGACCAACTATTTTCTCTGTTGCAGTAACCAGTCAGCCTTTGGCAATAAGTTTCCCCTAGCATTCATTTTAAAAACAAAACAAAATGAACTTGAATTATAAATAAAGCACCAGAAGGAAGAATAATTTATATTCACCCATCGATTGATGATTCTTAACATTCCAGGACAATTCATGAATCTCTATGCCTTTGTCTGAAGAAAAAAAAAAGCCCTGCTTGCTTTGTCAACTATGAGATAGAATAAAAGAATTAAAGATCTCCAGAAATATATTATGTCCTCCATTTATTTTATAGTGCACAGTCATAATATCTTAAAAAGTCCCATTAAATTAATAGGTGTTTTGAGAACATACAGTAGTGGCCAAAATTGTGGAAACCTTTTGAAAAAAGTGCATTTTCTAAAACTAGCTAATAACACCCTCTTTTTTTGCAGTAGTACCATAAAATTATATATCAATGGAAAGATAATTTAATCAAGAATGTAATGCAATAACTTTTATGAAGATTTTGCTGTTAGAATAGCACTCATAAAGAAGAAAAGTGAAACAAGATGTACAAAATTTATTACCATGTCAGTTAATACTTTAATACCTTTAGCATAAATTAAATCCATATAACGTCTTTCCATAGAATGAGCCAAGTTTTATGGTTCTGCAACTGTTATAATATGAAACCAAGATTGAATGATTGCTTCTATTAACTGGGTTTTCTGGCTGGGCCATAGATTTTCAATTGGGTTAATTCCCAATTGGGCCTATTCTCAGGCCAACCCAGCATATGATTATCTTGAAACTCCCCAAAAATGGGGAGCCATCAGAATCATTAAATTCTACACATTGTTCAATCCGCCTTTTGCAAAATGATCTATCTGGGTTCAGAACTATACTTGAAAGTTTTAGTAGATCCGTAAAATTGACAGAAAGTTAGAGGTTGTCTGCAAAAGGACCCATTCCCCAGGTGTTCAATACTTTCATGGGGCATATATTAAATACAGCAAGTGCCCTAATTCCATTTCATTTTTTAAAAGTGTGGGATAGCACTGATTAAATAATATTAATAAATGAAAGTTATATTTTGTGGTGACTAAGTACAAAACTCTTTATACAATGAACTTCCTAATGGCACCTCTGCATAAACTAGTGTTGTTTTTGCCACCCTTTCCCCCACACTTTGCAAAATGGGCAAGACGGAAAGTTTCACAGACTCTTCAGTGGAATATTGAATATTTTTAATTTGAATATATTCATGTGAATTTTACCCCAAAGTAAATTACATATAACAGCATTTTGGCCATACAGAGAAACAGGATGAGTATGGAATTGCAAAAGAAATATATGAAGGAAGAGTGAAGAGTAGGGGGGAAGACCAATAAAATTATGTTGGAATGGAACTGATAAAATCCTCATGAAGATGAAGCTAAGAAGCTTACCATTATTCCCCAAAAATAAAATCAGGTCTTATATTATTTTTTGATCCAAAAGATGCATTGTTAGGTCTCATTTTGGGGGAAATACGATACTAATTGCATCCGTCTGGCTGATGACCTTAAGTGGGGCTTATTTTGGGTAGGGCTTATATTATGAGCATCCTGAAAAATCAAGCAAGGGTTTATTTTCCAGTTGGGTCTTATTTTCGGAGAAACAGGGTAGATGAGTAAAACAATGTATGGATCAGTATATTTTCCTCTTTTACCTGTTTTACCTGTTTATTTTTGTTTACTTTTTTCTGGGGTGGAATACAATATTGTCCAGCCAAAAAAAGGACTAGTAAGATGATTATATAGGTAGCTTTCCACTTAACAGCCATTCATTTTGTGACTGTTCGAAGTTACACGACATTGAAAATAGCGACTTATGATTGGTTTTCTCACTTACAACAGTTGCTGCATCCCATGGTCATGTAATCAAAATTCATTTATTTATGATAGTTGCATTATCCCAGGGTCATGCAATCACCATATGTAACCTTCCCATCTGGCTTCCAACAAGCAAAACCAATGGGTGAAACCCGATTCACTTAACGGCCGCATGATTCATTTAACAACTGCAGTGATTTACTTACCAGCTGTAAAAATATCATAAAATGGGGCACAACTTACTTAAAAACTTAGCAACAGAAATTTTTTGCTCCACTGAAGTCATAAGTTACTTGTATATGTATATGTAGTCATAAGGACTACTTGTATATGTATTTTGTCATGATTAGATTACATACATCTTTTATTGTAGATATGCAGAACATAAACAAATCATCTAAATATCACCTAAATCATTTTCTCTTTCTCTAGTTATAGCCACTTTAGTAGATAAATTGGAAAATTACCAGATTCTTACACTGCAAAAATCAAAAACCCCTATGTTTATAACAATTGATAATAGTATATGCTTTGTGGGAGACAAGGCTATCCATTCCAAACACACACAAAAAGTCTTATCTTATTTGAGATTTAATTTGGGACAAGCACTTGAAGTACAGTTTAATATTTTCTTCCTATATCATAGAATTCTAAGGAACTCTTAACATCCTGTAAATTTTATAAACAGTCTAGTCACTTCCAGAGAGAAGAAACAAAACATTAGAAGCATGCCAGATTTATAATACAATTAAAAGAACAGCCTGATACAGGTCTGGTTACAGAATTTATGACTCAGACTTTAAATGAAACAATTATAGGGCTTATACTTTGACATAATTTCTGTACTTTCACAAATTCAGTATAAAGACAAACTCATTGAATTCATCATTCCAGAAACCTGATTTCTGGAGTGCCATATTCCATTTCCTTTTAAGTTCCAATTCACATTAACCATACCTATTTGCTTCTCAGTTTTCAGAGAACAGAAGATCAAAACATAGTCTTAAAGGAGATGGAATTAAAGCAACAGTTATCTAAACGATAGGACTAGGCCTTCATTTGGAATCCAGTAATAAATTAAGGCAAAGAGGCAAATGACTCATAATAGATTCTTACTAGATATTATTACAGGTGTTTGTTAGTTGAAAAACATAATCTGTTTTTATCTTCTTCACCAATGCAGATTCTTTATAAATTTTATTTGTTTCAACTTCCATATATAACAAGGATTTTTTTTCTTTATAGGTATGGGATTATTTAAAAAAATCAAGATCAGGCAAATTATATAAATAGAACTATCATTGAGATTTGTTGTGATTATGATGATAATTTTCAGTAAGAATATGTAAAACTGAAAAATATTCAGTAGGAATATGTAAAAACAAAAGTCAATTCAGTCCCTCTTTCATCTAAAACAGGGATGTCAAACTCAAGGCCCAGAGGCCAGATCAGACCCATTGGTTGCTTAGATCTGGCCTGCAGGGCTACCCTGGAAACAGCAAAGGACAAGCTCATGGTCCCTCTGGCAGCTAAAAAGTAGCTCGGGAGGGCCAAGCATGGCCCTTGCAAACTGCTTTTTTGCTGGCAAAGGGTTGCAAGAGGCTGTTGCAGCTGAAAAGTGCTTGGGCCACCACAGGTTCCCCCCACATGAGTGACACCCTGCCCCTTGAGGTCGAACACAACCCTGTGGACCTCAATGGAATTGAGTTTGACACCACTGATCTAAAACAAGAAACATTTCTTGTTCAAAAAACTAACTTTAAGAAAAATTAAAAATTATTTCTGGAATAGCTTGGTCAGAAAGGAGCCAATAAGGAATGGTGCATTCTAGAATCTTTCAGAACATTCCATTTCAGAACTATAAATTATGCAGTTGCCTACTTTTAAGTTAAAACAACTGACATTAATTAACTCAAGGCGCACAATACTTTTAGGACAATACTTTGAATTTCTGAAATAAATTAATATTCTCTATCACAGATTTATATGTTAAAAGTTACTTGAACTTTAGTTTTGAATAAACTCTCAAAAACTTATTTTATTCGTAGGCCACTTAAATTTTAAACATATTGAAAAATATGATTCCTGTAGAAAAGAGCAAGCAGAAATGGGAAATTAAGTGCATATCCGTTTAGAGCCACTGAATTCCCACAAGCACTCCAGGTTCAATCCATCTTGAATTCAGTTGACCTTTATCTGGAGCCAATTTAGTGTTAAATTTTAGTTGATCAGATTCTTGTGTATAGGCTTGAATAGCAATAGCACTTAAGACTTATATAACACTTTACAGTACTTTACAGTCCTCTCTAAGTGGTTTACAGAATCAGCACATTGTCCCCAACAATCTGGGTCCTCATTTTACTCACCTCAGAAGGAGGGAAGGCTGAGTCAATCTTGAGCCTGGTAAGTGTTGAACTGCCAATGGCAGGCAGCAGAAGTAGCCTGCAATAGTGCCCTCTAACCACTGCGCCACCATGGACTCATAACAATAAATAAATAAATCTTCTATGCTGTAGCCTAACTGGTGGTCCTAATTATTCATGCCTATCACTCCATTTTTAAAAGAAGATTTCTGTTGAGTATCTTTCTGGAGAAAAAATAGTCACAAGTTCTAATATGGTTTTATGCAACCATATTCAGTTTTTTTTTTCAACTCATAAGATCTTATAAATCAAGAGTATTAACAAAGTATGAAGTATAGTAGATTTCTAAAACACTTTAAATCAGAATAATCTCATCAATACTTTAGAAATTCTTACATTAAATAGAAATATCTTGAAAATATTTAAAAGAACAGAAAATGAGTTGGGATTTGAAATTTGATGAGTCAATACAAAACATTTGGTAATATAAAAATATTATTTAAATCTATTTCAGAAACCATCCATTATAAATTTACAAAATCATGTTACATATCCTTAAAAGTGTATTACATATTTATTTCATATTCCTATATTTATTTCATATTCCTATTGAAAAGTGTCATGTTACTCATTTTGGCTAGGGGTTTTTGAAGGCATTGATAAAATTACTCTTACTAATAGTGTTTAATAAATAATTCTAATGCAGCTATATTCTTGAAGAAAAACATAAAATAGTGCAATGTAAAGATCATTCAGTTTTCTTCCTATAAATTTACTATAACAATAAACTGGGAGAATTAAAGTACATCTTTTTTCATATCAGTGATAATTAAAAGTGTGAAAAAGAAATTGCTAAAAAAACTAACATATCAACAAATACTTTTTATTTCTTTTTGGTACCGTTTTATAAATTAAATCAGCATAATAAATTACTTTATACATATACCTTTTAAAACTAGAAATGTTCAATATGGGTGTATAAAATGAGAATTTCTTCTTACAATTATAAATACAATTATATCAAATTACATTACATTTGTTTCATGTAGTTTTTTCATGGTGTGTGCGTCTATTTGTTGTATAATTTATTCTTTCTAGTCATTATTATTCTTTTAAATTGAAATATTTTGTCCAATATATGTTTAAATAAAATTTGAAAGTAGAAAATACAACTTACCTCATCAAAGTCATTATCATCTTTCTTCAAGGCTAGAAAAAAAGATATAATTTGTTATCTAATTAGTTTACATTACTAGTACAGAATGCTAAGAAGCAAACAAATATTTCTTTGTAGTTATTTAATTTAACTTGAATAAAATTACTTCTCTTAGAAAAAATATGTGTGATTCTGTCTCTTCAAGGGTATATTTATTGGTTTAATATGTGGAAAAAGAAATATGCTTAGTGTATATAAATTATAATTTATACTATTTTTAAGAACAAATGTTATCACAGAGAAAAAAGGAAGAGGGGCTACATATGCTGCTTGAAACTGTTGAATAAATGGAGAGGTATACTGAGGCAGTGCTGGAAAACAACAAACAATACACTACAAACAATAAATTGTTCTCTGCAGCTTTTGTCAAGCAAGGAGTGTTACATGTGGACTTGAAATCTGACAGATTTGTTCTTTCCTGTGTGATAGTATCTCCAAGCACCACACCATTTTTTATTTTTTTTTTGCTTTTATAGATTTATTGGACAGGACAACACACCGTAATAATCAAGTTTCAAGGGACAGAAAATAAAACCAGAGCCTTGTTTATTAACAAAAAGATCCTGTCAGTGAGAACAAGTGCACTTTTAAAAAGTACATTCCGAGTTCTCCTACCAGATGGCTGCCACATAAGACATTAATAGAAGGGAAACTCACTCTTCTCTTTAGCCTCATAGCTTTTTAGCACTACAGCTTATCCTTACTGTTACCTGAATAAAGGTCACCTGTTCAAACAAAGGATTGAAGATACCACCTTTCTGATTCATGTGGAACAGAAAATTACTATTTTGAAGAAAGATGCTAAGGAATGGTGATGTTTTGTAACGAATCTGTTTTCCATTTTCCATTTATTCATTTCTTTCAACTAAAGATATGGGCACAGCAACAGCAAGACATGTGTGTGTGTCTGTAAAAGGACCGTGAGCCACATCAACAAGTTTCCTACCCACCATATTTTTCAGAGTATAAGAAGCACCTTTTCCCCTCAAAAAAAGAGGCTTCAAATCTGGGTGTGTCTTATACACAGAATACAGCATTTTTGCCTCCTGAAACCCCGCCCCTTCACCAAAATGGCCGTGCATAGCTTGTAGCCTTTCTGAAAGCTCCTGGGGGTTGGGGTGGGCAGAAATGAGCAAAAAACAACCCAATTTTTGCTCAATTTGCCCCTCAGCCCCCAGGAGAACTCTATAAGCTTCCTAATGTCCTTTTGTTGACAAAAAAGGGCCCATTTTCACAAAAAAGGGCTGTTTTTTGCTCGTTTTTACCCCTCCCCATCCCCCCAGGAGCACTCTAAAAGCTGCCTAAGGGCTATTCATGCCTTTTTTTTTAACCGGGCCCATTTTTGCGGAAAAACTGACCTGTTTTGGGAGGTTTGCAGAGTGCAAAAACTTTTTTTTTTTAAATGCCTCTTCAAAACCTTGGTGTGTCTTATACTCCAAAAAATATATTACTCCTTATATGTGCTCAGAATTAAGTTTCATCTGAAGAAGGAAGAAGAATCTCCAAAGTAAAAACAGGACTTTTAATGAAGAGCTGACAAATTGTTGTGACTCAAAGGTTGCCTGTAATTTTGTCCAACTACCATAGGGGAATGTAGACACCTATACTAGGATATAAAACCTTTTTCTGTATCTGGAATCTAGTGTGCCAAGAAGATAAATCATTTATAACTAATTTCCAAAGAATTCCCAGTCAAAAATACAATTAATATTTCAAAAAAAAAATGTTCCTATCTTTATAGCTCTTGCTGCTTCGCAGTATCATAATCAGGCATCCAGAGCTATGTGACTCCAGGCTCTAAAATACTGGCTAACTTTAATTCTGAAGTCCTAAAAGTACTAAAATCGAATTCAATACTGAGATTGCCAAATGAGTTTGAATTAATCATTAAATAAGTTGCTTTAGGTCTAAATAAAAGAAAAGCTTGTATATAAAAATTAAGAACTCACTGATCTGATGTAACTTGGGTAGTATTATTAAAGTTTGCAAAACTATAATTTTAAGTTATAAAATTCCGTAGTACTGTAATTCACCACATATTTGAAATGGTCTGTGACAATGACCTTGGGACACCAAGCAGAGATGCTTGGTTAAGGAACAATCAGATAAGGGGAATAGATAAGTCCACAGCTGCAGAGTTGGCAGAGCTAGAGGCTCGGGAGGGAAATTATTGGGCTATATAACTGATATAAGAATAAATATATTTTGAGGCATGTAAGATGCTCTTGGTGTAACTTTACAATAAAGCAGAATTAGCTTATCTGGTCATGTTTCCCATCTAGTCTACCTGTTAAGGCTGACATTATCGGAGTCAGAATATATATCTGTCTTTCACACCAATCCAGTGGTGGCATTCTGCCAATTTGCACCTATTTGGGAGACTGGTTGTTAACTTTCTAAGCAGTTCAGAGAACCAGTTGTTGAAAGAAATCTCATTTTGTTTTTTTCCACTTTACAGGGCTAATCCTGTAAGGAAGGCAGGAGGGAAACATTCTGGTGTTGTTTTTAGCCTAATCTTTATTGCCCTGCTTACAGAAACTGCCCCTCCGATTAACCCTCATTACACTGTAATAGCTAAGGCGAAGCATCCACCAACGTGAGAGATGTTGAGTTGGTCACGCCCACCCAATCACATGACTACCAAGCTACGCCTACCCGTGGTCATTAGGGCAGAGAACCGATTATTAAATTATTTGAATTCCACCACTGCTCCAATCAGAACAGAATAACAGAGTTGGAAGAGACTTGGAGGCCTTCTAGTCGAACCCGAGGCAAGAAACTATATACCATTTCAGACAAATGGTTGTCCAATCTCTTTTCAAAATTTCCATCATTGGAGCATTCACAACTTCTGGAGGCAAGTTGTTCCACTGATTAATTACTCTAACTGTCAGTAAACTTCTCCTTATTCTAGGTTGCTTCTCTCCTTGATTAGTTTCCACCCATTACTTCTTGTCCTGCGTTCAGGTGCTTTTCAAATTAGCTTGACTACCTTTTTTGTAGCAATTCCTGAGATATTGGAATACAGTTATCATGTCACCTCTAGTACTTCTTTTAATTAAACTAGAAATACCCAGTTCCTGCAACTATTCTTCATATGTTTTAGCCTCCAGTCCCGTAATCATCTGTGTTGCTCTTCCCTGCACTTTTTCTAGAGTCTCCACATCTTTTTTACATTGTAACGACCAAAACTGGATTCAGTATTCCAAGCATTATAAAGTGATACTAACACTTCATGTGATCTTGATTAATCCTCTGTTAATGCAGCCTAGAATTGTGTTGGCTTTTTTGGCAGCAGAAGCACACTGCTAGTTCATATTTAAATGATTGTCCATAGGACTTCAAGATCCCTCTCATAGTTACTATTTACTGAGCCAAGTACCACCTCTACAATACCTGTGCATTTGGTTTTCCTTGCCTAAATGTAGAACTTTGCTTTTTTCACCAATGAATTTCATTTTGTTAGATAGTGCCCAATGTGCACGTCTGTCAAGAGCTTTTCACATCTTAAGCAGTGTTTGTTGGCTATTCCTGCTAGCTTGGTGTCATCTGCAAATTTGATGAGTTCTCCATCTATCTCCTCATCGAAATCATTGATGAAGATGTTGAAGTGTAGTGGGTCTAAAACAGGGCCTTGGGATACCCCACTGCACACTTCCCTTAATGTAGATGCAATAGATATCAGCAATAGAAGGAGCATAAGAAGTATGATTAAAATAAATGCAAAACCCTTTTCTGAGTCACAAAAATCAAGGAGATAGATCTCACTTAAAATAAAAGACACAGAGCAATCACTTGTGTCAGATACTTACAATTTTAATTATATAATGATATTGTTTTTAAAAAAAACTTCTGTTTTTCTTAATGCTGAAATTTAAATGACATTCGATAAAATTGTCTGCCAATAGGCTTATAACAGACAAAACAGAAGAACTTCACAATAATCGTAATATGGTTGGACGTTAGTACCTGATGCACAGAGGGCTTGTTAGATTTGAAAACAATGTTACTTTATGATTTTTTTTAAAAAAAAGAATTATGCACAATATATTTTGCCTCCTAATAATGTATTACACATTCAGTGAAAGTGACCGGTCAGAAGAAAGTACTTCACATTATACATAATTCATTTATAGAAAAAATTGCAATGTGATATTGTCCTACCCATTAGCTTCAATAGCAAATTAACAGATTCAGGGAGGAAATCTATCAATGGCTATTAAGTATGAGTTCAAAAACAGACCACCCAGGGTTTAAGGCAGGATGCCAACAAACAGCAGCTGCTGGGTGGCAACAGCTTGAGAAGGCCACCATTAGTGGATTTTTTCAGGGCTAGCTAGCCAGCTAGCCAGTGTGTGAAATAAAATACAGATCCACAATGTTTGGCCAAGGGAGCTCAAGTTCTTATGATTAATGAATGAAATGCATTCCTACAGCAATCTGCAATGTCTACAACAAACAGCTTGAAGCAAAACACTTTGCTCAAGCATTAAAATAATTAAACATTATAAACGGGAGTAACAGGTCATGACTAATGGGCCCTTTTTTATTTATCTGAATGGTTTGCTGACTTTCAGCCCTTTAGCAAGGACACCAGTACTGTACTATCAGGTACTTAGCATCAATAGAAATTTAGCTCAGATAAAATGCTATTCAGAAATCATCCCCAGGGTTGATATTATTGGCAAATCATGCCTTTATTTTGCATTTGAGCTTCCTAACATCCACACTAAAGATTCAGTTCTACATCTGGGTCAGACAAATAGTAGTAGAAGTCCCAAAGAGGGAAAAAAAGTCTTTACACTTGAGGAGTCCAGAGTCACAAGCAACTTTGTTTAAAGGAAAGAAGCTTCTGATATTCTTCAGCCATTTTAATTCAAGCAAAAATTGCTTTGTATATCCTCAAGCAACCCAAAAATTAAATTAGGAATAATTATGAGTAATATGATTGGTGTAACACTATACAGTAAGGGCATTCACTCATTTCCTTTTCAGTAGTTGATTTGAAACAGGCTTCCTTAATTGCTCCCAAAATGTTGGCCTACAGAGATCCCAAAGGTCATGTTTACCGGAATTTTGAAAGAGATAGTCTAATAGAGTCATCTGAAGGCAGCAATTTAAGAAGAGCTGACCTGAAATGTTCAAATTCACTGTGATTCCCCAGATTTTCATTATCAGCACAACTGAACATGTATTATTTGTTTCAAGGAAACCTCATAAAACTAGTGTATAATTTTGCATATAATTTATATTAATCAAAAAGAACTATACAAAGACTAGTTTAGTTCCATAGAATGTTTCCAAATTTCATTATCCCTTTCTATAATCTACCTAAAATGCACATCCTTTATTCTGACCAGAAAATAACTTGACATGTATTTCAGAGGCAGATTTGGCACTGTATTTGCCAACCTGTAAAAAAGAAGTGGAAAAATGTTACCTGCCTTGAGCTGCTTGAAGAAAAGCAGGGTACAAATATAATAAACAACATTAAATCAACTTGCATCTAGTGAAATTTGCTTCGAGTATACATTCCTATGTATACTCTGATATATTATTCAGATGAATAGAGAGAAATCTATGAATAAGGCATGAGATGGCTGTAGAACATCCAATGTAAATATGACATCTTATATGCATCTGTATTGATGACACAGCATCATATTGTGTCATCCAAAAGGTGTTTCTATATTTACAAAGCAAGAAGTGCCAAAAGATTACAGGAACATTGGGACAGCAGAGGTAATTTCCGAGCAACATATGGTGGCTAATACCTTTTATTCCTTGTACCTTTTATTTCTTGTACCTTTTATTCCTTGTACCTTTATTCCTTGTACCTTTTATTCGGATGGCTAATTTAGCCACCAGAATAAAAGATATAAGAAATAAAAGGTACAATGCACACAGTGAACTTTTTCATATACTGTGGACAACTTGCAATATCTTTGGTGAAGTACCAAATCAGCAGCACTTTAGATTCCAAACAACTTAAATCCCAAATTAATGGGCAAGTGAAAACTTCTATAGTTAGAAATTAGTTTGACTTCCAAATGATGTCTTACCACTCAGGCATATGGAAGCATTTTTATTTTTCTACTATTATTATTGAACAAGGTACCCATTTCCCAAAGGGTCTTTTGTTATAAAAAACATTATTATTAATTTATTATTATTATTATTGTTGTTGATGGTGCAAGAATTAAATCCCATTTTCAAATGCAGTTCACACATAGCTCACTGAAGATTATCTTTTCTGAAACACAATTAGTTTACATGTGCCACTTGTTCCATCTCACAACTGGGAGAACCAATTCTAAAAAGTTCATTCTGGCCCGAAGGGATACTAAGCGATTTCAAGTATGCAAGCAATTGGAACCAAATATTCATAAATGATACTTTAGAAAAGAATCATTCTGATTCTATTAAAGAAATAGAACTTCTTTCTAAATGGAACTTACAACTATCTACCTCTATTATTGATTTGATGTAACAATTTTATTACAATATTCTTCATTTATTTTTGATATTTATTTATTTTTAATTTCCATACCCTTTGATAAATTTAACTTTTTCCACTTCCATACCCTTTGTAGGGAATCCTTTGACTTCAATCTTGCATTACAAAATAATGAATCAAATTATAATTTGGTCATCTGGAATATGTAACAGGAAAGCCACTAATCTAGTACATTAGAAAGCTGCAGTCAGTCCTAAGGTCCATACACTTTTTATATGCCTTATATTTTCTTAACATTCATCCATGGGGGGGGGGGGACCTTTTTTTTTTTCCAAAAGCATAGTTTGAAGGGATTTGAATCCATTTTTAAAAAATAAGTTTCAATTAATTCAAAGTACTTTCTACTTCTAATTGTTCATAACAAATTAATATCAATTATTTTTACAAGGAGAGTGTATGCTGCCATTCAATTACCCTATTTGGAGATATTCCATGTCAAACTACATCAGCATTTAAACAGATTATAGACAATTTATATTATGCTAAATATGATCAATACCCAGTAGCAGCTAAACGTTTTGTTAAGGGTCAGACTAAAATGAACACATTTAATAGTCAGTGTCGGAACACAGCAGCTGTTAATCACTTCAATTTAATCACAAGATGATATCTGGATAAAACGGTTTGAACTGGGTACCCTTTTATTTTTTAATAAATAAAAATTTCAAAATAGTATTATTAACGCACAAAAAGGCGGCGTTAAACTTGGGCAGCGAGCCACTGGAGTGCTATGATGGAAAAATTTTCAGCCAAGCCGGACGGACTCCAGAGGGTGCAGGACTACAACTCCCATCACTCTCACCAGCACAGGTTCTGAGCTTCTTTGGCAGCAGACAAAATTTCAAGGAGTAACTCAAGGCAAGTCAGCTTGCAAAACTGACCCACTGAGTCGCGAGGCAATAGTTGGAACAGGGGGCTCCGGGGCTAAGGAATGCCAGCTCGCCCCCTCCCTCCTTTTTCCTCCCTCGGCTTACCTAGTCTGCCGAAACTTTCCGACAAAGTTCGCCGTAACTTTTTCATTCTGCTAAGTTTCTCGGCCGGCTGCTGCGAGTCGAGCAAGTCGCACATCGGGCTCGATGGGCCAAGCGCCCTAAGACAACGCGACGCCTGGCGGATCACCAGAAGGACGGACACCGCCGCCGCCGCCGCTGCTGCTGCTGCTGCAAGAAGAGGTTGCCGCCGTTGCAGCTCACCCTCCCTGGCCGTACCCGAAAAGCCCCGCTTCTTCTACCTAGTGCTGAGGAAGGAGAGCCGTAGAGCCGCCGGGACTGCCTCGTCCTCGCCCATAGCGAGTTTCCCCCAGCTTTGGAAATTGGGCAATAGGCTGCAGAAGACAATGAGGGGCGGAGGAGGAAAGGCAAGGCGGTGGGAGCGGAGTCACTCCTAGTAGGGGGAGAGAGAAGTATGGGGAAGGGGGGGGGATGTCGGGGAAAGGGGATTCAAAGACCTGGGTTGGAGGGAGGAAAGAGGAGAGAAAAAAAGAGGAAGAAGAGGACAGCAGAGGGCTGCCAGGAGGGACGAGAGAGCAGGAGGCGGAGTAGGGGAGGGAGGGACGGGGAAGAGAAGGCTGCAGCCGGAGAAAGGAAGCTGCCCGCCTGCCTGTCCCGGGAGCAGCAGGAGTCGCGCGTGCAGTCGCGAGCCAAAGGGCAACCCGCGCGAGCCCCGAAGCGCCTCTGCGCCCCCGCCCGGCCCGCGTTCTCCCCCCTAAAGGCGGAGGCCGCCCATCCACCCTCGCCCCGCCTCCCCTCTCCCTTCTCCGCCGCCTCATTGGCCGCAGCGGCGAACGCCGGCTCGCCGGAGAGTTTCTCTGGCACGCGCTCTGGAGCGTTTCTTGTTTCCCCTCTTGGTGCCCTTTTCCTTTTGCTAAGTGCTGGGCGAGGTTTGGGCGGGATCTGAGCCCAGCTGCCTGGTGAGACGCAAAATTGCCCCGTTTTGGAGCATCCTATAACTTTGTTGAGAACCTCCGGCATCATCTTTCCAAAGTGCCAATTTTAGGTCTTTTTGTTTGTTTGTGAAACTAACCCACAGCAGCTTTCTCTGTCTTTATTGAGAGTGACCCCCAATATAAATTAGGTCCCACTGCCTTCCTTTGGGTTTTGCTTTCTGCAGAATAGGAGTTAAAGGCTCGGTTTCTGCATTTAGGATATTTAAAATAAAGTCTCCCTGGAATTAGGTGAGTTCAACCCAGAGGATTACAGGTACCTGTTGTTTCCCAGCAACGACACTTTGCGTAGGGAAGTAATCGACTATTGCCTGCCTCGGCAACGCTTTCTGGACTTCTTGACTTCCCATTTCAGTTCTCAGCCCTGACGTTCTCCCATCTATAGTGGCAAAGCAGAAGACCGTTGGTTTTTTTCCAGGAGTTTAGGGACATGTTTTGATTTCACCTTCATATTAAGAAAAATCTGGAAATTTAGAGTTCACTCTGAGCTACCCGTTTTTCATTTTCGTTTGTTGAAGGGGGATGGGCAGAATCACGTAGTTTCAAAGCTTCTGTTGCTACGAAAGACTCACACCCTGAATTTCCATACCAGGATCATGTGCCAGTCAGTTTTTAAAAAAAGATGTGGAGCCTCTAGAAAGAGTGCAGAGAAGAGCAACAAAGATGATTAGGGGACTGGAGGCTAAAACATATGAAGAACAGTTGCAGGAACTGGGTATGTCTAGTTTAATGAAAAGAAGGACTAGGGAGACATGATAGTAGTGTTCCAATATCTCAGGGGTTCCCACAAAGAAGAGGGAGTCAAACTATTCTCCAAGGCACCTGAGGGTAGAACAAGAAGCAATGGGTGGAAACTAATCAAGGGGATAAGCAACTTAGAACTGAGGAGATATTTCCTAACAGTTAGAACAATTAATCAGTGGAACAACTTGCCTCCAGAAATTGTGAATGCTCCAACACTGGAAGTCTTTAAGAAGATGTTGGATAGCCATTTGTCTGAAGTGTGGTAGGGTTTCCTGCCTAAGCAGGGGGATTGGAGTAGAGGTCAAGGTCTCTTCCATCTCTGATATTATATTGTATTGTATTGTATATTGTGCTGTGCTATGCTATGCTATATTATACTATACTATATACTATATACTATATACTATATACTATATACTATATATCTATTAGATAATTACAACCCCCGGTATGCCCAAATATATATACTATATACTATGTACTGTACTGTACTGTACTGTACTGTACTGTACTGTACTATACTATACTATACTATACTATACTATACTATACTATACTATACTATACTATACTATACTATACTATACTATACTGCTCAGGTCGTACACTTGACCATATCAGGGCTATCAAATTTTGATCAAAACTGCAGGGTGGTTGTTATTTGTGGGGAGCTTCTGCAAGTGAACTTAGCTTTAGGTACTGTTGAAAATTTGGCCACCCTGGGGTACCTCTGCTCTTATTAAGGATCTCCTGGCATCTGGTAAGAAATATTGTTTTTAACTATGTTTGTTTCAGTAGAGTAATAAAGCTTAAGATCTATTTACTGGAATACTCATTGTCTCTGGATCCAAAAGAATAAATTGCCTGGGCATCTGATCACTGCCCTGACACTTGGCAAAATACCATCTGAGTATTGATCAGCTGTGATTATACCTAGCCAAGATGGAACAGAGCCTTGCACAATAGAAAGAGGCACATGAATTTACTGTGTTTCCTCCAAAATAAGACAGGGTGTCTTATTTTCTTTTGATCCCCAAAATAAGCATTTGGCCTTATTTTGGGGAGGTCCTATTTTGAAGTGCAGGACATGAACGTGGTCACCTCATAGCTGCTGCTGTGTTGCAGTATTTTCGGGGAGGGCTTATTTTAGTGCATGCACTCAAAAGCCTGATTGGGCTTTTTATCCAAGGAGGTCTTATTTTGGGGAAAACAGGGTACTGCTTTAAATTCTCCCTCTTTCTTAAATAAATATTTTTTGGGAGGTAGGACACCTAGTGATTGTCTGGTTCAAAGTTGCAATTTTCTTGGCAACATTTCACAAGCAGTGTGTCATTGCTTTCTTCCTAGGGCTGATTGACAATGACTGGCTTTGTGCCTAAGAGGTTATTAGAACTCATTTTGTTCAGTTGTAGCCTGATGCTTTAACCACTACATTAAACTGGCTCTCTAAAATGGACACTACTTTAAACTGGCTCTCTAAAATGGATCTACTATATATTTTAAAATGCTGGGTGTCTGGATTCATCCCAATATGCTGAGCTAAAATTTGGTTTATTTATGGTTTAATGTATTGTATAAACCCAGCCAAATTATGGTTTACTGAATAAAATATGTTTAAGCAAAGACTGATTGAAATCTTTGCTTGAATCAGTAGTCCTTTTGCTAGCACTAATTGAAAACATTTTGTTTATCGCACACGATCCAACTCCTGAAGCTGGGGGTGGAATTTATGTGTCATGCTAAACAATATTGTACGTAATCTCAGAAGGTTGAGCTCAAAGCCGCAAACATTGATTTACAAACTGTGTAACGTGCTAGACCACAAACAAGCAAACCACATTATGGATTAGCATGATGTGTGAGTTCAGGCAGTTTGATTCTATTTTAGTGTGGTATATAAACTTACCTAATTCTGACTTATTCAACAAAACATAGTTAATCATACTGACTTGGAAAAAAATGTGAACTGGCAAATGTGTTTCAGAGTTGTCTGATGTTAAAAATGGTGTGAAATAAAGTGTGCCAACCAACATTGTAGGATTTAGAAGTAGGTTCTTGTTTTCCCTAATGCTATTGTGTTCTTACTCAATTTTAAAGAAATGGATTAGCCCACATATATACATTTAACATTCCCTTTTAAGCTTTTGATATTGCAAATATGCCCCCCCCTTCTCACTTAGCAAGCATTCATAAACATCAGTTTTAATACATTTTTCAATACAGGCATTCTCACAGAAGGTACTGTGTGCTTGAGAATAATTTGTTAGCCCCCACATCAATATGAAGTACAAACTAGCAAAGTATATAAATTATATATTAATTGACTAAGTGAATGATAAAATTTAAAATGTATTAATGTAGTCTACAGACTTCTACGGGTTCATCCTTGCCCCAAACCTATAGTTTCAGTCATCTTCTTGCAACAAATATAACTTTATCATAAATTCTTCAGCGAGGTCTCACTCGCCATCTTCAGGCTGGGTTTTTGGCTTAGAGTGTGATCGGATCTGCCATATTTCTATAAATCTTGGTGTGGGGAGGTGGAGTGCTGGCTTTATTTCAGTAAGTGGAATGATTGGTTGTGTGGTTGTATCATGATTGGTAGATTGGTGCTGATTGGTTCTGGCTGTGTGTCCATTGTTGTTTCGTGTTGTAACGGCCTGGGTGGGGCTCCTTCGTTGACTAGGGCTGGTTTCCAGATGTCTGGTTGGCGGGAGGTATCGTCACATTTATTCATGTTGTGGGGGTGTTTCTCTATTTCGATAGCTTTCATAATTATTCTCTTGTTGAAGTGTTTAGTTTTGGAGATTAATCTGGTTCCTTCAAAATTAATTTCAGGTCCTGTAGCTTTAAGGTGCTGGAAAAGGGAGGAAGTTTTTTCTTTTTTTCTTACTGCGTTCTTGTGTTCTGTGATGCATGCATTTATTCTCCTGTTCGTTTGTCCTATGTATGTTGCAGGGCAGATTTTGCATGGTATTTCGTAGACTCCTTGGTTTTCTAGCTGGATTTTGTCTTTGGGGTTTCTTAAGATGTTGGCTATTTTTGGTCAGTGTTGAAGGCTGTCTTGATATTGTGTTTGTGGAGAATTTAGCTGATTTTATCTGTGGTGCCCTTGATGTAATGGAGGAGGGTGATGCCTTTATTATTTGTTTGGAAATAAATAATATGGTGGTAAGACACCTCTAACACCCCTGATTGGGGGGGGGGGATTCTGTTAAGATACAGCCTGTTGTGCCTTAGAGTGGCTTCTACTGTACAGGGCTGTGGAGTTGCCATGGTAATGGCTTCACAGTACTCCACAAGGGGGCTTCCTCTGGTGGTAGTGGGGAAATCCAACACATAGAAATTGCAGCCACATTCATGGAAGGAGGGTTGGGATAAATAAATACCCGTACAGCACAGGGTTATCAGCTGGTATAGGATAAATTCACATTGAGATATACACTAGGCCAGTGGTCCCCAACCTCTTTGGCACCAGGGATCAGTTTCATGGAAGACAATTTTCCCTGGATGGTATGTGTGTGTGTGCATGTGCGCATACGTGTCTGTGTGTATGGTTTCAGGTGCAACCTAGATCCCACTAATGGGCAGATGCTTGCTCACCCGCCATTCACCTCCAGCGCTGTGTGGCCCAATTCCTAACAGGCCAAGGACTGGTACCAGCCGTGGCCTTGGACTTGGGGACCCCTGCACTAGACAAACACATTTTAATTAGGCCTATTACAGGCAGTCCCTAGTTAGGAATAGCTGACGTACGGATAACTCATACTCCTACAAATGGGCTGTCTTTTGAAGATGTAAATTGTTTTTAATAAAAGTCTGTTTTCAGTGGTTTTAAGTGGTATATCACATTTCCCATTTTTAGTAATATGCAATCCATTCATAAGTACAAGTGTCAATAAACAAATTTGAATCAAAGGCAGATTTAAGAATAGAATTTTTTCTTACCCCAAGGACTGCTTATATATAAATCCAGAGTTCATGTATATGATATTTATTGGATTGGTACTAGATGGCAGAAACTAAGCAAGACAGGATTGCTTAGAACAATCCCTTTGTTGGAATGATAATCAACCAGTAACCAGTAAGAAAACAGCAGCAAGGTAAAACGGCAACAAGAAAATAGAAGTCTGTCTGACAGCTCTTTATAAAGCCAGTAGCTGTCAGGGGGCAACCAATCAGCAAGCCACGTTCTTCCCGCTTCAGCTGAAGCGGATCAGCCAATCAGCAATATTCCATGCATGGCTACGTCTGCAAGGCAGTGGACACAACACTCCTCCCTCCTCGGATGGTGCAGACATAGTCTTGCAAGTACACTGGGCACATGTGAAAGCGTCCAGATCGTCTTAGCTCAGGAATGGCTTCAGCAAGGGGAGGAGATTGGATGGCTGCCATAGGAACACCCCGCTGCCTCATGGAATTGTCAGCGGGACCTGGAGGTGGAGACTGGCGATATTCAGTACCAGGTAAGTCTTACGCCGAGGCCGCTGAATAATGGGACGGTTCGTTGTACAAAGGCAGGTGGTCTGGTAGGAGCGATGGGATCATGTTGGAACTCAGCGGCTGGCTGACTTGATGAACTGGACAGAATGAATTGGCGCCTCCATAGTTGATTAATGTGCCAGTGCCAGATTCGCCCGTCCTCTAGACCGAACTTGTAAGAACAGGGTCTTGTTATTTTAATGGTGTGCCCTGGCAGCCATTTAGGTTCGCTCCCAAAGTTCAGAGTGTATACTAAATCCCCAGATTCAAATTCCCTGGTTCTGTTTTTAAAATCCAATGGTTTAGATATATCATACTGTAGTTCGGGTGCAGTCTGTCGAGATCAGTATGGAGACCAGGGCCTATCAACAATTTGGCTGGACTCTGGTTGGTCAATGGACAGGGGCTCAAGTGTTGAGTTAGGAGATACTTGTCAATCTGTCCCCCTCAATCTCCGGGCCTGACCTCCCAGATGGATCCAGATGGATTCGCGACCATGGGGGCCCTAGGACTTTCCCATTGTCTAATCGGGGCAGCTGGAGATACTGGCCTGGAATTCTGGCATTGCTGATAGGCAGCCACCCAGGTTGTGATATCCTGATCCAGCCCTGGCCACCAAATATAGCTCCTGCCAATAGCCTTCATCCTGACCATGCCAGGATGCCCATCATGCAGGCTGGCTTGAATGGGCTCATGCAACCTCTGAGGAACTACTACCCGGTTGCCCCATAGGAGACTGAGAGTTCATGTTGTCTACTGTGATACGGACGGAATTCCACAGATGCGGGATTCATCAGCCACCCTCGCTGGATCCAATTCATCACCTGGGACAGGGTTCTGTCCTGTGCAGAATGATGAGCTATGTCCATGGCAGAGAGGAGAACCGGTAGGTCCTCTATCAGCATAACTGTGCCTACTGGTGAGGGGTCTTCTATTTTCTTGGGCAGTGGGCAGCTACTGAGCACGTCCACATGCCCTAAGTTCTTTCCAGGTCGGTAAATCAGTTGGTAATTGTAAGCAGCTAAGAACTCAGCCCAACGTGACATCCTAGGTGATAAAATTTGAGGAGTTTGTTTGTCCTCAGCCAGTATTCCTAATAGAGGTTTGTGATCTGTGACTAAGTCAAAGAACCGGCCATAGAGATAGTCATGGAATTTCTTTACTATGGCCACAACGGCTCGAGCGTCCCTATCTATCTGACTGTACTTACGTTCTGCAGCAGATAGAGTACGAGACTAGTATGCCAATGGAGCCTCAGTGCCATTGGGAAGTACATGGCTCAGCACAGCACCAACGCCAAAATGGGAAGCATCGCAGGCCAGAGTTAAAGGTAACCGGTCACTACACTGGACTAATAGGGCATTGGACGTTAACAGCTCTTTGACAGTTTTTAAAGCCCTGGCCTCCTGAGTTCCCCATTTCCAGACTGCCTTAGTATCCAGAAGCCGATGAAGTGGCTCAGCCACAGAGGCTTTATAAGGTAAAAAAACAGTGTAAAAATGTAATAGACCCAAAAAAGCCTGCAATTCGACTTTATTTTGAGGTGCAGGTGCTTCTCTGATTGCCTCCACTTTAGATGGAGTTGGATGCAGACCATTTGCGTCTATTAAATAGCCCAAAAATTCTACCTATGTGACCCCCATTTTACATTTAGATGGCTTCAAATGGAGTCCAGCTTTACAGAATTGTGTAAAGACTGAACGTAATTTGTTGATGAGGTCCTCCTGATTTCTAGCCGAAATCAGCACATCATCAAGATAAGGTATAACCCCAGAGAGTTCCTGGAGCAGGCGCTCCATCAATCTTTGAAATATCCCTGGGGCTACACAAACTCCAAATTGTAAACATTTACACCTAAATGCCCCACGATGTGTCACAATCGTTTGTGCATCTGCTGTGGCATCATCCACGGGGAGCTGTGGATGATGCTGATATGCTTGTGCCAAATCTAATTTGGCAAAAAGTGACCTTTGGCCTAAGGTATGAAGCAACTGTTGGACCACAGGGACAGGATAGAGGTGTGCCTGCAAAGCTCTATTCAAGGTGCATTTAAAGTCACCACACAGCCTAATAGAGCCATCAGGCTTGATTGGCACTACTATGGGTGTTTCCCAATGTGAATGGTCTACTGGCTCTAAAATTAACTGAGCGATAAGCTTATCCAGCTCCGCATCCACCTTAGGGCGGAGTACTAAAGTCTAATGGGTGTTACCTGGGGATTTAGATTGAACAATATAGGGGTTCCCATATATTTACCCAGGGAGTCAATGAAGACATCAGCAAACTCTTCTTGCAAGCACCTGAAGTCATCGGTTGTTATAGAGTGGATTCCAGAGACTGCCAGCCCTAGGGAGGTGAACCAGTCCAAACCAAGCAAGGTGCACAACGATGAGAGGCAGACTACCCTGGAACTGTGGTGTGGCCACCTGGAAATTTTCAGTGCCCACAATAGGAATGGAATTGCCCTGGTAATCACGCAATTTGATGGGGCAAGAATATAATTGTTTCTTTGAAACAGTTGGGTTTAGTTGCTTGAGAGTGCTCCAAGAAATGATGGAGCAACCAGAGCCAGTGTCTACCTCTATTTTGCAGGGGGCTCTTTCTGAAAGCACTGTAAGATAAAAATTTTTATCAGCTCTCCCTCTGGCTTGACTAATGGAAACTTCAGGCTGCGAATTGTCTTTGGAAATTGTGAAACAATCTTTGCGGGGCTTGAATGGGCGGAAAGGCTCTTGTTTCCCTTTTGGTCATTCCTCTTATTGCTCTCTTACTGGGGAACGAGATCTGCACACCTTAGCCAGTTATCCTCGTTTGCCACAACGCCGGCAAACAGCTGACCTGATATTACAATAAGCTCTGACATGGCTACCCCCACACTCATCGCACTGGGGTTGAGGTGTTTTCTGGTCAGCCTTCTTCCTTTTCCTCTCTCCAGCCGCCTTTAGTCAGCTCACCTCAGTATCAGGCTCAGTCGAATCGCCACTGTGGTGGACAGCGACTGGTCTGATGGCACTACAGGAAGCAGGCAGGTATTTCTGAATCTCCGCTTGGGATTTTTCTGCAATCTCCGATGCCCTAGATTCCTCCAATGCAATTGATAAAGTCAGTTCAGGGCGGTCAATCAATCAGCATTGCAACTGAAGATCACTCATGCGGCAAACTAGCTGTTCCAGTAAGGAATCTTTTAAATTGCCAAACTCGCAATGCAGGGCAGCAGCTCTCATAGCTGTCATATAATCAATTATAGATTCGTCCTCTTTCTGCACTCTTTGTCTAAACACATAATTTTGGACAGAGTTGGAAAGTAGTGATTCTTCAATTTCAGCACCAAAACGTCCCAAGGAATATCGTTGATAGACTGAGACGCAACTAGAGCCCTAGCTGTTCCAAAAATTTCTGGCCCACACGAGCTCAAGAACCAAGCTTTCTTGCCGCTGCTGGACAGTTCTGTCAGTTCATGAGCTTCTAAAAAACAATTAAAGTGCTCTAAATAAGCGTCTCATGTCTCCATTGCCAGGCTGAAAGCCGAAAATGTAGCTAGTGCCGCAATCCTTAAAAGGATAACAATCACCAGAAAAAAATTTCCTTTATTTTACCTCACGAAGAGTTATGGTTCAGTGACTAGGCAGTGTTCCTCCCGAACGTGTCCCAGCTCTAATCCGTGACTTCACAGTTCTTACCTCACTATCCCACCTTCATCGCCAGTATTGAGGCAAGACAGGATTGCTTAGAACGATCCCTTTATTGGGATGGCAATCAACCACAAAACAGCAGCAAGGTAAAACGGCAGCGAGAGAACAGAACTCTGCCTGACAGCTCTTTATAAAGCTGGTAGCTATCAGGTGGCAACCAATCAGCGAGCCGTGTTCTTCCCACTTCGGCTGAAGCGGATCAGCCAATCAGCAACGTTCCATGCGTGGCCACATCTGCGAGGCAGCGGACACAACAATATTGTTCAGTGAGTCATTTGAATTAATAAGCAAATCATAGCTGTGTTAGCTATCATTAAATTTGTCACGCAAAACATTAAACCAAAGCTGAGCAAACTGTATAGCTAAATGTAAAATGTAAAGCCAGCCAAAAACTGGGTATAGAAGAAAGGGGGAGAATGATGTCATATGTATCTATCAGGTGGGATGTCACTGTGGCTTCTATCCACATCTGTGGAAAAGGGAACATGCTTTTATATATACCCACAGGGAGAGCGAGACAGAGAAAATGAACAATATCTGAAACTATAGATGTCAAGATCCCTTATTATTGTTCACATTGTATGAGGTTATTAGAGCAACATTATATACATACTTGTGTTACCAATCAATGATACTTACAGTGGCCATTTAAAATAAAGCTGAATTGCACAACCTCTCATACTATATACCAGTGATGGCTAACCTTTTTGCCATAGCATGCCAAAAGCAGGAGTAATGCAGGGGGGTTGTGGGGAGGTGTGCCCACACTCATAATTCTATGTGCGTGACCCCCGCATGCATGCATGTGCGTCCCCCTCCCTCCTCCTCCCCACTTTTGGCATGCGATGGACCCATTTTTTGCCCTCCCCAGGCTTGAGAGGCCTTCTAGGAGCTTGGAGGGTTCCTTGAAGCCTCTGGAGGGAGAAAAATGGCCCTATTGGCAACCTGGAAGTTTGGGAATGGACTTCCGGGTTGCCCTTATGGACGTTTTTCACCCTCTGGAGGGAGAAAAATGGCCCAAAGTGCAAACTGGAAGTCCATTCCCAAACTTCCGGTTTGCGCATTGGGTTGTTTTTCGCCCTGCCGGGACCTCTGGAAACTCTCCGGCGTGTCGAAAAATGGCTGAAAATGAAGGCCAAAGTCAGTTGGCTACCTTGTGCATGCGCGCTGGAGGTGACAGGGCAACACCTCATGTGCCTTAACAAATGGCTCCATGGCACACGTGCCATAGGTTCGCCATCAAGGCTATGTATTAATATTCCTCCATACAGCCAATTTGATACCATGTTTAATCCCGGCTTTAGAGATGGGTGGAGGTGGTGGGGGATCTGTAAATATCTCAACAAGAGAAAATGCTGGTCTGGATCTCCTTAGTCCTGGACTAAGATTAAGGTCATCATAATTTACCTCAGTCAACTGTATGTTTGGGGTTTTTTTTTCATGCCATCCTGAGGAGCCCAGAACACTGTCGCTGGTTAGTTTTTTCCAGTTCTTTTTATCTTCACAACACATCTAACACAGGATCAGCTTTAAATTTATTTAAGTATCCAAAGCAATTTAGAGCAATTTTATTTAAAACATAAAATATAACAACAAAGAATTTTCTAAAACATAAAATTGCAAGGTGGACATATGGTAAAATTACATAATCATATACAAACAGAGATGAACTACCTAGAATATATATTTTATTTAACATTGATATGTATTTCCAAAGCAGAACCTGCAAAGTCATCAACTGATATTATAGGTTGTCCATTTTCACTACTTCTGCACAAATCCTGCAGAATTTTAGTTACCAGACAGAGAGAAACAGCATATTGGAATAGAATGTTAAGCCATAGTTCATTTAACCTTCTTTTATTGAAGAAACTGTAGTGTCTGGAGTCATAACAAACAAAATAAAACAAAGAAAATTATGGATCCTGTTTTACGTGAATCTAGTTTTGCGTGCCTCTCTTATCCTTTGTTCTTGTTGGTTGTGGCTTTCACTAAAGTAAAACCAAACAATACACACACACACACACACAAACACACACAGTGTGTGTGTGTGTGTAGATTACAATTTTAAAAATGGAAGGATTGTTACATTAAATGGTTGCTCTACAATGTTGTGCTATATATTACCCACTCACTCTATACGGAAGAAGTGCATTCTTAGTTCATTGCTGTGGAATGCTACATCAGGTCTCTTCTGACTACAATAATTGAAAACATATTTTTCAAGAATGAGTAGAAGTAGATTGAAGATACATAGTTTTGACAGATGTTTCAAGTATCTAAGTGATCATATAATGGCATTGTTTGGGGGTTTGTTGCAAACTGAACAAGGAAGGATAGATTTGTACTAAGTGGTACCTTTCCAACTGTAGTTCCAATGTAATTTATAATGGACAAATGTTATAGCTAACATTCTACAAGTGCATCACATCACCTTTTAATTCTGCCCAGTGCACAAATGCTGAATAAATAAAATAAACAGAAATGTTCTAGAGGTGTCAAGCTGTGAACAAGAATTGTATGAAAAATTCAATGTGGCATTCAAATAAACCTAGCTCTCTAACGTGTTTTTTTTTTAATTTTCCAAATAAATCTTAGGTGACTATCACTGAACAAAAACTATATTGGGAACAGATACAGGGAACAGAACTGGTTTTACTGCCTCTGTTATCTGGCATTCAGCCACTGCCACTGTAAATGTCAGGAGTGCCCTTATAATGAAGATTGAAAGTCCTGGACCAGGTCATAAAGAGGACATGGTGGCAGCATTTTGTTCCATAATGTGGTCTGCAGCACATTTCTGCTGGCCAAAAGAGAGCTGTGAAAAAAAAGAGCTGGCTATGCAATATATCCTTTTAGGGATTTCATACTTTCCATGCTCAGCATATTGTTCTTGTTCCTTAGCCGTCTTTATCCTCAAATCTTCCAGAGGCCCAATGAGTGCAATATTATTCATGTAACTCATATTTGTCAAATGCTACTCAAACAGAAATATCTTTGGGGATGCTAATAATATCCTTTAGTGCAGGGGTGTTAAACTCGATTTCATTGAGGGCCGCATCAGGGTGTTTTAGCTCCAGGGGGCCGGGGGCATGGGCAGGGTGGTCGTGACCAGCTCAACATCACTCGTGTCAGGGGTGCCTGTGGTGACCCAAGCATTCTTCCAGCGAAAACAGAGTTCCATTTTCGCTGACAGAGGATTGCAGGAGCTCCATTTTCGCTGGCAGAAGCACCAAGGGCCGTCATTTGCTGTTTTCCGGGCAGCCCCATGTGCCAGATCTAAGAATCCCATGGGCCAGATCCAGCCTGTGGGCCTTGAGTTTGACACCCCGGTTTAGCGAATGAGCTTTTGTGGGCTTTAGTGAAGGGCCAGTTTGGTGTAGAGATTAAAAGTGCTGGCCTAAAAATCAAGTGACTCTGAGGAAGGGGTGAAATTCAATTTTTTTTTTCATTACCAGTTCTGTGGGTATAGTTTTGTGGGCGTAGCAGGGGAAGGATACTGCAAAATCTCCACTCCCACCCCACTCCAGGGAAAGGATACTGCAAAATCCCCATTCCCAGCATACTCTGGGGCCAGCCAGAGGTGGTATTCGCCAGTTCTCCAGACTACTCAAAATTCCCACTACTGGTTCTCCAAAATCTATCAGAACCTGCTAAATTTCACCCCTGCTCTGAGTTATATTTCCCCCTTAACAATAAAAGCTGATTGGAAGACGTTCACTCTCAGCCCAATTTACTTCACAGGGTTATGCTGGGAAAAAATATGAAGAGGATGACATATTATGATTATCACCTTGAGTTGCTTGTAAAATAATAACAGCAGGAAAAAAATCAAAAATAAAACTCTGCATAGGAAAATAATTCTACAGCTACTATGAATCACTTCAGTATAGGAAGATAAGTGGCTTTGCTAGCAGTAACAAAATGACAAGTGGGATTTTTGTCAAACTAACACAGTTCAAATTACTAGAACAAAATTTTCAATAGCTTTTAAAAATATAGGGGTCCAAAGCAAAAAAAAAAAAAAAAAGCTCTGAAGAAATACAATGTTTAGGCTGACAATAATTATTGCTTAGACTCAAAAGACTGGGTTCTGCAACCATTTCTTCACTTTTCTAGATATACATTTGCAGTAATAGGCATTGGGTAAACTATCTCAATTGAAGGATTCAGTTTGAATAGAACTTTGCAGGCATGTGTCCAAATCTACCATAAGACATGAAAAGGCTGATAGAGCTCAGTATTATGCCAGGCTCAAAGCCAACCAAATCAATCCAAAAAGTATCAGAGCAAAGAGACTGAATGTTTTAAGAAGAGCCACAAAAGGGAATCCAGGAAAGCAATAAAAAAATTATAACGCAAAAAAATCCTTTTACTTGTTGGCAACACCATTTATTAGCAGAAGTTTGGATGCACTTAGCTACTTAAGATATTTGAGGAACTGTCAAATCAGCTTCATGGGTGGGAATAGATTACAGAAAGAGCTCATTTCTTCAGCAAGAACTGATTCACATTGCATTTTGAAATCCTTAACTAGAAATATGTAGACATTACAAAAAGAATGAACTGATAAAACAATCCTAGGTTCTTGATTGGTACTGTTGAATACAATTTATCTGTACACCCTACTTGAAAGATACTGCGAGTTATAAGAATTTATTGAGTCACTTGACATCGTTTGAATGCTGTCTTTGCCAGCTGCCCCAGGAGGGTGTTAAAAGTATGATTCAGTGCTTTGTTTACATCAAACATGAATTCATTGTGTATAGTACACATTGAAAGGTTTATTTAGGAAAAAAAAGATCATACCCAAAAGAAGTTTCCATTCTATCTTGCACTGTGGTAGCTTGAGTTAGTTAATAAGGTTTTATTTATCTGGAATCTGGTTCATAGAATTAATCAGGCTTGCATGTCTACAAACTGTATATTCCATTATACATTTACAGCCTCAATATGGAAGTAACATGCCTGTGTGTGATGCCCTGATGGGAGCTTGAATGGTGTATAAGTGTTGGGTGGCCCTTCAAAATATGATTTTGCACTATAGAAAGATCTTGAACACCATGGAAGCCCAGGAAGGAGAGGGTGAGAGTAGGGGAGATGGAAAAGAAGCCTGATAGCAGTGAGTAATGCTACCTGGGCGTGTCATCTTCTTTTGGTTTGACACAGCTTTTTGTGTCTTTAATTATAATCCAGAAGCAGCCAGCCAAGCACATAGTACACAGAATTACAGATACTTATTTTCTTATTGTCACATTTAAAATGGTACCCTTTTGCACAATAAAAGAGGAACAAAAGATCAGTATAATTGGAATAAATTCCATCTTATTATTGCTGTAGTCATCCTTGAACCTCGAAGTTTAAATGTGGCATACTACATCATGTCTAGTAAACAGCTTTTCTTTGGTCATTTGTTCTTAGCTTGATTATATTAGAAATAGTGTTTGCTCCATGTGAGTGGTGGGAGGGGAGGAAGGGGTAATAGTTACAGTGACCATCCGGAGACACTGTTTCAACCTTATTGAAAATTCTCATACAAGGGTATCCAGATGTTATTTTACAGGGTTCAAGCCAGTGGTGGGTTGCAGGTGGTACGCCCCGGTACGGGCGTACCGGTGCCTGCTGGGAGCACCAGGTACCATTCCAGTGCTCCGGAGGGCCCACTCGCCCGCCCACCCTCCTTACCTTACAGCTTCCATGGATCGCCGTATCCATTCCAATCAGCCCTTTTTAGGGCTAAACAATATCGGTTGCCTCAATGTGCAAACATTGCTACAAACAGGGAAGCAGGCCCTTCTCGCTAAAAGTATTTAAAATCATATAATAGCGACTGGCTGCACCACCTGACAACCCTAGCACAGGACCGAAAACAGTGGTGTCAAATTTCCATGGAAGTCGCCTATACCCACGATGGGTGAAGAGGCGTCAAGTACAAGTACAAGTACATCCTCCTTACCTGTATTTGAGCTCTTCGGCGCTTCCGCACATGGAGCATACGGCACCTGCATGACACTCCGCCGAGCAGCTGGAGTGTCACGGAGGTGTCACGGAGTGTCGCAGGAGGTAAGGACACAAGCTTGCGCTGCATGTGTGTGCATATGTGCAGCGTGTGTGTGCGCACGTTTATGTGTATGTCAGGCCCCGTTGCACTGTACCAGTTGCAACAGGATCCGGAACCCACCACTGGTTCAAGCCCTCTCTTACGAATTGAACTCATGGACCTTAGATGAGTATATACAGTACATTAGTTTTAGGAGCAGGGTGATGCTACTATTATGTTATTATAACATAGCATCTCTACTGTAAGAGTTTAAAAGATGTTGAACTAAATATACCATTCTAATAGCATTGTTAAACACAGAGAAGCAGGTGCCAAATTTAAAATACTTAATAGTGGCCAGGCAGCGATAAGAGAGATACTGGTAAAAGTCACAACTGAATTAATGCAGTCTAGCCCTCTAAAGAAAGTCCTTCTAAAACCTAATATTATCTAGCGGTATTAGTCCTATTGTGGCAGTGCTGTGCCTTTAAGGTCACATTCATGTTATGTTAATGTATTTTATGAACCAGATGTTTCCATTGTTACAGTGTGATTTCATAGTCAGTGCATTTTAAATAGTCATATTTGTGCAAAAAATATTTCATTCTCAGTAGATTTAATCATGACAGTATGTTATTATAAAATATATTAGATTTTATAAAGAAATTGATTTTTATATTAATATTATAAGTGCTGGAGCTGAAATTTTCCTCTTTTTTGATTCATTAGTCAGTATATAGATGTAGAGATATTAATATAAATACAAAAAGCAGGCTAGTTAAAGCAATAGCCTTCCCTACAGTGATATATGGATTTGATAATGGACACTAAAAATGGCTGATTGAAGAAGAATTGACACCTTTGAACTGTGGTGCTAGTGTAAATTATTGCATATACCATGGACAGCCAGAGTAACTAACAGAAAGGTATTAAATCATATAAAAACAAACACATTCTTGGAAGCTAATATTGTAAGACATCTGATTGACTTTGGCTATGTCTTGCATCCAAATTCATTTGCGAAGGCAATAATGCTAGGAATGGTTAGTGGAACAAGAAGGGGCAAGCCAAGAACATGCTGGCTTGATAACATAAGAAATTATGATGAACGTCCAACAACTGAAAGAAGCTGTTCTTGATGGGAGAGCACTTGTGTATAAAAGTCACCAAGAGTCAGACACAGTTAAATGGTTAAAACAACAACAATATATAGATGTAATGAGATGCAATTGTCATTAATGTTGCAGGTTACATTATAGACTGGATAAAATCTATTAAGTTACACTGCTTTTTTTCTGACAATTTATGAGAACAGATAATGCCTGTTTGAAAGGTTAAGAAAAGGAGAATCAGGAAGAATTTTCTTCTCTTTTCCACATACCTTCTCTCTGCCTGACTTGAGGTCATTGTATCACATTGAGACATTCAGGCTGAAAATCAAAAGCCTATCAAATATAATATCAATATAATATCTTTTATAAGAGTATACCAGGGCTCCCAGGAGATGCCAAATGTAGGTATATGACAGGCCAAATATTGGGACACTATGGTACCTTCTGCTCAAGAACAATTCAACTTCAAACAATGAAGTATAAAGAAGAATGGAACAGTGACAGAACTCCATGCTTTCCATACAGAAGATCACATATTCATTCTTTGTCATCTTCAGGCAAAGTTATAAAAAGCTGCATTGCTAGGCAGCAGCTGTTACTATATTGTGCAAAGCAAAGATGTATTTTTGCAATGATTTGTTGAACAAATTTCAGTAGCCTGAGTTACCCACTTCATATGGGCTTATAAAATATATTGTTTAGTTTCATGTATTACCAGTCAGTGGCTACTTCATGCATTGTGCAAAGCAAAACTGTGTTTTCACTTGTTTTTTGAGCAAATTGCAGTGGCCTGATTTACACTCATTATATGGGCAAATGACCAAGTGGTATACCTGTTCCTATCAGGGATTTTCTGTGATTTTAAAACACAATATTTTATTAATGATTTATAAACAGGCCACATGATTTAATATCATTCTTTCAACCAAGAGATCACTCAGTAGAACCCATGCATAAATATAACACATTTTTTTATGAAGCAATACTAGGGAAACAGAATAGGGATCCTCAAACTGTTGGGGAGCCAGACCAGCTGGGTGGGCGTGGGTAGGTGGTCATGTGTCTGTGTGGGCATGGCAAAATCATGTGCCTAAATTGGGCATGGCCAATTGAACAGTCCATTGAACAATGCACACAAATTAAACTTTAATTTGTTTTGCCCCTCCCTCCCTCCCTCCCTCCCCCCCTCTCTCTCTCTCTCTCTCTCCCTCTCTCCCTCTCTCACTCTCTCTCTGTCACTCTCTCTGTCTCTGTCTATCTATCTTTCTTTATTTTCTGGAGTTGGGGGAGATGAAAAACGGTTTTTTCATCCTTTTTTCCCTCCTGGGTTGTCTGTGCACCCCGTTTTTCACCACTACCCCACTTTCAGAAGCATTCTGCAGGCCAAAACAGGCAAAAGTGGCTCATTTGTAGCCAAAAATTAGCTGGTTTTGTCCATTTTTTTGGCCTCTTGGGCCACCTGTGCACCCTGCTTTTCACCTCCCTGTTAGATACTAACAACTATCATAATGGTTTCCACCAAAGTGCTCTATTCTGGCGGGAACAGAGGTTTAATCTCATTGGTTGAAGGGTCTGACAGCTCCCTATAAAAGGGCTGCTGTCAGACTCAACCTTCGCTGGATTGTACATACTTGTTCTGTTAATAAAGAGCTGTTGTTGCCTAAGCCTGAGTGTGCCTTTCCATTGCCCAATATAACACTGGCGACGAGGGTGGGATTGGAAGGCAACTAGGCGAACCAAAAAGAGCGTAGTAATCCAGCAAGTAAATCTAGCCCGGAGCTCAATGTAGAGCAGCCATTTTTGAACGGCAAACTCAAAATGCACTCAGAACACAAAATGGCCATGCACGCCCCACCGACTCCATACGACGCAGTCACCAAACACTGGGAATCGTATATGCTAAGGTTCGACTGCTTCTTCAAAGCCAACAACCTCATGGGCCATTCTGAAGACCACAAGAAGAACATGTTCCTGGGTTACTGGGGACGAGAAGTGTTCGAAACAGCCAAAGACCTATCAGAGCCAACGCCACACCAATCGATCGCTTGGTTGGTGTCCAACAGACACTGAAGACACAATACACTCCCAAACCGTCTAAACACGTCCGCCGGCATGAATTTAATATTCGCAATCAGAAGGAAGGTGAATCGATCAACAAGTACGTTGCGGCACTAAGAAAGGTAGGAACTCTGCAAGTTCAGAGACCTAGACGAACTCATACTTGACCGCATCATATGCGGTGTGCGGAACATTAACTTACAGAGGAGATTACTTGCCAAATCTAATCTCACTCTGCAAATTGACTTGGGTGAAGCCAGGGCATCCAAATCTGCCGTTAAGTCTACAGAAACTCTGCAGCACCAAAGCACTCCACAAGATGCGTTAAAGAGCACATGCGTACATCACGAGGCTACAAAGGCCGAGGACTCGGAAAGCGAAGATGACAGCAGCTGCAAGCACAGTAGCTGCACCAAGCCTGCGCGCAAATTCAAACCGCATTTTCCACCTTGCGCAAGCTGCGGAGACCATGCCAGATCATCTTGCTGTTTCCGTAACATCATCTGCCAGAGTTGCGAGTGAAAGAGGCACATCACCAAGGTTTGCAGAAGCGAGCATCCCACGACGACCTGGAAGCGCAGGTCCACCAGCAGAGTCCCAACCAAGGGGCATGGCAGCCGCCACCACTGCATTCAGAGGGTGACACCAGAGTTACCCACTACACATCAATCAAGTCCGCACAAGGTGGCCAAAAAAAGCTGAAGTCCTCATCGAGGGCTCTCCATGCGAGATGGAGATCGACACAGGATCATCACTGACCATCATGCCATGATCTACACTCAAGCAGGCTATCCCTAGCCTGAAGAAACAGCATCTACGTGTCCCTGACACCTGCCTTCATGATTATTAGGGGAACCGAGTCCCCATTGTGGGCCAGGGCATGTTCCGGGTGCAATTCAGCTCTCAGTGATGGCTGTGTGTCACCATTGTGACACACAGGGGTGCCTGAGTGTGCCTTTCCATTACCCGATCTAACATCCCCCACCTCCAAAACGTCTCTGCAGGCCAAAATTGTTGACCTTACCTTTCAGTTCCAGTCCATGGGGCTTGCAAAGCTAAGTCCTGCACTCGACCAAAGGGTGGGCAGGGCGATGTGAGGGGGCAGCCTCGTGATCTTCCATGGGCTGGATTAATGGCTTTGGAGGGCCACATGCAGCCCATGAGCCATAGTTTGAGGACCCATGCTATAAAATATCAGAATTTATCAAGCTTTTGTTTCTTGAATTGCTTTTAAAACATTGTCATTTGTAAATGTCAGCAAGCCATATTTATGTCATGGGCATTTGGAGTGAAATGAGGGGAAAAAAGCATGCAAGGATACATTTTAAACCTTTAAAATCCCACCCCCTATTTTAAAAAATTGCACTTGGGCTTATAATTTCAGAAGAACATGCATAGCATATTTATAACATCTTTGTAATTTGTGCAGGAGCAGGAAAATCCTAGCTACTGGCAAACTGGTTTCTCGGATATTTATGATAATCTTCAGTTCCTCTAAAAACAACACTCTTGATTCAAGCCAGTGGCTCTAGGGATGTACCCATGTCATTTTTTTTGGCAATGATATATACATTTTGCTGTAACTGCCTCGTGGGATGCTCCTACTTTTCAGTTTAGCCTACAGCCCTGGTATTCTGTGCTCCAAGTACTGCTTAGCAACCCCGGGCAAGGTCAACCAGATGCTTCTAACAGCTTTGTTTCTTTTAACTTTAGTTAAAAAGCAAATTCTGTACAAGCTATCGTTTGATGCTAACAACCCTAATTTCTGACTAAATAAAAAAAATCTTGACCCTTTTCCCTAAGACTTTTTTCAAAACTACATTTTCATTTTATTTTACTATGTTTTTTTTTCCCTCTTGGCCAGAGTGATATGAATAAGATTAAATATTTATTCATCATATTGAAGTGCTTTATATCTAAGGTACAAAGAGATTGCACCAGGAATGTTACAATATTCAGACTGATGGACTTTAACAAAAATAAAGATTTTCTGAGCAGGTTCTTTTCAATATGGGTAAAAGTTTATTTGCATAGGGTTGAGTTGCCAGTAAGAGCACCTGATGAGGAATGTACAAACCTGTCAGGGCGCCACTTGACAGCTGAGTGTAAACAATTCATAAATATCATAGCCAAGGAAAATATATGCTTACAGCTGTCTGCTCATCTTGAAAAGATCAAACTGTTGGATAGCAAAGATAATTTATGCAGCTGACTCACAATGATTTTTCAGTACATATACATTTAAAATTAAGTTACTAGACCAGTGTTTCTCAACCTTGGCAACTTGAAGATGTCTGGACTTCAACTCCCAGAATTCCCCAGCCAGCATTCACTGGCTGGGGAATTCTGGGAGTTGAAGTCCGGACATCTTCAAGTTACCAAGGTTGAGAAACACTGTACTAGATCCTATAAGGCTTTTCTCACCAATCTCATATCTAGAGAGGAATTACTCATTGAAAAATTATCCGAATCAACTGCGTATTTACAACCACATGTCAACTGCTCAATCACCTCAAGCAAGCCATTTTTGTCATGATTCTTCATCTGCTATGCTGAATATAATACTAATCTCGCTAATAGCGTTGGAGTAGGAGGCGAAGAAATGTCTGAGCTGATATCAGAGGGATATCTTCAATGCCTAAAATATAATGTTTTCTGAACCTTTTGATCTCATTTATCAATTAACGCATCAATGTTCAATGGGAAGTTGTACATAGATGTTGATGGTAGGTTTGTTTGTTTTTTGGGTTGTTGGGGCATTTTTTCAATTTTTTGTTGAGGTGTTTTTGAAAATTCATATATCTTTGAACTGGGCTGGGCATACATCTTGAAGTTTAGCCGCTTTTTTCAAACCCATCTTCTCGATCTACATTTAACAACTACACTACATCTCTTTTTCTACGTCTGTGGCTGGACTATATACTTTAAGGCAGGGGTTCTCAACGCACTGGCCGTGGCCGACAACCGGGCTGAGTCTATTTGGAACCAGGATGTACAAGCAGCGGGCTAGTGCATATGCATGTATTCACAGCTCAACTTGTGTGAGTGGCAGTCCGGAGTGTACGCACTTGTGCGCACAGTTCAACTTGCTCATAACGGCCTGGTTGCCCTTCCACTCCTCCTGTTAGTCCACCAAGCTGCAAAGGTTGGGGGCCACTGCTTTAATGAATCTCAGAGAAATGCTAATTATTCTAGATAGATCATTTCATGCTGGTTGTTCCTTAGCACAGTGTTTTTCAACCTTTTTTGTGCAAAGGCACACTTTTTTCATGAAAAAAATCACGAGGCACACCACCATTAGAAAATGTTAAAAAAATTTAACTCTGTGCCTATATTGACTATATATAAAGTAATTCTAGGGCCTAGAAGACAGAAAGGAGGACCCAAGCAGTGGGGGGGGGAGGGGAGGGTCCCCTGCCCGGTCAGCTTGGAAGGATCTTTCCCTGCCCAGTGAAGGTTGAAGGGGCTGCAGGAAGGGCCAAAGTGACATCCACGAAGCTGATCACTCCAAACAGGGAAGGGGAGCGGCACCTTTGTCCCATCCTGAGAAAGCCCCTGGCAGCCTGGGCTGCCTCTGGGTTCCCCTCCTCCAGGGAAGGGAGCATTGGTGATGGGCAGGCGGCTGCCCGGGGCAGTCTTGGAGAGCGAAGGTGAGGACCTCCTTTGTCCAAACGGGGATCTCTCTTCCGCTACCCACACCGCCAGTGGTCAGCCTCTACCCCCCCCAGCCCGCTTCCCTCCCTTTCTTCGGGTTGGGCCGTTGGAAGGGGCGGGTTGGGCTGAGCCAGGCGGTGGACGAGACTCCTTTCTCAGCCGCGCAGGGCTCCTGGCGGACCCTGGCCCCGCGGGACTGCAGCTCCCTTGGACATTTGAGGACGAGAGGGGCGCTTTGGCCCTGGTAGTGGTCCTTCGTTTATTCCCTGGAGCCGTCGGCCGGGCTGGGCATCTTTGGCTTGAAGCCAGCGAGAGGGCCCCTGTGCCCCAGCGGAGGGCGGGCGGGCTGTGGGCTCCCGGTCCCCACATCAGTTTGCCTCAGTTGGCGCGGCTCCAGGGTCGCTGCCTGTCAAGCGGGACACCAGGTCGCGTGCCGCCCCTTTTGCTCCAATTCGGGGCGTCCTGTTCTGTCGAGGCTCGCGGCGAGGCGGCGCTCGAAACCTGCCACTGGCCCCAAACGGAATGCGCCGCGCGAAATGTCTCCCCTGCAGCTCCGGCTGTCCAGGAGGGCGGCCGGTCGGACCCAGCGCGGGCTCACGTACGGCGCGGAAGCGGGAGCGAGCAGGCAGGCGGCGACGGCAGGTGGGGGGGTCTCAAGCCCCAGAGGCGCTCGCGGGGCAGAGCGGCATCCCAGGCGCGCCGCACGCCCCGCCCGAGCCACACGGTAGTTGGCCGGCGTGGAGGAGAGAGCCAGCGGGGCGAGGAGACAGGAATCGCCTCCCCCGATGCACCACGGAGTCCTGCCAACGAAAAGGTCGGCTGGCACGGGTCATCCTGCCGCTCATCCAGCCGAGAGCTGCCGGCCCACAGCAAGCTTGTCTCCTGCCACTTGTCTCCTGCAGGGGTGGCGTGACGCGGGGGCGTTTCTGCTCGGCCTCCTCCTGCGACTCCGCGGGCGAGGAAGAGGTCGATGGCTGCTCACACACACACACACATTCTCCCACGCACAGAGCGGGAAAGGCGAGCAGCGACACCGGGCTGCTTCCTCCGCCGCCGCCGCCTTCATGCAACATGCACATTCCCTCTCTCTCAATTTCTCTTGGCTTGCAGCTGCAGCTGCTCTCAGACAGGGTCAGCCCAGAGCCTGCAATGACAAGCCCCACCCTTGCGCGGCTCCCTCCCTCGGGCTCGTCGTCCCCTGGAGAAAATAGGATCGCGCACGTGTGCAACGGCCACGGGGCTTGCCGTAGCTCTGGTTCGGGTGAAAGGGACGACGGCGGCGGGAGATTAAGCGAATTCGCCCCGAAGGCTCCCAAGACAACAGAGGCATTTTAAAAACGATTTTTGGGGGGAGGGGGGGCGAGTGTTTTTCCCACGGCACAGTGGTTGAAAAACACTGCCTTAGCATGACTTCTAGGAATGGCAAATGAATCTGCCATAACAACTAGTAGTATTGCCTTTTAGAAACTTTAGCCATTAGTCATCCTTAACTATGGTTATTAAAAATGGAAATGCAACAATATCTGGAGGAACTTGAGTTTCCATATAAGTCAAAGATTATTATGTTAGTTTATGAATCCATTCAAGCATTTTCTTTTAGTAAGATTTAAATTGGGAAAAGGAATGTAGGATCTAAATAAGAAAAAAGGCACCATAATTTTTACGGTACATTTTTTTTTAAATGTAGATTTCACTTTGGGCACATCCATTGTGGAAAATCTATTGTGTGATTTCTGTTGAAATGCTAGAGACATGTATAAGAACCAGAATATTGTCCAGCTTCTTATGAATTTCAATGAGATTTAGGCAGGGAATTTTCTTTATACAGGGTGTCCTTTAATCCAATAATGTTTTCTCATTAGGTTTTTCTGCAAATATTTTTTCTGCAGAGTCTTCAAGGCTGAAGTCTAATAAATAAGCTTGATAGTATATACATGTGTAATTCAGTTTAAATTAAATTTCAGTTTTATCTAATATGTCTGCTAAAAAACATTGAGCTACAGCAAGAGCATGTTTGTAGAATTTCCATATCATTCATATGCCAGAAAAAGAAAGCATCATATTTGTTTGATTAACCACTCCATTCTGAGAGCTGAGAATGGATAAAAGCACTTACGAAACACTCAATAAAATGAGGGAAACAAAATCATTCCTGCTTAAAACATGGTCTACTAAACAAATTAAACATTGCAGATTTAAAAATTAACTCCTAAATTATCTTTTCATTTTACCCTCTTAACATAAAATCAACACATTAAAAATTGTATAAATCTTTATAGAAATTAAATTCCTCCAAAAGGGACTAATGCCTCAGAATACATTTGTGTCCTAGATAACTTTTGTTCCTTAAATTTCTTTTCTGTTGTTTGTTTTGAATTTGTTTTTTAATTAATTCATCATTTATTTTTATTTGGTTTTATTATGCATCGTGCCATGAAATCTTCTGAATTATGGCAGGCAAGAGGTGAAATAAATAAGCTACACTTTGAATTCTCCAACTCTTCTCTGCTATCTCTTACATTTCTTGTGGAACACTTGATTTTCTGTGGGCCAGGGCAGTGTGGCAATGTCCTGGAGAGTGTGGACCTGCCTGCTCTGTTTTCACAAGGCAGATCACAGAGGCACTTTGGATGAATCACTGCCTCTTGGCCTATCCTGCCTGACCAGGTAGTAAAGTGGAGGAGAAGGCAGAAAATGTGTATGTTTAACTGAAGGCCTTTTAAAAAGACTGTATGACAATGTAATAGATAAATAATAAATTGCACTGGTTGATCTATTTGCTCCCAATTGTATTCTGAGATGACAACTTTTATTATTTGAAAGAAAGTGCTGCCTCTCTTTTTTTACTTATTAAAATCACACCAATTGATAAGTAACTGACTCTTCCATAATAAGACAATAAGAGCATCAGAACCATTTGGGGAGTACAAGAGAAGCAAATTATCAAGTACTGGTAAACTTCACTTAATGACCATTTGTTCAGCGATCATTCAAAGCTACAAAGAGACTGAATGAAAAGACTTGTAGCTGGTTTCAAATTGTGACCACTGCAGCCTACAGTTATGACGGTCACAGTGTCCCATGATCATGTGATCACTACTTGTGACCTTTGCTCAGTTAAGCAATCAATGGGGAAGCCAGCAGGAAACTCAAGATGCAGTCATCACACCTAGCTACATGATCTGCTGAACAACCACAATTGGAACTGCCATAATAAATTGATGGCATCATTATATTTTGCTTTATGGCCAAATCATTCAGCTGTCACTACATTAAGAGTCATTACCTGTAGTCTCCAGCGATCTCAGCATTGGTTCTTGAAGAAATAGTGTCATTCTACAAAAAGTTAGTACTTGTCCAATTGTATTTACGGAAGTTTCGGGACGCAATAATCAGGCAATAGTTTGGTTAAGTAAACATCTGTTCTGTTCGTCTTTTTTATTCCTTATTTGTACCCCCCCCCCCCTTTGACTTGGATTGTGAGCCGCCCTGAGTCCCTTGGGGAAAAGGGCGGCATAGAAATATAATCAATTCAATTCAATTCAATTCTTTATTCAACAAGAGAGAACTACAACTCTAACCCCAGAAAAATGCGAAATGAAGCGCAATTTGCGGTCGACAACTCCTTTAAATACCCCGCTGTGAACTGCGACTGTCCAATCAACAATAAACATTCCTCCTGCCAAAAAGACAGCCAATCAACATCTTAATGCTCAACATGTCCTGCCTAAATCCATGCAGAATTATGGATCTAGAAACTCTCTGGAGCTATAAATAAAGGCATCAGATCTGCCTTTCTCTAAATAAAGGCATCAGATCTGCCTTTCTCTGTAGTGACCTGCAAGCAACTCTTAACAGGTCACTACATTTCCATATCATTCTTACGATGTTCAGGGAGATAACACTTTGCTTTCTGGCAAAATGTCATCTTCTACTTGGAAAAGGTTGAAGAGTTTTTAGTTTTGTGGCACTATATCATTGGGAAAACAAATTACAAAGAAAGAAAGACACCTAGTTTGGTATTAACTAAAACACATGATTTGGGAAACAACATAGTTCTCTACAAAAAGAAAATACATTTATCTCAATAGAAGTACAGTTGCATCTTTCTTAAAACTTAATTTACACTCACAAGAAAAATCCTGAAAATGGTCATGATTATGAAAATTATAGAAATGTATCTTTCATATCCAATTCCCCCATTGATCTGGGAAGCAACAGTAGGTGTTGCATGATTGCTGCAGTCAATCGATTTCAGGGAACAGATATTCTATTCTTCTGTAAATAACCGAGCAGACTTTGTTTAACCCTACATGACTAGGTCAATCTTTTACACCCACAATGCAGTGCCCCTTTCTTCATAACCAATTGCGTATATTTATGGAAAAGGACCAGTGTCTGCCAGGCAAGTGGAGCCGTAACCAATGGAGTACTGAAGTTTTCTCCAAATATATTTGGTATAAGATGAACTAGAGACGGTGGATGAAGGTTTGATATTCCCTAAAATGGCATTTCTTTACCTATTAATGTAATTGGGTTCTACCTGAACAATCCGTGTTAAACTAGGTTAGTAGCTCAAGGCCATGCTACAATATTTTGCTGATAGTAAAATATGGAGATCTCAAAACATTTCACACTTTTGTAGTCCTTTGTGTTACCCTTGTGTTTCATGATCTCATTAAAGCCATCAGAAAATTCCTTCTCCAATAATTCCAAACTGGTTACCTATGATCCAGTTAGCATGATGGTGTGCTGCTGAAAGAAAACAAAACTTAATCAGTTAAGTGGCTGATTGGGTCAAGCATGGCCATCAAATGATTTGTCCAAAGAAATGATCAAATTAGCTTTCAGTTTTCAGTTAAATTCATTAAAATTCTTAATTCATCTAGTCGATGTCACACTAAAAATGTAACATCAGTATATTATCACTAGATATCTAAGTGATTATTATCCTAAAGAGAAGGCATTCATGAGTGCTATCAGAAGTTTGAAGCAACAAGACAGGAGTACAAAAGAACTGTGTAGTGAACAATGCTTGCTTTTATGTTTTATAGAATATGCAAAGGTGAACTTATCCTTATTAGATCACGGGCATAATAATCCTCACCTTATAGCATCCATGGATTCTCTACAACAGAGCTATAGTTTAAATCCCCAAAAGCTGAACTAAGCCCTGAATGAGCTGCAGATTTCTTTGAATGCACTAGGTATCTACAAATTTGTCAAAATTTGGACGAAACGTATCACATATGTGTAGCAGATGAAGAAGAGACACTTTCTCTCATTTTTATTAGAATCAGAAGCTGTGATCACAGAAGACAACATGGTTGACTGTTCATAACATACTTATCAAGTTTGGTTAGAAATGAAGACTGGTATGAGGCAAATATAATGGCCCTATTAAAAAGGGACGTAAAAAGAAAGATAAAAGTATAAAATGAGTACTAAAATGAGAATATAGTTAGAACTCTGAAAAAATACTAATTGTTTTGAAAACCGTGAGACATTTAATTCTAACCCTGACTGTTTCTCATTCTGCTAGTTGTTGTAAACTTTCTCATATAGAAAGTGAATTCTCATTTTAAAGTTTCTCTCAAATGATAAATTACCTTCAATATTCATGAGGCCACTATGCTCTTTAAAAATGCTTTTATTTGCAATCAGTTTTTCTCATTGGAACTGATTGTTTTCTTTTCATTCTTTATGCTTTATTAATTTTATAGATCACCCTTGTTGTAAATAAGATTATTGATAATTTGTGGTCCCAATTTGGACCAGAATTTTTGTTGCTATGTGATAAAGGGTAACTTCTTTGCTTAGCAATGGCAATCTAAATAATCTCAGGTGCTGTCATTAAATGAATGCCCCGGTTGTTAGATGAGACAACTTCCTGCTGGCTTCCTGCAATGAGTCATTGGAGAAGTACCAGGAAATTTCAAGGCTTCCCTATACACTGCTGGTAGGGTAGGAAGCAAGAAATTGCATGGGAAGGTCAGAGAGATTGTACAAAGGCCTCCCAACTATTTGGATTTTCAGCTGCAGAGCCAAGGGGCTTCTGAAATTGAGAGCTCATTAAGTATGAACAGGTTGCCAAATACCCAGATTGCAAACACTTAATTGTGGGAGGGAGTGAACAGTTTGAACAGTTACTGAAATGAATGGTTGTAAGTCAAGGATAGTAGATGTTTCAATATTATCACCAAAAGGGGATATGTGAAAATAGGAAGGTGGCATATTGAATTGGACTGTTGACTAGCAAATGCTCCCCAGATTTTTTTTTATCCCTATAATGAGATGCAAGCAAAATATTGCTTATGAAATAACATGTTTAGGAGCTCCTCCTAAAGCATTTCTTAATCTCTCACCTTCCAGATGCCTGTGAAAGTTATGATGCTGGGAAATAGTTATGTACATTTTCAACACCCCAAGATGAAGATTGACACAGTGGTTAAAACACAAGGCTAGAAAAGGAAGGGAGGGTGGTATGAAATCCAGTTCTGTTGTAGACATGAACTCAGATTATGAACTTGTATCACTAAGTTTCTGCAGCCCTATGAAGCGCCAGGTGCAACTCACTTCCAAAATGCTGTCAAGAAAACTGTGGATTTATCCAGGCAATCACCAGGAATGGAGAGATCAAAAAAGAATCTTCTTAGAAAACCAACTTGGAAAAGCTCCACAAAATGCTGCTTCTACATTGGCATAAACTACAGGAAATGGCTGCCTTTGGTCATTAGTACTCTTAAGCTTCCTGTCCAGTTCTAGGGAGCCTGGCACGGGCAATTGTGATTTGAAAAATATGACTTTTTTATTATCAATTTTGGGAAAGAACTCAATCATCACATTGCAACTATGTATACGGATCTAAGATACGATGCTATGTCTTATAAATTATCATTTTGTGCATGTTCAGAAGGGAATACTTAGAAGATAGTACTAAACAATTTTTAGTGTTCGCAAGAATAGCTGTGACTATTTCCCTTGCTGTTCATGTGCTGCTTAGCAAAGGTCAGATATAAAGAATGAGTAAGACAATATTACATAGCTAATTGCTAGTTTGTCTTGTAAATGCAAACTCTGAAAGAAATTTAAGAAAATCCAAGCCACCATTTCCCTATCTTTGCAATGTATTTATCTTAGCTGCTGTAACCCAGTTAATAAATTAAGAGACAAAACTATGCACTTAACCAAATCACACATGCTATTTTGGTCTGACTTGGAAACTCAACATTTCCATCTTCCCCCAGGCAACATCAGCTTATGTAACAACTTGAAACACATAGTATTCTCATTGCTTGATAATATATGCTGTTTTTCCTCTGTAAATTCAGTCCTTAAACCAATGCCAGTCATTAGTCATTCCATTTACTGGCAAAAATGTGGCAAATCAGGGTCAAATGATCATGGGGTGCTGCAACCCATCATAAAGGCAAGCCAATTGCCAAGCCAGTCATGTAATCATGAGAGGATTGTTGCAACGTTTTAAAATGGCCAGAAATGTTTTGTGGGCTGTAAAATGTGTTTTGTCATAATTTGAAATGGTCATTAGCTGACCAGTCATAAATCAAGGATTACCTGTATATGTGTGTTCTTTTCCCAAATAGCCTGTTTTCTTCATCTAGGCATCCTCTGAAAGTGTTCTACATTCTACACTGAATATAATCACTATGACACAAAATACATAAACATTGAAGAAATTGAAAACTGATGAAAGGGTGATGGGTTCCAAAGGATTGGGGACACTTCACTTTGAGGGGAGAGGTAGTATGAAAGGTTTCAGAAGGTGGAACCAGTCACTTCTGCATTTCCTTCCTCTGTCAGCATAATCATCTTCAGCTATGAGTTATTTTAGTTTTCCTTCTCTCATGGGTAAAATAGAAATCAAGATTCAATCAATTGATTTCACATAAACAGGCAGAAACATAGCCTTAATTTGTTTATTATAGTGATACTCCACATTTGGAAACGTAACAAAATACAAAATTAAACAAAGTAAAACATGAAAACAAATAAATAAAGTACAATGTACTAAGATTTTTTTAATTAATACAATTGTCAGAAAACCCGAAAACATATCCTCCAGTTTTACACATATCATATCTAGGTACAAAAGCCTAAACTTTACACATCTTGAAGCCTTCTAAAGTTATTGAGGCAAAATTTCCATGATCTGTCATCCTTGGTGGATTCACAAATTATTATCCTGAGATACTCTATATATATGGTTGTCCAGAGAAAAGGGAAATACTAAACAGCAAGGCTAATATGACAATCAAAAGCAGAAGGTGCAATTACATTTTCACATTAATCATTCACAAAACAGGCTCAAATAAATGTTCACCCATCAGATACCTAAGAGAAGTTGCTAGCAGTCCAAATTTTATATATATATATATATATATATATATATATATATATATACATACATACATACATACATACATACATACATACATACATATACATACACACACACACACACACACACATCACATGCAGCTTCCACCTTCACAAGATATCTTCAGTGAGAACTCACTACAGAAATAGTATCCAAACTGTAAGTTCTCAAAAATCACGAATCTGGTTTAAAGAAGGTGAAAGATAAACCGGGCACATTGTGTCAAATGGCTTTATAAGCAATTTGGGTTGATATCTACTTCAATTTTTTTAAAAAAAAAAAGTTTATAAAGTAGTAAATGTCTATTGCTCTAGCTCAAGATGTTGCATCCAGGTGGAACTACCAATTGATCCGTTAAGTCTCACTGATAGCTTTACATTGTATTTGATTGGGTGAAAGCTTCAATTAACAAGACTGTTCTTCCTTTGGCTCAACATCCCCCTTTTCACACTATTTCTGAAAGAACATCAACTCTGCAAAGCAAATTTGATATGGGAAAACTGTGGTGAGCTATTCCTGAAAATCACAACTTCATAATGAATATAAGATTAATGAGCCCTAGCTTTCAGAGTTTTGTTTAGGGAACTTCAGCTGCATGATGACATGACAAGGCATGTATGTTTGTCGAATACAGAAGAGGAATGTTACCCATAATGTTAACAGCATGTTCTTCTGAAAAAGAAAGTATTCTTCTGAATCCCCCCTATTTCCCACCAATTTCAAATTGCTATGCAATGTTCACTATGAAGCAATTTCAGTCTTTATTAGATCTTTCTTCCCTGTTTAAGAAGAAAAACAGTTTTAACTATGAATATGTAAATAAAGCAGCTATGCTGTGCTTAGGATGTAAAAAGAAAAGTGTACTTTTGAGTGTACCTGGATGCATATGTCCATACCAACTTAACTGATGCTAAAAGCAAAGAGACTGACCCTGGTGAAGGTTATCTACATGATCCACACAAAATACATAGTTGGTCTGAAAAACTCTGAAGAAGCCCAGTGCAGTGAACAGCCACCATTTAGTGCTTTTATTTTAATTATACAGTAACAATATCTTGGAAATATCTGCTTTGATAGATGTTAGGAATGATTATATACAGACAGAAATACATACAAAAAGTTTTTACATTAGAAAAAAGTAAATAAGAGTTCTTGTACATTATTAGAAAAAGCGGATAGATCATTGCTTGAGGAATGAATCAAGAACAAGACTTTTCAACACATTCTACGAATGTAGAGATCAAAATGGAAAGCTGTTAATACATGCATGAAGAGCCAGATTTTTGATATAATACTGCAGATTTTTACCATCATCTTAAATTTTCTTTTTTTTAAAGTCAAGTGTTCATTTAGGTGGTCTCTCCTTAAGTACAAAGGATCAGGGATGATATAACCAATTGCAATCAGGATGTTTAAAGACTGGAAAAAGCAGATTTCAAGAACTTGAGCTGTGGCAGGCTGCAGTGATTAAGAGGCCATATTCAGGAATCTGATGGTGCTGAAGTTACTGGCTAGCCAGCAACACCAGATCACATTCATTCAGTTAAGATCACTGCCTAGTGATAGTTTCTTTCACTTACACCCTTTGTATTCTATTAACATGAAGGTGGTGTAAGCTATGATTATGTGATACCTCACCTCTGCAGTGTCAAATACTTGCCAACACCTACTTGACGCAGATTTAAAGAGTCTCTTTATTTAGCAGCATGGAAAAGATGACAGTATTGGGTCCCCCCCACCAAGTCTGTGATGTTTTAAGAAAAAAAAATCTGTTTCTCCACCTCAAACTTGCACCACTCTAATTTTTCTTTTTTCTATAGGGGAAAAAGAAACCCCTGAGGCTTTTTATACTAGAATCATTAGAGGCAAATATAATACTGTTGGTTTCCAAAAAGAAGAAGAAAAAAAAAGCAAAATAAAATTAAGTTCTATTGAATATTTATGTACAAATTTGGTGCAATGAAAACATCAACATATTGTTTTAAGGCAGTAGTACTATTTTTCATTCATTTTCATATCTACTATAGGGATGGTCGGAATCCTGGAGCAGACCTAAAAAATAAAATTACAAGCAAGTATTAAGATAGAGGTTACAGAATTGTCCTTCACTGAACACAGTGGCAAATAACTATTAAGAATGGAACATCTCAATTTCTGTATGAATACAAAACAAAGGGGATTTTTAGTCATAAATGCAAACAAAGTGCTTGTTGACAACCCCTCTTAGCACTGAGATAATAGGAGTTTTAACTCTCTAAGTCTTGTTTGATCTATGTGTGTGACCTTTGGTAATGTGGCATTCTTCTGGCTCATCTTTGTAACTGGCTGTGGCAATACTATCTTGCTTTGGATCTCCTCCTTTCTCCAGGTCATTTCCAGATGGTGGAGGAAGAAATCAATCCCAAGACTCTACTTGTTTGTACGGCTTCTTGTAGCTTGATGCTCTCCTCATATATTATTTCTACAACTGCAAGTACTGAGTCAGGTTTCATCCATATACAGAGGATATCCCATCATCTTGAAACCAGGATAACCAGGAGATACTGTGAAAGTCTTATCTCAGTGACTTCTTGCTAATGATTGAAAGGAGAAAAATAAGACCGGGCTCAACCCTAGCTAGATTTAAGTGACTGAAAATTCAAGGGTCCTCCATTTCCAGAAACTATTCAAGGGTTTGGGAATTGCAGTTCCAGACAGAACTGCTCACTTCTCCTGGACTTGATCTTGCTCAAGGAACAGTGAGCAGTTAGCAGTTCCAGTCAGAAGGATTTTTCTGTAGATCCATTTTGTGCATCAAATATGCACCTTTTGCAGATTTGAAGTTCCTCTTCCTGGTCACTTACACTTTATGGTTGAACTTTTGCAATACACCATGCTTTTGGAAACCATTTATAAGCTAGGCCTGGTTCAGAATGCATGAGAATAAGTGGTTCTGAGTGCACTTTGGTTCAGCTGCACTAATTGTCAGTAGGCTTCTGGGCAAAAATTCAAGGTGCTGATCACCTATGGAGCCTTTTACAGCTTAGGGCCTGCTTATGTGTGGAGGCTATTTCGCTTGTGTTATGTCTGCACACTCTACCGTATTAGATCTAATAATATAGGCCTGCTCCATGCCATCATTAAACACTAATCTCATGGGGGTTGGAGATATGCTTTTCGGTGATCATATTTGCCCTATTGGATAGTATCCTATCTCCTGAAGTCTACACAGTCCTAATCTGATGTTGTTGTTTAGGAAAATCCTTCACCGAGATTCTTTCCATTGGGTCTTGAACAAGGGATTTAGGATCCTGAGCTGAAATCAGGATTTTATTCCTTAGCTGTTACCATCCCAATATAAATTGCTTTATTCCTTTGTTTTATTTCATGAAATTGTATGTTGCATTACTTATAAACTGAATATAAAAACAAATGAAATAGAAATGAGTTACCACAATTAACTAATGTCCAGTAACAGAGACATACTGATTTTTACAGCACAAATTTATCTCATTTAAAGGATTTTGTCATAATACATAAAATTAATCTGACTAGAAAAAATTGACTACTAGAAATATGTCTAGCACCTCAGAGGATATTTTCATAGACAGATTTTTAGTTCCTACTAAGTGTAGTTTAGCTCAAGATCCCTGGAATAAAAAAATGGACATCTGTGCATTAAACTGTAAAAATGCTAAATCCTAATAGCCAATTAAAGTCTAGAAGCCTTCAAACCATCCTTCAAGTTAATCCAAAGCGTAAGTCATTCATCATCCATCAAAAATTTTAATCAAGGCAGAGTGCTCCCCAGACAGAAAGAAGTCTCTCTGTGTATATACTAACTAGATTGCTCACCAGTTAAATGAGCAATTGAGATTGGCATATGGTGCTTACATAACAATTCATGGCATTGAAGGATAAGCGGAACAATGGCAGCATCAATACAGTTTAAAGGGCAATCATAACACAATGCAGAAGGGCATTTATGAAACGCTTCTGTTGCACTAGAAAGTCCTATCTTTAATGTCAAGGACAAACAAGATTTACAGAACACAATATATAGGGGGCCAAATGGGGTGATTGGGTTGGCAGATTTTAATCAGTAAGATGCAGAGATAAATTGTAGTGAATATCCATGCAGTAAACTTCATTCTGATATTCACATATGCAAGTGCAAATACACATGTATAATACCAAATGATATCCTACTTATATGCCTCATTATAAGTTGCATAATTAAAAAAATTAAAATACAAGCTACTGTAAATATTACAGTCATGATACAATGCATATAACTATAAGCAACCCTAGAAAGGGAAAACTTCCATAGAAGAGGCAAAATTAATGATTAAGGGGAATCTCTAAATATTTGTTGCTTTTAAAAACAACAAACTCATGTCACTTTTGTCTGGCCTGTTATAATAATGTCCCCTTCAACTTGTGTTATGTCATTACAGTGTGCATTTCCAAACTATTTCCAGGAGAGATAGTAATAGGAAATGGGAAATACCTAATGCACTTGGTTAACAATCCTTTGTTCATGACTGCTTATGCTGGAATACTGGTGCTTAACGATGTTCTTTGAAGTTCCGGCCATCCTAGCACCCCATAGTCAAATGATCACAATTTATGAAATAGGCTTGCACTTACAATGGTTGTAGTAAATGCAAGCCCATTAGTCATGTGATGCGATTTGCAATTTTTCTCGCTGGCTTCCCATAAGTAAAGTCAATGGGGAAGCTGGCAGAGAAGGACACAATTTACTTGGATCAGTTTCCCCCACCCATGTACTCCCTTCAAAGCCCTCCACACACCATGTGCCACCTGTACACGTTTGTGCACCCTCTTGAACCTCACACCATGCTTCCGCAGCTACTTGTGCAACCTCTCCAGCCACTTATGGACTGTTGCCAAGCCCAAGATTGTGCAACGCCGCCCTCACCACTTGTGCATCCTCAACAGCAGCCACTTACCTGCCTCCCAGCCTACTTCAAATTCACCTGAGATTTCCTCCGGGCTTTCCCATTGCCTTTGGTTGTTGAAACCTGGCAGGAAGGAAATGCTCACCCAATGACCCATGATCCTCAGCAATGGCAGTGTGTGCAGGGATTGCCATCATTAAGTAGTGTGGCTGCGTATTATTGCGCTTTATGACCACACGGTGATGGAAATTCAAATCCCAAATGCCATCATACTACACTAGTATTTTCTTTGAATTTATTCCCAGTCTGGCTCATCACAAATGTTTTGGGATTGTTGACTCCTACAATACTGAGAAAATAGTAATGTTTGAAAGTAAAAACTGAATAGTAGTCCATCAATAACATATGGGACTTTGGTACTTTTTGACCTTAGTTATTGCACTGATGATATTACCTAGTTTGGTAATGAAATATCTGTAAGAAGACTCACAGAGGACCAGGGACCTTACAGATCAACCCTGAGCCACTAACATCCCATTCCCTTCTATCGATGCTTAGTCTATTCTGTAATTAAGTTTTTCAGTTTAAAGACAATTATGGAAAACATTGCATTTTTCTTCCAGAATGTACAAGAATACAAACATATTTCTAAAAAAATGAATTCTTAGTTTCATTTAACAATGAAAGAATTTGGGAAACGTATATTCATTGAAGAATATATGGGAAAAAACGGAGAAATCCTTGCACAAAGAAACCACTCATGTGGAGCGGTCCACTTTCGAAGTGCTGCTGCATTCTTTCCTCCCCAAAGGACCAAAGCTAGAGTGAGGGTCACATGGAATGCATTATTAATGTATAATTACCATTTAAATGGAGAAAGAAAAGTTAAAGGGGGGGGGAGGGAGGATGATTTTTTTCCTCTAACAAAACAAGTCTGCAGTCATCTTAATTTAGAAATGTGTTAGCAAATTATTTCCCCTCTATTATGCATTCATGCATAAATATGAGAGAGAATTCCTTTCTCAAAATAGAGTAAGCAACTTAATCTACTGCTTATTTTATTCCTCTGTATCCAGGTGAAACATAAGTTGCTTATTTTAATTTTATGGTAAACTGTCCCTTACACTTATAACTGGGTCGTATATGCTACTGATGGCTCAATAATATTTATTTCTTTATATCTATTTTCTTTTTTTTACTCCTAAGCAACTGACACAGTCAAAATTCAACAGGCCTGAAGCTTTAAAATAGCTAACTAACCGTTTGGAGTTTAAAATGCCATAAATATACCAAGATTGTATTAAAAGCTCCCACAAAGTTGCACTTCGTTTTTTGTTTTTTAATTAACTGAACAAGACAGAATTGGATATTTTTGGATGCTAAGCATGGCTTTATATTAATCCCTGGTATGGTGCTTACTAGTGAAAACATACAAATACATGAATCTATTTTTTTCCAAATTGTTTTTCATTGTCCTAAAACAAATTACAGATTAACTCTATTATATATCATATTAATTATGTGTTATATGTGAATGCGGCCAAAATTTTGAATGTACAATATTGGATTAATGCTATGCCAAAGGCAAACATTTAACCCCAACACTTACATGGATTAGAAAACTGTATTCAGGCATTGAATAATATGTATGAAGAGATATTGGTTAAACCTGCCCCCATCACTTTACAAGCAGAATGTCTAATGACGCAGGAAAACTGCCTAACCTCACAATTTCACAAATTGCACTGCAGAACACTTAATGATATAGAAACAAATTGAATAAGAGGTTCCAATAATCAGCGATTTTCCTTTGCTAAATAGAATTTACATATCATGCTTTAAACACTGTTGAGACAAAAAGCTTTGGATAGAAATTATATTATACATACCATATTTTCTGCGTAGCTCATCACATTTCACTTTTCTTTCATGTTTCCTACAAAGGTTATTAACATTAGAGAATACAACAAATATTTAAGATGATGATGATTATAAAATAAAAATGACAAACTAGTGCTAATAATATTTGTTTAGCTATTACAAACAGGGAAAACCGATTACATCTACAGTCATTTCTATCCATAAATGCAATTATCAACTATATCAACACAAGTTACAATACAGCTGATATTGCAGCGTGATTTTCATGTCTGTAAATATTTCTGTAGCATCTGAATCAATCCTCAGTTCAAAGTTGTTTTCCCTCCTCCAAATTTTATCTGTATTGATTTCCAATGACTGAGCACACATAACAAATGTGGTATGAGTACCAACCAACCTTTTTAAATTTTAGCATGCAAAATAGCTTCTAAAATGAAAGGTTTTTTTGAAGGTAAAACAAATTGAATTCTAGATTATGGCACTTTATAGAAAGATTAAGAAAGTGTCAGTAAATATAATTCCGTATTACCTTGGACAGCAGAATATTTCAGAGACTAGTTTTTTTTCTAGTTTTCAATCAACCCCTTTTAATCAACTTCCCTGGGACTGATAATCTCAGCAGCTAAGGACTGCAGATCTGTTGTACACAATAGCTCAAAGCCAACAGTAAATTTTGTTTGACTTAGAGAGAACAAGAACCAAAAGATATCCATACCTCTGGCTTAGAATAGGCAGTGATATCTGTTTAATTCCCATAGGGTTTAGCAAGTAGATTCATTATAAATTCTTTCTTGAATTTAGTTATATCTAACTGATCTATGGATCGTAATCCTCACTTTATTTTTTTATTTTTATTTAAGATAAAAAATATAAGCAATTTCTACTATTGTTCTGAAAGTTATAAAAAGCAACCCCATGATCTACTTCATGAGAATTAATACTTGCCTAACATTGGCTTTTACTGACCATAAGGGTACAGTGGTTAGAATACAATATAAGTAGTCCTTGACTTACAACAGTGACCGTTCAAAGTTACAACAGCGCTGAAAAAGTGACATGACCGTTTTTCAGACTCATAATCGTTACAGCATCTCTAGAGTCATATAATCAAAATTTGGATGCTTGACAACTGGGTCATATTTAGGACTGTGGCAGTGTCACGTGACAAATAGCTTTTTCTACCTGCTGACAAAGAAATTCAATGGGGGGGCCAGATTCATTTAACAACCATGTTTACTAACTTAACAACTGCAGTGGTTCACTTAACAATTGTAGCTAGAAAATTCATAAAATGGGGCAAAACTCACTTAACAAATGTATCACTTAACAACACAAATTTTTGGCTCAAGTGTAGTCATAAGTAGAGGACTACCTGTATTGCAGGCAAACTCTGGCCATTGCCAAGAGTTCGATCCTGACTGTTTCAAGGCTGAGTCAGCCTTCCATCCTTCCAAGCTGGGTAAAATGAGGACCCAGATTGTCAGGGGGCAAGATGCTGACATTTGTAAATTGCTCAAAGAGGGCTATGAAGGACTGTGAAGCAGTATATAATCTAAAGGTGCCATTGCTCTTTATGGAAGTGGGCAGCAAAAAGAAAATACAAGTCACTCTTGTTATGACTTCTAATGGAGATTATTTTGCCTTTTGCATTTTAGAGTAAGACTGAAAGTGACACTGCTATGGAGTGGCTACAGTTAGGCCTTGACATATAACAGTTCATATAGTGATCACCAAAGTTACAACAGCACTGAAAAAAGTGACTTATGGCTGTTTCTTATAGCAGTTGCAACATCCTCGTGGACACATGATCAAAATTCAGACACTTGGCAACTGATTCATGATAGTTGCCGTGTCCTGAGGTCATGTGATCATCACCTTTCGCAACCTTGTGACAAGCAAAGTCAACAGGGAGGCCAGATTTATTTAACATCTTACCTAACCTAACAAATGCAATTATTTGCTTAACAACTGTGGCAAGAAAGGTCATTGAAGGAGTCAAAATTCACTCAGAAGCAGAAACTTTGGGCTGAATTGTAGTCATAAATCGAGGACTGCCTGTAATCTAATTTACTTCTTTCCTAGATTACTGCAACACAGTCTACATGTGTCTGGTCTTGAAGCCCATTTTGAAGCTTACAGCTAATCCAAACGGTTATAACCATTTCTTGATACCCTTGTGTGACAATATTGCTATGTCAGTTGTTTGGCTACCGATGGGCATTCAGATAAAATTTAAAGTACTGGTTATCAAACAATTTCAAAATAAAGAAACTAAATGTTTAATTTACACACACACACAATCTCTCTTCTCCATCTATTGCAGCAGTAAAGTTAAAAAAAGAAGGTAAGATGCTGAATTAAGGGAGCAATTCATTAGGGCTTCACCTCAGAAAAAAAATATGTCACAGAATACCCAAATACATGATTAATAGTGGTAGTAAGTGGTAGTAAGAAACAAGGCATTATTTTGATTGTATTCATTTTTAGCTTCAAAAACACATGGCTTTTCAATTTTATCTTCTTTCCGTCTACATCCTGATGGGCTTCACTTGATCTGGAATAACATTAAGCTTATCCCTTGGTTGATTAGGTGCAGTTAGCTTTTTTAATGCCTTCATAAGTATGCATTTTATTTGTTATTTTAACAGTCTCTTGGGAAAAATAATAGTAAGAGTTCCCATCTAGCCTTCAGGTGAAAGTCTCTATAATTTTAGATATTTTTCAAGGAGACAAAATACTTATCCAGCTGGCTCTTGTTCTATAAAACCACAGAACATTTCTGCAACTTTGTCTAAAAATGAAATGTATTTCACTATATTTGCCTGTGATTCTTACATACATGACTTTTTAAAAACTATACGTTATGGGAGCCTTTGGACAAAACATGTATTTTAAGAATATATTTATTTGATTTATATATTGGATTTCTATTTTCAGTGGCTACTAAATTAAAAAAAAACTAAAAACCATTTAACTAATGGTTAAAAACTAAAATTATTAATACAGTCAATTAATTAAAAGCTTAATGAAAGAGCTATGCCTTTATGATTTTTCTATGTGTACAAAGAAGGAAGCAATTTTTAACTTCCAAGAGAGTTTGTTCCATAGCCCACAAGCAATAGAACAGGTTTTCTGCTTCATTCCAGACTAACAATTGAGCATCTTCAAAAAGGCCTCTCTTGCAGATTAGTAATGGCTGCAAAGGTTTGCAACAAAAAAGGTACCCTGTAAACATTCAGGCACTGACTATTTGAGGAGGAGGTGAAATGAAACAAACAAACAAACAAATAAACTAGAGTTTTTGTTGTGCACCTGATCAATCCTACTCAACCAGTACAGTTCCCTGCAATCATCCTCTTTTAATGATCCCATAAGCCCTTGCTGGGTGGAGACTGGACAACTGAATGGGGCTGAATGTTTACTGGCCAGATGCCCTTCTTGTCATCAATGCGGAGTTTTTTTTCAACACATATATTCCACACATATATTTTTCAACACATATATGTCCAGAGAGAAATATCTGCTTCTATCTACGTTCGAATTCATAGCCTCCTGATTATGAGACGACCTACACCTTTAGGCCACAACCCACTCAGTGCAGATCTCTGCAATGCATGCACATAAAAAAGTATTATTTATCCTTATTTTGCTGTGCAGAACTGAATTCCAGCAGAATACAGTTAGTAGTTCTTGACTTATGACCACAATTGAGACCAGAACTTCTGTTGCTAAGCAATGCACTCATTAAGCAAATCCTATGGTTGTTAAGCAAATCATGTAGTCATTAAGCAAAATCTGGCTTTCTCTATTGACTTTGCTGGTTGAAAAACTTTGCTGGTTGAAAATAGTGATCATGTGACATGCAGCAGCCATTATAAATACATGCTGGTTGCCAAGGGCCCAAATTTTGATACATGACCGTGGGGATTCTATAACAACTGTCAAAGTCACTTTTTTCATGGTCACTTTAAAAGCTTGATAATTGGCTGTAACTCAAGGACTTCCAATAAAAAGAAGCAGAACTATGGCAGAGCTATTGACAGAATTTCAACCAATGAATAGCCCAGATTGTTCCAATTTATTTCCTGCCTCGCTTCCACTTCTGACCAGTAATAAACTTGGATCCTTGCTTGTAAGCCAACAAACTATTTTAAAGCTCAAAGCTTTTCACTAAGGACAGGCTGAAAGGCATCAGGAATCCTTTTGTTTCTGCAACCTAATAATGTTTTAGTAGCCAATACTTAAGATTTGCTAAGAGAGTGGTGTTACAGTTAAAAATTTCCAACTTACCGTTGAGCATGTTGCAGTTGTTTTTCTTCCCGATCACCAATAAATGTTTCTTCTTCTTCAACGGCTGCTCTCCTGAAAATGAGAAAATTTTCGTGAACATTTCAGAACAATTATATGTCCAGGTGGCGTTAAATTATTAAATTTATAACAGGGAATTATCCTATTTTTAATTTTACAGCCTCAAAGCATGCCCCTTTACAAACTGTAAACTAATCAGAAGTAATATCTGTATTGACTTACGATCAGGATGTATCTCAATCCCAGATTATCAAATGCTACTAAATTCACACTTCATCCTAAAATTTTAATTCAATTCTTAAATTAAATTAAACTTATTGTTCAGATTTAATGTACTCTAGATAAAGAGATTTGTTTTATATAAAAATGTACCTCATCTAATATACTCTTATGCATTCAAAGTGGATAATTTATCAGGATACTTGACAGCATAACAAACAGAATAATGAATCAGGCTAGTATTACTGAATTTATTTTTCTGTTAAGTAGAATAGTGGCCATTCTCTACTTTCAATCCGCATGGAAAAACAAATGTGAAAAACGATCAATAGAAAAATAAATATTTCTTAGCTATTACCTTTTGATTTGTTAAGACAAAATAGGAAATTTCATTTACTACTACTCTACTTTGACCATTTCAAGAAAGAACACTGACATCCAGTGGACATGTTATGTAAGAGATTACAGAATTATTCAAAAAATACCATGAATGTATATATCTAATAAAAATGATCTAGGGGACATTTGACTTGGTTTATTGGTATGCAAGTGTAGTTTAAAGATTAGTTTTCTCAACAGGTTTATATATAACACTGTATGTAAAGTTTACAATATCAATAGGGACTGAGATTTCCATCATTAAGCAGTATAGTCATACAGTGCCATGGCATGTTACTGCATCACAGTGACATTAATTACTGCCTTCCTCTTGTTGTTGTTAATCAAGGATCATGGATAATTAAGCTAGAATTCATATGACATGACTTGCAACTTCCTGCTAGCTTCCCAGAAAGTGAATGGAGAAGCCAGCAGGAAATCACAAGGTTTTGATGGTTTAGAAACAGGCAGGCAAATGAGTCCTATTGAGTTAAGCAAAGTGGAAGGTTTGTGGTGAGTGTATGTGGGATATGAAGGGGGAGCTGCTGTGTTGCATAAGTGCATGCTAGAAAGAGAGTGTTGTGACATTCCTTTATGGCCTCTTCCCAACTGGCTGCCCCATTGATTTTGACTGTGGGGATCCAGAAGAGGAGATTGCAAATGGCAATCATATGGCTAAAGGATGCAGCAACTATTTTAAGTGTGAACCAGTTGCCAATTGCCCAGATTGTGATCACACTGGGATGCTGGGTTGAGACCCCATCATAAACACTGTTTGTGCAGCACCAAACAGTTGTTGAACAAGTAGTTGTCAACCAATAACTACCTTTATATTATGTGTTTTTTTTTCTTTCAGGCTAACCTGCATATATAAGGGCAATTGAATGAGTACAGGCAGTCCTCGACTTATAACCCCAATTGAGTCCAAAATTTCTGTTAAGTGAGACATTTGTTAAATGAGTTTTACCCCATTTTACTACCTTTCTTGCCAGTTATTGTGAATCATTGCAGTTGTTAAGTTAGTCATATGGTTGTTAAGTGAATCTGACTTTCCCATTGAGTTTGCTTGTCAGAGGTGGCAAAAGATGATCACATCATCCCAGAGTAGTGCAACAGTTATAAATATGAGTCAGTTGCCAACCATATGAATTTTGATCACATGATTATCAGGATGCTGAAACGGTCATGACACCTTTTTCAGTGCCATTGTAATTTCCAAAAGTCACTAAATGAACTATTGTAAGTCGAGGACTACCTGTAATCCAGGTTTTACCATAGAGACCATCTTGAGAGATCCATTCAGGCATCTTTTAAAAAGCTGATTAATGTTTTCACAGTTTAACTGATAAGAAGAGGGGATAACACAATATTGTATATGCATTCTACCCCCAATTCTACATTTGTTTTCTCTAGGATAAATTATGGCCATCAATATTCTACTGAGGTTTAATTTCTCATGCTATGATCAGTTTTAATATTCTGGCAGTGTTATTGTAGTGATTTTTTAAATCTTGCTGTAAACCACCCAGTATCAGGTAATAACATATTTACTTTATAAATATGCTTCATTTTGCACACATTTGGAACGAAGAAAAAATGCTTCAAACAACATCTAATATACAGCCTCTGCCAAATATGAAATTAGTCACAGCTTTAAAATATATCATAGACAAATCAAATGTGGTAAGTCCCATTTTTACATTTTAAAGATTATTTTTTTTTTGTTGGACAGATATCACCGCACATTATTTTATTTTCTAAAATTCCTGTGGGGTCCAGAAAGGCTCCAGTGATATCCTTGGTAATAAAAATGATGTTAGCTAAAAGTTTTTTAATTGTCACTTAATAGGGAGTGAATTGCGCATTATATGTAAAGACTCTCTAAAATTATTCAGGTAGGAAAAGCCTGGCAGATGCCAAGAGAGATCTCTATGTGTGTAATATAATCAATCATGCTTAGAGCTCAGGTCTAATATTATTTCATTATATCTGTTGCATTTTTTCTGGCAATTCAAGATGATAATTATTCAAGATGCTATTTCTTTATTCATTATTTTCCCTAATTATGTTTTTTTTTCATTTAATTTTTTTCTTTTTCTTTCATTTAAATTTTTTCTTTCTAGCATGTAAATAGGGTCCTTATTGGTAGTCCTCAATTTACAACCACAATTGAAGCCAACATTTGTGTTGCTAAGCCAACATTTGTGTTGCTAAGCCAACATTTGTGTTGCTAAGCCAACATTTGTGTTGCTAAGGCAGTTGTTAAGTGAGTTTGGCCCCAATTTTCTGATCTCTTTTGCCACAGGTGTTAAGTAAATTAAGTTAAGTTATTAAGCAAATCTGGCTTCCCCAATTGAATTTGCTTGTTGGAATCAAGAAAATCTATTTAGAAAATATGGGTACCTTTCGGAACGCCGGCAACATCTGCGGTAGCAATAACAGCAGCAACAAATTATGAACACCAGAATAATGCCAACTACAACAGCTATAGTGATAATGATTGCTTCCAAACTTGCTGAAAATCAGAAGTAAAAAAATGTTAGAAAATGTTCTAATGTAGCCATTAGAAGAGTTTGTCCTGGAAAAAAGTGATTTATGTTCATTATGCTTACAGACATACTCTTATTAAGCACTGTTATGTACCTGTCTGGTAAAAGGGCAGATCCATCACTACAATATCTATTTGCTAAATTCAATTTGTTATGACTGTGCAGTTGCCCACTTTTAATAATCCATATATCAGTACAGTGTGTGTTCATTTATCACCTACTTCACATTAATAGGAAGATGTCACAAGATGCAAAAATGAAAGACTATGAAATCAATGGAACTGTAGTTAATGCTTAATGCTATGCCATAATACGATTTGTTTGTCTTTAGCTTATCACAGAACATCCCCCACCAAAAATATGAAGTTTATAAAAACCAGTGGAACAATCTCCAGATCACACCAGGCTGAAAACAAATCACCCTATGGGGAAACATAGTGCATGAACCAGACAAATATCATGTAGTTCCAAAATGCATTATAAAACAGTCATTTATAGATTAACAATATTTGTCTTTCATAAAATCCAATTTACAACCAATATTTCTGTTGTGGAGAGACTTCAGGGTGGTTAACAAATCTATAAACACATACTGAATATAAAACTGTAAAAATATAATTTACAATTGTTAACAAATACTAAAATCATATTAACATTTGAAAGCCAAATAAAAGCAATGCATCCTTACAAATTTTCTAAAAATTTAGAGTGGAGTCAAAAACATTAGAGGGCATGCTCAGAGCTGGAATGAATAGATAACAAGGTTCTTTCCTCTGTGCCAAAAAGAAAAAGAAAAAAAAGGGGGGGGGGGAGAGGCAGATTACAAGAGCATCTTTAAAAAGTCCCTTTCTGCTAATCCTAAGAATTGCATCAAATATAAGACACATTTCCCACATTTAGTCATTACAAAACTATTTTACTGCACTTGATGTTTCACATATATGTCAAAAAACCCTTATTGGCTGTATTTTGATATCATAATAACCCAGGCTGCACGAGCATTCTTTTCACCTCTGTACATCCTTTCTAAATTAATGGAAAGTTGGAAGGAAATTATTTAAGTGGGGTTGGGATTCTGTCTGTCCATCAGCAGGGTAACTGGAAAACAGAACAGAAGAGATCAGGTCTGGTATGGGAAGAAGTTGGCAAAAGTGTTGGCAAAAGAAAAATTGAGTTTGGAAATAAGCTGGATCAGGCCAAAGGTTGAAGAGATAAATAAACCTCAGTGCACCCAAATGATGACTGTTCCATTTTAAGCTTGTCACATTCCTGGCCACATGGTCCATTGCAGAGCATATAGTACACAACTCACTCTGTACTTCAAGTTCATATACATACATACATACATACATACATACATACATACATACATACATACATACACACATACACACACACACACACACACACACAGATAATCCATGAGCAGAGTTGAAACACATATGACATAAAGAGTATGTCTGACATACAGAGATACTATGAGCTATGAAATTATATAGACATCTCTTGAGCACCCATGAAGAAAAACAGCTAAATGCAGGTGAAAATCTTTATCAGAGTTTTTCTTGTTGTGATTAGAACAGTGAAGAGAGTGTACTTCTCCACTTCTGCTGCATCCACAGATAGCCAGCGAACAGCTATTTCGGATGACAGATATTTCCTTGACAAGGAACGTTTGGGGGAACTTTTGTAGGGCTCCTGTGAGGATTCTTTTAGGCATCTATTGGGTAAAGTCTCTTGGATTTGCTCTGGGTTGAACTCCAGTTTTGCAGGTCCTATGAAGTGACTGGGAAAATAGTTTTGCTACGTACCAGGGTGGACACCAAATTTGCAGATGATACTAAGTTGGCAGGATTTGCTAACACCCTTGAAGAGAGGATCAAGATCCAGATGGATCTTGACAGACCTGAACACTGGGACCTATCTAACAAAATGAAATTCAATGTAGAAAAAAGTCAAGTCCTACACTTAGGCAAGAAAAACCAAAAGTATACATATCAACTGGGTGAAACCAGGCTTGATAGCAGTGACTGTGACAGTGATCTTGGAGTCTTAGTGGACAATCAGCTAAATATGAGCCAGCAGTGTACAGCGGCAGCTAAAAAAGCCAATGCACTCCTAAACTGCATTAACAGAGGGATACAATCAAGATCAAGTGAGGTACTAATACCACTCTATAAAGCCTTAGTAAGACCACACCTAGAGTACTGCATCCAGTTTTGGTCACTGGATGCAGTTTTGGTCACCACATCAAAAAAGATGTTGCGACTCTAGAAAAAGTGCAGAGATGAGCAACCAGGGTGATTAGAGGATTGGAAAATAAAACATATGAAGAACGGTTACAGGAACTAGGCATGGCTACTCTAGTAAAGACAATGACCAAGGGAGACATGATAGCAGTGTTCCAATATTTGAGGGGCTGCCAAGGAGAGGAAGGGGTCAAACTATTTTCCAAAGCAGCTAAAGGCCAGACAAGGAATAATGGATGAAAACTGAATAAGGAGAGATTCAACCTGGATAGAAGGATAAATTTTCTGAGAGTGAGAACAATCAACCAATGGAACAGCTTGTCTTCGGACATTGTGGAACTTCATCATTTGAGACTTTCAAGAAGAGATTGGACTGTCATTTGTTAGAAATGATGTAGGGTTTCCTGAGTGGGTGGGGGTGGACTAGACGACCTACAAGGTCCCTACCAACTCTGTTAATCTGTAATCTATAAGTGTGGATTTTTAGCTAACTGATCCTGAAGAAGTGGACAGACTCCCTGCAGCTGTGAGATCTGCCACCTTTGTTCTGAACCCATGCCTTCCTGGGAACCCATGCCTCCCCTGTGCCTACATGATAAGGTCAAAGAGGATAATGCATGTCTGTAGGAAAGGAGATAGTAGTTCACTCCTTTTCAAGAGGCCTTCTTTGGACCCTACTTTGTTGGGCAACAATCACCCACCCTTTTTAGAAAAGTTGTTGAGAGGATGATAAGCATCTTTCTGGAGAATTATCTTTCACTCCTCATAGGGTACCAGTTACTCAGTCAGAGGTAGTATACAATATGGGTATCCTCCTGGCGTTGTAGCTCCTGCTTGAGGAACAGTGGCAGCTGTAACTAAGAGACCTTTGCACAAATTCATCTTGTATACCAGTTGGGCCTATTTGTGGATCATGAGACTCTATTTCATGGTCACTAATTTTTGTCTGGATTACTGTAATGAGCTCTACATAGGGCTGGCCTTGAAGTCTACATGGAATTTTGCTTGTTCGAATGCAACAATGCATGCAATTTGAGACACCTATAATTTGTCCACGTTATATCTCTGTTTCATGAGTTGCTATGGCTCTCAGCAAAATTCAAAGTGGTGTTATTACTTGTAAAGTCCCATATGGCATGGGACCAGATTATGTGAGTGACAGTCCCTGCATCAGGACAGCTATTCATTCCATTAGATTGGTTACGGCGAATTTGCTCTAAGTCCCCACTATTAAATATTGTCACCTGGCAGGACATAGAAAGCAATTTTTTTCTGTAGCTGCATCTACCCTATGGAACAGTCTCTCCCCTGAAATATGGAATACCTTTACCCTTCTTGCCTTCTGAAAGGCCATTAAGATCTGGCTATTCCATCAGATGCAGATAGAAGACTTCTGTAGTGTTTTTTAAGATGCTACTGATATGGCATGGAGGTTGTGTTAAAAGAGTTTTAATATTTTGTTTTTTTAACTGTGTGTTTGTTAAGCCCTATGGTGTTTTACACAATACTGATACCCATAATATTTTTCGAAATAAATAAACAGTGATCCCATCTCATAGGAGACAGTGAACTGAATGTTCTTCCATAAAGACATTGTAATTATGTTCTGGCCTATGTTAATCAACATATATACAAAATTACATACCCCAACATATTCCCCAGTAAGACTTTGTAAGTGAACACAACGATGATGGTGGCATTATTTTGTTTACAGGATAATCCATACAAGTAGAATTGTCACTGCACCAAAGGCACTGTGAGGAAAAAGAATGAAAAATAAAAACAAATTTATCAGGAAGTCTGAACCAAGCTTATTATTATATCAGCAGTTTTATCAAGATAAACCAAAGCTTTTAACCAAAGCTTTTACAAAATTATCAGTACCAGCAAAAGCCAAAATACTGGCAATTTGATCTATATAAATCCTTAAAGCTTTATTTTTTTCATTACATATTAATATTTATGTTCCATCTTTACTGCACTATTCCAGATAGTTTACATAATACTCTTGCCTCCTATTTCCCCAACATCCCTGACACAGATTAGGCTTAGATTGTCTGGCTCAAACACCCAACCAGTGTCCATACCTAAAAGAGGAGTAAAATTTGGAATTTTTTGTATGAAATCAGGATCTTAAAACTATAACAAAGTATCAGAAATGTTTTGTCCCATAAACACTTTAAACAGATTGAATGAAATTATGCCATATTTCATCTTGATTTACCAAGATACCATTTTTAAAGGCTAGCAAGCTATAACAGCTAGCACATTTATCTTACAGGTAGTCCTTGACTCATCATAGGTGAGATGAGAACTTCCTAAGCAAAGCAGTCATTAAATTGCACACAATTTTATAATCTTGTTTGCTCGAGCCATTAAGTGAATCACCATAATTATTAAGCAAATCTCTCTGGTCATTAAATGAATTCAGTTTTCCCCACCAATTTTGCTTATTGGAAACCCCCTAGGAAAGTGATCACATTATCTCATACCCTTGCAATTATTGTAAATACATGCTAGTTGCCAAGCACCCAAATTTTGATCATGTGACTGGGGAGGACAACAACACAGCAGCATAAGTAAGAGTGAAAACTGGCCATGTCACTTTTTTTTCCAGTCTCAACTTAAAATTGTTCTTAAAACAAATAGTCTAAGTCAAGGACTACTAGTAATTGATTTGTTTCAGGCCAACTTCCTTAAATTAACCAGAAAAAATTTAAAATGCAAGTAGTCCTTAGCTTATGACTAGCAAATGTTCAAAGTTACAATGGACTCCTAAAAATTACAAGTTGCAAAGTTCAGACAGCCAGGCCCCCTTCCCCATAATCACATGACTGCATTTGGGATTTCATCAACTGGCTCCTTACTACCATTTGCAGTGTCTGTAATTTACACTTTTGCCAAAAATCACCCCACAGAGAATAATGGGTTTACTTAACAATTGTGTCATTCACTGAATAACTATGGCGTTTGCTTAATGTTCAAGGTAATGCATTTAATAATTTCTTTTTAAATGGTTGTAAAATCTGATTAACTAAACAATTATCACTTTACAACCATCATGACTTATGCTCATAATCAGCAAACTCCATTTCAATTGTAAGTTGAGAACTTCCCATTCTTTATCTTGGTAGCTAAAAATGCATTTTATACTAATCTGAGCAAGAAATAAAATGTATTTCTCATGAATTCAGATTATAGTGGCTTTGTTTATAAAATTATTCCATTGAACAATTTTATTTATGGACATTGCTATGATGAAATCCAGATATATCTTTTCTAAGAACAATGCTGGCAAGGCTGCAGTAGTTTCCCTGCTGCATTTATCATTCAATTATCAACACAATTATCATCATCCCCGGAATTCAGGACTTAAATGATTCTAAAACATTTATGTTGCTTTAACAATTTCAATGTGGCTTAGAAGGTATGTGTTCTGAAAAAATTCAGGCTGCATAGATACCATTTTTATCAGAAAATTTTATCAGTCTTCTTTCCTTTTTCTACACTCTTTTATAGATTTATATCTGTAAAATAAATAACTTGGGCTGAGCAAGAAAAGGGAGAATTTTAAAACATTACTAACAAAGTAATGGTTGTTTACTTGGCTGTTGCAATGACAGGCTTTTCTGGAAAAGATTAGCTGTTCTGCTTGCTGAAAAAATGGGGTCAAACAACTCAAGGACCCTGCCTTAATTAATCCACTCATGAATGAGGAGAATTCGGCATTATTCAAGTTTCCACAATTTCATATCCTAATTTCTTATTCCTTGACACATAACCAGATTAATGAAACATGATGTGATTCTTGCTTGCTGGCTATATTCTGTGTTAGGACCTTTCCACCCTCTTTTATCAATGATGTTCTCGCCTATTTTATCACTGTGTTTCTCTTCTAATATATTCGGGATAAATGCTGCAGTCAAATAATAAGGTCACTGTTATAAATTAAGCCATTCTATGTAAAGATTTATTATTTCTCTGAAATCATTTTTAAAAAACTAAATATGATCTCAACTAAACAAGTGTTTATAAATGAACAGTTCACAATCCAACTTCAGGAAAGTGAAATAAAAATCAATATTGATTTTAAGCCATTATCAGAATTCACCTAGACATGAAATAACCATTAAATGAATTCATGCCAAGAGATTTATTTTTAATTAAAAAATACACAATATTGGTAGTCCTCAAGTTATGACTGTAATTGTTCACAAGTTCAGTCATAAGTCATTACAATTGTCAACCCGGATATCACATGACTGGATCCAATTTTACAACTTTTATTGCAGTTGTTAAGCAAACATTGTGAGATAATTGTTAAGGTTGGGCACCATCTAACGAAATGGTAAATTGGGCGCTAGCTAACAAAATGAAATTCAATGGTGAAAAAAGTAAAGTTCAACATTTAGGCAAGAAAAACAAAATGCACAGGTAGAGTATATGTGGTACCTTGCTGAATAGTAGTAACTGTGAGACACATCTTGGAGTCCTAGTGAACAACTAGCTGGTCTTTGCGCCTGTCGGAGTGCTGGAAACCTGAAGACCAACTGGCCGGTGTGTGCATCTTTGTAAGTGCCGGAAACCCAAAGACTAGTGGCCAGTACTTTGGCGAGCATGAAGATCAGGTGGCCGGCGTGTACATGCACCCCGTCAGCTGGTCTTTGGATTTCCGGCACTCCAGCAGGTGCAAAGACCAGCACGTGCACGCCGGAAACCAGAAGAGCAGCTGGCAACGGCGTGCATGCCTAGAAAGGGCTCGGCGTGCCACCTTAAAAAAGTAACTTTGAATCATTGCAGCATCTCCAGTGAAAATTGTCATTTTGCAACTAGTATGTATTTACGAAGGTTGCGGCAGAAATACAAGAGTTACAGTAATCTCGATGGGTTTGCATCTATTGTAGTTTCAAAATCAGGTCATAAGTAACCAGTTGTAAGTTATGGATTACCTGTAGTCACATTTACTCCAGTTTTAAAATACATTGCATATTCAACACATTCGTTTATAGAATTCAGAGAGACAACTTTTCTTTCATGTTATGACAAGCCATGTTTAGTAAATCATTTACAAATTCATTTTTATCTCAATCCTTGATTCCCACCCCCTCCTCCTTTCAGACTTTTTACAGTTTGCCTTCATGTATAATTAAATATATTAAGATTTGGTAACAAATCACAGCTTGTACAACCAACTGGGTAAAACTGAAATTGTGATTTAACACAATTTCAACAGAAGGATTAGGAGCCCACACAGGAAGAATAAATTTGAAGTTTCAATCACTAATTACCAATGGCTTACTCCTAGCAATGAAATAGCTTTTTCCCCAAAAATATTTATGACACCTTCTTTACATTTGAAAACTCAGCAGGAAGCTGTCAGCTACCAGAGATAAAAAGAAACGTAACTCAAAACTGCATTTTTATTGTATTCTAAGGAATGGTAACCATAACAGAGAACTGACAACTGCTGAATGAGGTAGAAATACAAATTCATAATTTATAACCAGCCAGATCTCAAACCTTTTGTGCTCTCCTTGCATCTGTACCCCCTTTGAAAATTTGGATTTCTTATCTATCCCTCAGTGGCCAAATATAGCAATCTTTATATTATCTGCAGTCTTTTGTTCATATAAGCCCACCACTGTAGGCTGAAAATGTTTAAGTCACTGAGTTCTAAATGTTGTTGTCTTATAGTTGCCCGTGACCTATTGTTTACTGATATCAAACAAAAAAATGTTTGCATTTTTAAAAAAAGTCCTTGCCCATAAAATACAGAAAAAATATTTAAATTTTTCCCTTGGTTAAATAAAAATGAAAATACTTACTGCAGTATTTTTTATACATGCTTCACATTTCATTCCAGTAAATTCAGAACATGCTGAAAAAAGAATAAAAAAATGGAAGAGAAAGTTTAAATCTGAAAGTTGTAGATTTTCTGACAAAAATTTACAGATACAGAAACAAAGGCTTTTAGGTTCTAGACAGTGAAAATTTCAAATATATATAAATACTTCAAAAGCGAATGCTTTTCAGGATTCTAGGCTTTAGGAAGACTTTTGTTACATAAATTTCAAGTACATCTAAATAAAGCACTGTTATTGAGTAGCAAAGCAGATTTTATAGTAAATTCCAAAACTGTAACATAATATGCTCAAAGTTAAGTTGTGAAGCATATTCAATGTATATCTGCAGTGTTATACGAAAATAATAACTAGAAAAAAATGAAAATATTTACAAACATTGCAAGCAGCATTTTCTAGTGATTTTTTTAGCCACAGAAGTCTTAAGAACTGCAACCATTTCAGGAAAATTTCCGTGTAAAGTCATTAAAGACTAACTTATACTTACAATTTTACAACATTTTGCTTGGGTATTTTAAATAGTTGATATATATTTTAAATGGAAACTTCTGCAGAAACGCAGTGATCCAAGAACTACAGAGGAACATAAAAGTAGACTGCATCTGCCATGTCATAGGCAGATTAACATGCCTTTTTCGTTCTGAAATTCCTCCCTTTCCTGCCCAACACTTTTAACTATAAAAAACTCAAGCCACTTTAAATGGCCTCTAGATCAGGTTTCACTGACACCCACATTAACTGAAATAAGGACTGATGTACAGTCAATGTGATAAGGAGAAGCAGAGATTTCAATCTCCTTGCCACCTTCCAAGAGCATCCTTCCACTGCTGCCACATTGGGAGGGAAAGGGCAGGATGAGGCAGAGACAAAGCCCTTGTTCTCTAGAGTCACTAGTTGGAGTACTAAACCAAGACTGTTTTGGGAAAAGAGAGCACAAGCTGAAAAGAATTTTTTGTGGTTATCTACCAGGAAACCCTGGCAAAGTGGAACATGTTTCTCCATGCAAGGGAGAGTAGAATACCATCTTGCCCAAGCAATAAAAGATAGTTGCAATCTGTATGCAGCAGCTGGCAGCTCCACTTTCCCCCTTGAATCCTGCTGCTTCGTTCTCCTTCAAGCAGTCTCTTCAGAATCCCAAGATGCTTTTTCCAAAAAGCAGCTGCCTTTTTTTTTCTTTTGAAAACATTTCATTTACAATCCAAGAAGTTTCCAGAATTAAAGAGGTTTCTTGGATGAGAAACAAAATATTTTCAAAAGAAAAAAAACCACAAGTCAAGCTGCCTTTTGAAAAACGCATCTTTAGGACAACCATGACCTTGATGATTGAGAATCTTCACAGATCTTTCTGCAGAGGCATTTTTTATCCATCACCCCAAGAGCTATGCCCAGATGGGGGTTCCTGAGGTAATACTCTTACTCCTTTTTGCATCAACATCCCCCCTTCAATTCTGCACATCCCAAATGTGGTCCTCTTTCTGCCCCAAGCAGGCCACCTTCTGCCTGTGTCAGTCCTATAGTTGTATATTCTTGTCAAATTTAGTCTGCTTTCCATTAAAACTAATCTGAACCAATTTTTCAGGAAACAGTTATGAAAGGAAGAGACATAGCTAATGGAAGACATAATTTTTCCTTAAAGAAAATTGCTAATAACATTTTTATTTATTGATAATTATAGAAAGAAAATAATAACTTAAAAGACATGTTAAAATGTTTTTCTTATAATTGTTGTGAAGAATATAAGAAGTCATTCTGTATATATATATATTATTTTTCCTGTTGCACTTTTAGCTTAGTTTTTCACTTTTTTTCTGTATTAACTCTTTTCTGTATAAAATATTTTATTCAATTTTCACATTCCATTTGCAATCATTTATATACAGGGTATTTACTATAAGAAAAGAAAAAAAAAGAAAAAGGGAATAAAACGAACAAATAAAAAGGAAACACAACTCATCATTCACAACCCCACCTAACCCTTGCATCCTCCATACACCCCATCTACCCCCTCCAACTTTCCTTTCTCCCTCTAACACTCCCCTCCTACTTCCCTTTCCCCTCAAACCTTCCTTCTCCCCTTACTCCCCAGACACCCTCCTTACATTCCTCTTACTCCTTACATTCCCCTTACTCCTTCCTTACTCCTCCCTCTTCCTTCCCTCTACCTCCCTCCTTGGTGTATGCCTTTATTCGAGTATTGTTTGATCTGATAAAAGTAAAGTGAACCAAGGAAAATAATAATAATAATAATAAAAAAAAGAACCACCGTATATACACCGTATATAAAAGAACCACCGTATATAAATACATTCTTGTTCTTATTAAAACTATATTAACACCCCCCCACCCCACCCCCCACAATCCCCATCCCTAATCCTCCCGACTTCCCAGGGCCCACACCTGGCACTACCTTCTATCTAAAATATCTTGTATACATATGGATTAAAAAATAAAAGTAATATATAAAAAAAAAAAAAACAAAACCACACAAAAAAAAAAAAAAAAAAGGAAAAAAAGAAAAAAAGAAACCACTCTTTGTGTTGATCTCAGCCCCCCATCTTTATCTATGCTTAAATAGTATAAATCATTCTATCTATATTTTATTCTCATCTCTTACTTCTTTGCTATTTACCCCGACCTTCTGTAGGCTCTCCCGTTCCCTTCCTAAACCTTATGATCCCTTCCAATAAGATTTAAGCAACGTGGTTCATGCCATATATTCAAATATAACTTTACAGACAAGTAATCAAACTTTCCCTTCTAGTAAAATTTAAACAACGTAAGTGATCTTTCTTTACCCCTTTTTCAAACAGTAATTCAAAATAATCTAACCAGATTTCCCCTTCTTAATAAAGTTAAGCAGCGTGGATCAGATATTACTTTACACAGGAATCAATTTCTATCTTAAGATAATTCCAACCGACTTCCCCTTCTAATAGAATTTAAATAACTTAGTTCATTCCACATGTATTTTACCCTCATCCCCCACTTGTCTGATATTTACCACTATCAAATTTATACTACCATTTGTTTAAAATATAACTCAGAGCGATTTGTAGCATAAATCATTCCACATATTCCAATAATACTTTCAGCAAGAATCAGTTAACCTTCTATTTTAAGGTAGTCGCTTCTAACAAAGTTTAAACAACATAAATCATTCCGCATTCTTTTTACAGTTATCTTAAGATAATCCCAAGCGGCTTCTTATTCTAATAAGCTTTAAACAACATAAATTTTGCCCTCTTCCCTTGCTTGTCTGGTATTTACCTCAAATAACGTAGTTCATTCCACATGCATTTTACCCTCATCTCTTGCTTGTCTAATATTTACCACTATCAAATTTATACTAGCGTTTATTTGAAATGTAACTCAAAACTATTACAACCAACTTTCCCTTCAAATAAAAGTTAAATAGCATGGATCATATTCAAATAATACTTTCAGCAGGAGTCAGTTAACCTTCTATTTTAAAATAGTCCCATCTAACAAAGTTTAAACAACATAAATCATTCCGCATTCTTTTAACCACTATCAAATTTATGCTAACGTTACTTTAGAATCTAGCTCAAAGTAGTTTCACCCAGCTTTCCCTTCTGATAAAAATTAGTCCACTTTTTCTACCGGAGAGAGGTCTCAAACCCCCATTCAGTCCTCAACTTTAGGAAGTCTTTTGAAGTATCTAAATTCTCGATCTGCGTTCTTCTGCTTCTCCGAGGGAGGAGGGGCTACCCCCTCCATCTTGCAGCCGCATGGCCAGCCGTTTGCTTTCTCCTTCCGCTTGTCTCTCCTCTCTTCCAAGCGCATCAGGAAGTCCCGCCTTCAGAATCCTACAATAGAAATCTTGAGCCTCTGAAACAGAGTTAAGACGAAATCTTTGATTCTCAAATGTAACCGTGATGCCGGCAGGGGCCTCCCATCTGTATCGAATCTGTTGACTCCTAAGCTCTTTAGTTAAAAAGGTGTAGTCCCTTCTTGCTTTCAACATCTGGGAAGGTATATTTTTGAAGACAATCACGTCCTGGTCATCAACTCGGAGACTGTTATTATGAAACTTTTGCACAATCGCGTTTCTAGATTCTTTTGTAGAGAAATGTATAATTATATCCCTCGGGAGCTGTCGCTGTTCCGCTATCAATGAGTTCTGGCGATAGATTTTCCGAATCTGCCAATCAAAGTTAAGTCCCGGGCTTCCCAGCGCATGACTGAAGGCTTCAGCAAAGGTCTGTTTCAAATTCTCTTGCTCCTTTTCACGGAATCCTCTGACTCTTATTGAAAATGCCTTCCTATCAAAATTTAGCATCATAAGCTGTTCTTCGTTATTTCTAATTTTTTCTTGTAAAATTTGAATATTGGTAGTCAAATCAAAATTAGCCTTCTCCAGACTTTCCAATTTGTTCTCTATTTCAGCAGAGTAATCCGACAGGGCAGACACGGCTGCAAACGTATTCGCCTTCATTTGATTAACTTTAGATTTTAGATCATCATAAAGTTGCAATACAAATTCCTTAAGTTCTTGCTTAAAGGCATCAAAGATTTTAAAGAGATATTCCTGTGTTAAAACTTCTCCAGTAGAGGGCGTAGGAGACAAAGGCTGTGTTTCCAAAAAAGATTCTTTAAATTCTTTAGACACATTTGTAGCAAGACGCTTCTTTGATCTGGGTGCCATAATAAATAAACAAGTAAGCAGCGCTTCGCTCCCCTCTATTTCCAAAGAAAAAGAGTTTATTTTGTTAAGGAGCGGTCTGCAGGAAGATAAGCCCGGCTAAGTACATCCAGTAATCATCCACGGAGAGAAATCGCCATTTTGAAGTCTATTTAAACAAAGAAGTCTTTAAGACGAATGGTGCTGGTATTTAAGATAGTAATAAAAGCATAAATCTCACAGGGGTGGTACCCTCCCGTATCAAATCTAGCTTGAAAAAAACTTTGTTTTGTCCTGGGGGGGGCTAGCCTGTCTGGGGCTGCCAAAAAAAAAAAAAAAAGGCAGCTGAGAAGAACTGGCCGGAGATAAAAGCTCCGCTTCGGCTGGATCTAATCTCTTCCACAGCCAAAAAAAGAAAAAGGCTGTGGCTTACGAATAGACCCTAGTCTACGGAGCTACCCTCCCTGCCCCTTTCTTAGCCAAAAAGGGGTGCTATCTATGATCTTATTTAGATATACAGACCAGATCTCTGAGGAGCTCGGTGGAGCCCTCCTCGGCAACAGGCCACGCCCCCAGGAAGTCCCGTATTAACTCTTAATATTTTGTTGTTCAATAGCAACCAAACTCAATATTGATGTTCTGATTAATATAAAATCCTGCAAGATAAGCAGCCAAAGTGAAACAGCAAAGAGTGTCCTTCAATAAAGTGTTTAATACATTTAGTTCAATGACATACTGTGAAACTATTCATAGACCTTGGAGACTTTTGTACCAATGTATGAAAAGGCTTGTTGTAGACCTTAAGGCAGATGAATCACATGATCATGACAATTAAATAGTTCTTTGCCCTAATCCATCAACTCAAAAAAGAAAATGTTCAATATTCATATTTTTAAAAGAAATCTATTAGGGTTGAATAAGCTACAAGTTACTACAAAATAAAAATCAGATCTTTAATAAATTAGAACTTAAAATGCTTAACTCTCTCATGCTACGACTAACAGCACCTTCAGATATTTTAATTCAGAAATGTTAGAGTGGTAAATAAAATCCCTCCCTCAACCAGTCCTAAAGTGTCACATATGCCTGATTTTACATTTTAAAATACCTACAACAAAGTCAGCTTCAAATCCATAATACCGTGTCTAGTTCAGTTGTAACCATTTTGTGGAAAATATAGGAAATGCCACTTGCAATAAAATCAGAAGCTCCTGCAGGAGTTTCAGTTAAATCATCCTCTTATAAGAGGAATGTCATTTCCACAACCCTGAAGGCCCAGGTTATTCTGAGTGTTAATTGTAACCAGCTGATGAGCACTGAAATTAAGATTAATTGAGCTAGAGAGCACTGCAGGTTCTGGAGGTTGGAGTTAATAGAGGAGGCCACAGAAATCTGTGGGGAAAACAATACAAGAGCAGGAACTGCATCCAAGGATATGTTTAGGTCAAAGTAAATGATAAAACCAGGTTACTGGAAAGGATGTTCATCTGTAAAAAACAGAAGGGATTTAATACGATTATAGCAGATTATTTTTTAAACAGCTGGGGGGGGGGCGAGTCAGCTAATGTAGGAAAAAACTTTACACAAAGTTCTTGACCCTCCTCACTTCCAGAGCCATCAGCTTTGAGACTCCCAAAATACCCAGCCAGTAAGAACGGGGCTCGACTTTCTCCCCACATCTGCAAGACGCCCCTCCGCCAGAGGAAAACGGGGGTAAAAGCGCCGGTATCCTGAAATTTCCGGTACTCAGGAAATATGGACGCCGAGAGAAGCGGGATGGGAAAAGGAGTCCCTCCCAAACGCCGAAGAACTGCACATGAGGCGGGAAAGGAAGCCGAGCCTGAGCGGCGGCCCATACTCCCTGTCCCGCAATGCACCCCCACACCCCGCGCCCGAACAGGGAGGCGGGACCGCTCCTCGCTTACACGGAGCAGGAGTCGACGAAGGGGATGTCGAGTGCAGTTCCATCGTCGGGCAAAGGCATAGCAAGGCGCATAGAACGGCCAGAGTCCAGAGACGCTTCCCGCAGGCCATGGTCACCGACATCGATTCACCTAACGCAAAGCCGACAAGCCACGAACTCCTCCGGGCACCTGCTCCCATAGAATTCAAGGATAACTTATTCCCTGATTCGCGCAAGCGTACTTTAACAATGTGGGAAACGCCCAGATCTCTGGGCGAATAAGAACGCTCGTCACCGCCCACGTGATCTTGATGCGTTGTGGGGGGGGCAGGTTTCCTTTCCTCTCTCGCGCGCGTTCGGTTCGTCGCGCCGTTTCTAGAAATGGAGGATGAGCGGGGGGCGGGGGTGAGCGGGCGGGGAAATCTTTGGCTGTGCTGTAAATAAGGTGGGTGGCGGGTTGCATGAACTATTTCTATTGGGCAGCGCTTCTCATCTTCAGTAACTTTAAGAGGGATGGACTTCAACCCCCAGAATTCCTCAGCCAGTATGGTGGGTTCGGGAATTGAATTGCGTTCCTCTTAAAGTCCTAGCGGTGTTTGAGAAACTCTGCTTGTTGTCTGGGGAACTGGGAGTTGAGGTCCACGTATTTTAAAGTTGCTGGCGTTGAGAAGCGCACCTAGATCACGTATTTTACGGAGACAGGTTGGAGCATAATTTTCGTTGGTGGAAATCAGGATTACCTAACGCAGTGCTTTCAGCACTTGATCTCTGAGACTGATGTGAATTGCAAACCTCACGCAAGTTCTCATTTAGTAGTTTGCCTGACAAAAAACCTTAAAAGAATTCTTAAGTTTTCTCATTCTTTTCAAACTCTTTGCTACTGCCTTATAAAGAGCTTCAACGCTGATTCTGAACCTATATGGCTATGATCTCCCCACCCCACCCCCAATCATAGGAGTTAGTTTGAAGGAAATATGAACAAGGACTTCCATTGTCAATTAGTGCAAACTCTTTTGTTGTTAGTTGCGAAGTCTTGTCCAACTCATGGACAACATTCCTCCAGGCCTTCCTGTCCTCTACCTTTCTCTGGAGTCCCTTTAATCTCATGCCTACTGCTTTGGTGACTCCGTCCAGCCACCTTATTCTCTGTCATCCCCTTCTTCTTTTGCCCTCAGTCTTTCCCAGAATTAGGCTTTTCTCCAGTGAGTCCTTCCTTCTCTTAAGTGGCTAAAGTATTTGAGTTTCATCTTCAGGATCTGGCCTTCTAAAGAGCAGTCAGAGTTATCTCTAGGACTGACCGGTTTAATCACCTTGCAGTCCCTGCGACTCGCAGGAGTCTTCTCCAGCACCATAGTTCAAAGGCCTCAATTCTTTGGCACTTTGGGATTGTGGTAATTGAATGACTCTATGATGTGCCTTGCTTAACAACCGTTTCATACAAATGACTGTGATTCTGCCTAACTGTGGTCATAAATCTACAAATCTTTAGCAATTGTTCAATTAGAACTGTGGCGAGTAACTTTGCAATCGACCCTGGCACTTAGGACATTCACAGGCCTGTAAAGCAATGGACATCTGATTTAAGATCCTAAGCTGGGTTGTCATTTCATTAAGTGACCGTTTTACTTAATGACTATATTGCCTGTCCCAATTGTAGTTGCTAAACAACTACAAATCTTTAACTGCTACCTTTTGACTCTTTTGCATCTTGGAGCGAAAGGAGAGGACGCGACAAGAGGTGTAGCAAAGCAGTGACCTTTATTCAAAGCATAGTAACTACGATTCAACGTGGCGTGGTTCGCGCCAAACGTTTATACCCCCAAGTTTGAACAATGAGCCAATAGGGCGTCGAGTAGCTCAACCAATCGGGGAGAGGGTTAAACCGGCTCCGCCCAAGAACCAATCAGAAAAGGAGACCTTACTTCCCGCGCTAGTATTCAACACCCCTCCCCCCCTAGTCAAGGTACCCTTAGGAAGGGCAAACATAGTCTTGTAGATAGGTGGGACGGTGACGCTCTCGTCCCGACCTTCGTAATTCCCCAGCGGTTTTCGTCGAGGGGGAAACCGCCGGCGGAGGCGTGTCCGTGGCGGGGCGGTGAGTCTGCGGCGCGGCCCCAAGAGATGGTGCTGGCCCGGGGCCCCGTGCCCAGTGTCCATTTGTCCAAGGTGGCGTCTCCGTGGCAACAGGAGTGTCCGACAATGGCCCCCTGCAATCTGGTTGGGATGTGGATTCAGAGTCTCGATAAGGGCTTCGCGGAAAGGAATAGCCGGATGAGGCACGTCTGTCCGAGAAGTCGGCTTGTCCCCCGTTCCCCGAATGGAGACAGTCCGTTGGGGAAAAGGTCATCAAGGGTAGCTCACGCTGAGAGCGAGTGTCTGAGAGGCTCGGGCCGTCTGCTTCCGCGGGGAGGCGTCGCCTTAACTGGTCCAGGTGGCGCCTCCATTGTGTTCCGTCGGCCAGACCGGCCCTAAAGGAGCAGGGGCCAGTCAGAGCTGTGATGGTTGCGGGAACCCACCGTGGATCCCCGGAAAAGGAACGGGCCCATACGGGATCCCCTAACTTAAACGTATGGGAAGGAAGGGCCCCTAGGTTGCTCGGCGGATCCCCTGCGTAAAGTGGATGTAGCCTATCTAGGGGGGTTCGCAATCTCCTTCCCATCAAGAGCTCCGCAGGACTTTTATTAGTCGTTGGGCAGGGTGTAGAGTGCTGGCTCAAGAGATACGCCGCCACTCTTTCCTGCCAGTCGCCCTGGTCCATGCGGCCCAAGGCTTCTTTGGCTGAGCGAACTGCGCGCTCCGCCCGGCCGTTACTAGCTGGATGATAAGGGGCTGTGGCTGCGTGTCTGATTCCTTGTTCGGCCAGGAATTCTTGGAACGTGGTGGAGGTAAACTGGGGCCCATTATCTGAGACTATCACATCCGGTAGCCCATGTGTGGCGAACATCTTACGAAGGGCCCTCACTGTACTCTCTGCTGTAGTGGAGGTCATGATTACCAGCTCCACCCACTTGGAGTAAGCATCGACTACTATCATAAAAGTTCGGCCGTGGAAGGGGCCAGCGAAGTCAATGTGTAAACGGGACCATGGGCCTCTAGGAATTTCCCACTCCCGGGGGGCGGCTATGGGAGGATTCGGCCTAGAGTTTTGACATATCCTGCATCGACCTACATAATCTGCAATTTCCGAATCTAGCAAGGGCCACCACACATAGCTGCGGGCTAAAGCTTTCATTCGCGCTATGCCTGGATGGTTTTTATGAAGTGCAGGCAGGATTCGTGCCCGCAGGGCTGTGGGGATCACTACCCTATCCCCCCAGACAAGACAACCCCCATGAAGGGCAAGTTCGGCTTGTCGTGCTTTAAACGGTCGGAATCCTTCCGCTACCCTTTCCGCGGGCCAACCCCTCAAAACCCATGAAGCTACTTGGGATAAAACCGGGTCAGCCTTTGTACAAGCTGCGACATCCGCAGCAGAGACGGGGAGGTCAGATTCAGCAATGGACAAAACAGAGAGAGAAGGCACGTGGGCTGTGTCCGTCTGTGGCAAGGGGCAACGGCTCAGGGCGTCTGCGTGCCCTAGCTGCTTACCCGGACGGTATAACAGCGTATACGAATACGCCGTTAAAAACTCAGTCCAGCGTGTCATGCGGGGAGACAAAATGGGGGGAGTTGGCTTGTCGCCTGCTAGTAGCCCCAGGAGCGGCTTGTGATCCGTGACAAGGGTGAAATTCCTACCATAAAGGTAGTCATGGAATCGCTTAATGCCGGACACTGCAGCCAGGGCTTCTTTATCGATTTGGCTGTAGTTCTGCTCCGTTGAAGAAAGTGTCCGGGAGTAGAAAGCTATGGGGGCCTCTGAACCATTCGGGAGGGCATGGCTCAGGACCGCCCCTATACCATAGAGAGAGGCGTCGCATGTCAAGACTAGGGGCATCTTATCGCTATATTGAATTAAGACTGCCGATGAAGTTAAAATATCTTTTATAGCCGCGAACGCGTGCGCTTCACGGCTACCCCATTTCCAGGCCGCTGACCGGTCAAGCAGTCGATGTAGCGGTTCAGCTAGCGAGGCCTTGTGGGGAATAAAAGGGGCATAAAAATTTAACAGCCCCAGGAACGCCTGCAATTCCGCCCTAGAGGTGGGTGCAGGTGCGTTTTTAATGGCGGCAACTTTGGAGGGAGTGGGGTGGATGCCTTGTGCATCGATGAGAAATCCCAAAAATTCTACTTGGGGAACAGCAATTTCACATTTGCTGCGCTTTAGTTTCAGTCCTGCCTCCCTAAAACGTATAAGAACCTCCCGCAGTATTTTCAGGAGTTCCGAGTGGCTAGGGGCTGCGACCAGGACGTCGTCAAAGTAAGGAACGACGCCGGGGAGCCCATGGAGCAACCGCTCCATAAGGCTCTGAAATATCCCCGGGGCAACCGAAACGCCGAATTGGAGACGGCGGCAACGGAAAGCCCCGTGGTGGGTGACGATGGTCTGGGCTGTAGCCGCGTCATCGTCTACGGGGAGCTGCTGGTAGGCCTGTGCCATATCTAACTTGGCGAAAATACGGCCTTGCCCTAAGGAGTGGAGTAGATGTTGCACTACGGGAACGGGATATGGATTTGCCTGCAGGGCCAAATTGATGGTCGACTTATAGTCGGCACATATTCTCACCGATCCGTCGGGTTTGACCGGGAGTACTATGGGAGTTTCCCAACGGGCATGATCTACGGGCTCAATTACCCCCTGCTCTATAAGCTTATCAAGTTCAGCATCTACCTTTGCTCTCAATGCGAGGGGGACCCTGCGTGCCTTCAGCCTAATGGGCGCGACCTGGGGATCGAGGCAAAGGGAAATGGGGGTGCCCTTATAACAGCCCAATCTCCCATCGAACACATCTGCAAACTCGTCTAACACACTATCTACGGTGCGGGGAACTACCCTGTGCACCCCTTCTATGGTGAGACCCAAAACGGGGAACCAATCCAACCCAAGGAGAGCGGGCAGGTCATTCCTAACAATTAAAACTGGAAGTTTTCCTTTAAAATCTCCGTATTCCACCCGGATGTGGAATATTCCTGCCGTGGGAATCCCATTTCCCTGGTAATCTAGAAGGGAAACCCCAGCGGGGCGCAATTTACTCTGGGGAACCCTGGGGCAAAGGCGGGAAAACAAAGCCCAAGATAGAAGGGAACGGGAAGACCCAGAGTCCACCTCCATTCGGCAAAGCTGACCTTCGAGACGGACGACGGTGCTAATTTTGCGATGGCCGGCGGGAACGTGAGAAGCCTGGTAGACCACGCAGTCGGCACTGGAGGGCTGATAGGTTGAATGGCAGTCCTCAGCTCGCCTCGCAGAACGTGGTTGTTGGCGGCCTTTCAGTGCCTGGCGCTGGTCGCTGGGCTGCATAAACGATGGGGCTGGCACGAGAGCCCGGCAGACCCTGGCGAGGTGTCCTTCTCCTCGGCAACGGCGGCAGACGGCAGAACGAAACGGGCAGGATGCGCGGCTATGGCGACCGCCGCATCCGCGGCAAGGAGCGTTTGAGGCTAGCTGAGTGGGCGTCGGTGGTTGCTGGTGTGGCCTCCGCTTTGGTTGCGTCCTCATTTGTCCGACGGTTTCCTCCTCCTCGTCTTCCGAAGGAGAGGGGTCGTCAACGAGGTTCGTCTGGGTGGAAGGCGCTGCAGCGGTTTGCGCGGGGGTTTTCAGCTGGAGGCGTTCGATGTCGGCCGTGGATTGTTCAGAGAGCTCTGCTGCTCGTGCGGTCTCCACGGCTTGCACCAAGGTAATTTTGTGGTTCCGGAGCATACGGCTGCGCAATTGCACGTCGCGGACCCCGCATACAAACTGCTCCACGAGGTTCTCCTCCAGGTCTGCAAAATCGCACTGAGCGGCCACTGTGCGCAAAGCCTCTAAAAACTGGCTGATGGATTCGTTGGGCTTCTGCACTCGGCGGCGAAAAGTAAAACGACGTGCGATCAGAGAAGGTGAGGGGGCGTAATGGTCCCTCAGCCTGGACATCAGCTCGTCCCACCCAAGTTTGTAAGCTGGCCTCGGGGCGGCCAGAGCTCTCGCAGAGGCAAACATGGAAGGCTCACAGCAGGACAAGAAGAAACTACATTTCTCCTCGTCGGTCTGTGCCCGGTTCTTCGATGCGATTAGGTAACACTCGAAACGCTCCATGAAACCGTCCCATGATTCTCCGGCAGATCCAAACGGCGCGAAGGGAGGAAGCGATGATGCCATTATGGTATGAAGCCAGAGAGGAAAGAAGACGGCAAAGAAAATTTTGCGTTCGCTGCCGGAGTTCTCAGCCTGAGGAGCGGATTCGTGCTGCTTCAGACGCGGTGGCAAGCTGGCTTGTTCTCCTCCGTGGTCGCGGGAATCTCATCCCACCCTCGTCGCCAGTTTTGCATCTTGGAGCGAAAGGAGAGGACGCGACAAGAGGTGTAGCAAAGCAGTGACCTTTATTCAAAGCATAGTAACTACGATTCAACGTGGCGTGGTTCGCGCCAAACGTTTATACCCCCAAGTTTGAACAATGAGCCAATAGGGCGTCGAGTAGCTCAACCAATCGGGGAGAGGGTTAAACCGGCTCCGCCCAAGAACCAATCAGAAAAGGAGACCTTACTTCCCGCGCTAGTATTCAACAGACTCCCTCCCACCTCCAAAAATGCAATCAGAATACTTGAATTTGTACTATTACAATGAAGACGATTTTCTATGTCAACAAAATAGTCACCCTTTGCAAAATAAGGTTTTATTTTTTTAATTAAAAATACACACTTTACATAAAAACATATACTATAAGGTATTATTAAATGTCAAAAGCAGATTTCTTCACAGGAGGCAACGCTGATTAAATACATTTCCATGCAACACAAAGATAAACTTTATTCTAAAATGAGTGGTGGGATTCACATCCAAAATTTTGCATTTGAAAAATTACTCTCATTTAAATCATGCCAGACAAGATAAAATTCAAAAGAAACAGATCAATATTATATCCAAGTCACAGTTTAATAGCTCCTGCATGCACAAGCAGTCAGCACTGTCAAAAAGTCCATTTATAATAAATATTTCATTAAGAAAATATACAAAACCTAACTAGACAAGCAGTTCAATTTCTCTTCAACATCAGTGAGGGATGTTGTCTACCCATATAAGGTGATTAGCTGGAGGATGGGGCAGAGGGCACAGAGCTATTACTCTGATGCCACTTAACATGCTGGCACTGATGGCAACTTTCTCATTTTGCTTAGAGGCCTTATACTCTTAAAAGAAGAAAAGCAGTATGGGCAGTACTGAGCTTCAGATTTAGTGATATAAATCAGAGGTGATATTCAGCAGGTTCTGACCAGTTCCGGAGAACCGAAAGTGGAAATTTTTAGTAGTTCGGAGAACCAGTAAATACCACCTCTGATTACCCTTGCCCCATCTATTCTCTGCCTCTCGAGTCCCAGCCGATTAGGAGGGAATGGGATATTGCAGTAACCTTCCCCTGGAGTGGGGTGGGAATGGAGATTTTACAGTATCCTTCCCCTGCCACGCCCAGCAAGCCATGCCATGCCCAGCAAGCCACGCCCACAGAACCAGTAGTAAAAATTTTTTGAATCCGACCAATGTAGACCACAGGTAACCGAGCAAGGTTTGATTGGGTTCCTGACATTATAGCCAGTCAGGACATATATAAAGGCTACAAAATTTTATTGTTTTATATAATTTTATTAACCGTATGGCTATAAGAACAAGAGTAGTCAGCCCCTGTTCAGTTGCCTGTGGTCCATGTGGCAGACAATTTTGTCTCTGAAGATAGTAGGTAGAATTGCTGCAAAACATCAGGAAATCTGTTCCCTAAACGTCACTAAATCTTGAAGCACAATACTGTTAAACAGATACTGGCTGTGAAAATCTATACCCGGAAAAGGAAGTTAGTATTTGCAGAATCCCAATACATTGAGTTAAAATCCATAAAAAAATGGCTTTAATATAGAACAGCCATCTATGGAGTCATGACCAAACTGAAACACAGCAATCCTGGAAAGTGTTATCCGAGCCATCCAATATCCTCTTCAGATATTCAAAGCACCAGCCATAATACAAAGTATATCCTCCACCATTTCAATCAAATTCACCCGGCTCCTGAAAGATCATCCTGACATACTTTCTTTCACGGAACTTGAGCTAACAGAGTAGAGTACATAATGGAGTATTTATTTTGGAAAACAGTTCTAGAGAGTATGTGGCTATATCCATGCCAACTCAATATTTTTTTTGGCATACATTCAATTGTGTCTGATTATCAGAAACTGCCTGGACAAGTCCCTGAAATTTTCAAGATTTCAGAAATGGCTTGCCATTGCCTCTTTCCTAGGGATGAAAGACCCAAGTTCACCCAGCTGGCTTTGTGTCTAAGGTGGGACTAGAACTCACAGTCTCCTGGTCTCCTTGATACCTTAACTACTACACTATCCTTAACAAAGGGTAAAACAGAGTCTTTAAGCTAAGTACATCAGCCCCATCATTTATATTGCATGATGTAACTCAGTGTTTCTCAACCTTGTCAACTTGAAGATGTCTGGACTTCAACTTCCAGAATTCCCCAGCCAGCGAATGCTGGCTGGGGAATTCTGGGAGTTGAAGTCCAGACATCTTCAAGTTGACAAGGTTGAGAAACACTGGTGTAACTGATACATTGTATGCTAATTATTTTCAGACCTCCTTTGTTTTTTATACAAGGAGCTTATATATTATTCCTTTCATTTTTCCTGCAAAAACAACTCTGAGGTAGGAAGCCTGAGAAAGAATGACTAGTTCAAAATCACCCATCAAGTTTCTAAGACTAATCTGAGTCTTCTCACTCATAGTCCTACTCATTAGTAAGATGAGAATTGCAGAATAAATAATCAGAACGCATTTCCTTAAGATTACCAAATTCTCCAAAAGACAATAGAAACTTAATATCTGAATGGGAGAACTGAAGAAGAAGCAATGTTATATGTTTGTCATTAACATAACATATCTTAAAACCTGCCCTGCATTTTGAAGCTGTTTTTATGCGTAATTCTCATTAACTTCAGCTATTTGAAGGGAATTGTACTCATTTCCCATTTATGAATTTTATTTAAGTGAAAATATAAATCCTTTCTAACATTGCATTTTTAGTTGTAAACAGTGCAAATATCACTGTTAAGAGTGTTACATACTCAATATTTCTGAGAAATTCCTGATACAAAACAAAGTTATCAATGACTCAGGTTGATGTGCATATAATTGTAATGGTAAATGCAAAATAAACATTAATTCAGAACAGTTTCCAATAATTTACCTAAAGAAATAGAGATCATAAACAAAACTTTGCTTTCTTCAATTATTGTTTACTATTTTTACTGTTTAAATCAAATTTAAAAATAATATTCTTAGAAGTCAATAAGAAAGATACTAGATTTAACTCAATTTCCAGAATATGTTTAAAAGCTTTTGTAACTTCTTATTCACTTAAAAAAAGAGATCAAATAGCATACTTTAAAGTTCATATCGGTTTCTGGTACTACTTAGAAAAGAGTAAATTGGGGGGAGAGGGGAGAAATCCTACTGAAAGCATAGTCTGCGTAAGAAAATAAAGTGAGATCTACGACCAAGCCAGTATGCATGTAACAATACAGCAAGTGTTTTTAATGATGATCTCATCTTCAAAAGTGTAATATTATATAAAAATATTCTATATCCAGTATAATTTATTTGGAACATGGCTTTCAGGAAACCACATAAAAAGTAGCCCATAAATGGAATTCTCTACTTTAAAAAAAATCTAAAATCAGAAAGGCATTTTTCAATAGAATAGGAAGATTTTCTTCTATGTTAACAAATATTTAGAATACTTATTATTTTAAGTAGAAAGAAAAAACACGTTATAAAAATATTTGATAATAAAAGGATATATATACCACGGTAGCATAAACCCTTAGGCAATTGCAGTCCAACTTTTGACTTTGCCCCCATAATAAATCCTGAGACTATTCTGATATTGATGTTACCTTACTTATATGTTTTGTCTGTAAAAAGACTTTTACATAATTTCTTTTGTTGGAAAAAAGCAGTTTTAACATTTTTCTTTAACAAAACAAAATATTTTTTAGACAATGTAGTTTTACTCCTGCTAATTAGTGTTATGCTTCTTTAGAAATGGTAATCTTTATAGGAACAAAGTTAACAAACATTAAAATTTTGTATGTGCATAATGAAACACAAAAATTGGCACAGGATTGAATGTGTACACAAACTATTACTATGCATACTGAATGTCAAACTATTATAAGTAGTCCTCAGGTTATGACCACAATTAAGTCCAAAATTTATGTTATTAAGACATTTAGGTGAGTTTTGCCTCAATTTATGACCTTTTTTGCCACAGTTAAGTGAATCACTTGATAAGTTGATAATCAGTTAAGTGAATTGGCTTCCTAATTGACTTTGCTTCTGAGAAATTCACAAAATCTGATCACATGACCTTGGGACACAGCATCGGTCATAAGTATGAAACAGTTGCCAAGCATTTGAAATTTAATCACATGCTCATGTGCTTGCTGCAAAGGTCTTAAGTGGAAAAATGGTCATAAGTCACTTTTTTCATTGCAATTTTAGCTTTGAATGGTAACTAAATGAACTGTTGTAAATTGAGGACTACCTTTACTGTATAGTTTCAGACAAAACCAGTTTACCATTTGTAAAAATAAGAAATGACTTATCAGTGAAGAAAAGGTTTAAAATACAAATGTTTCAAATTAGAGGCATACTACAGTAGGTCCTTGACTTATGCCAATTAAGCCAAAGTTTCTGTTGCTAAGTAATACAGTTAAGTGAATTTTGCCCCATTTTATGATCTTTCTTGCCAGTTGTTAAGTGAATCATGCAGTTAAGAAACATGGTTGTTAACTAAATCTGGCTTCCCCACTGACTTTGTCAGATTTTTGCAAAAGGTGATCACATGACCCTGGGACCCTTCAACCTTTTTAAATACATACCAGTTGACAAGCATCCAGATTTTAATCACGTGATCATGGAGATACTGCAATGGGTGTGTAGAAATCAGCCATAAGTCACTTTTTGCAGACTTCAAATCACTAAGTGAATGGTTGTAAGTTGAGGACTACCTGTAGTCAGTGGTGGGATTCAGCCAGTTCGCACTACTTCGGGAGAACCGAAGTTTTGAAATTTCTGAGCAGTTTGGTGAACTGGCTGTTGGAAGAAATCATTAGGGCAGAGAGTCGGTTGTTAAATTATTTGAATGTTACCATTGCCTATAATCTGGTAAGAAGGATAAGTACTCTTTGATGTGCGATCAGAATTTCCTTTGTAAGTTATTGCAGTTATAAAATGTGACCAGATTGATTTTACACCATTTTCACCAATGCTTAAGTGAATCACCACAGTTAAGTAATTCATGTGATCAATAAGCAGATCCACCATGCCCAATGGACACTTTTAATTGAAATCAGCTGGGAAGATAAAAAATTGTGATTCCCATGCCTGCAGGATGCAGCAGCCAGTCGTAAATGCAAGCTGATAGCCAAGAACCCAAATTGTGATCACATGACCACAAGGGTGGTGTGCCAGACATTAAGCACAGGTTGTAAATTATTTTTTTTCTGGCCATTGTAACTTTGAACCATTGTTAAACAAACAGTTGTAAGCTGTGGACTCTCTGTACTTAACTGTTTCACATACTGGAAGACAAACAGCGCAATAGCATTTTTCTGTACTATGTTTTATGGAAGAAACTTGAGTTCTGTAAAAGTAAGAGGATACTACTAAAGTTTGTTGTTTATAAATTTACAAAAACTGCTGGTTTCAGAGGCCCTTAAAAATTTGCAGTCGCTTCTAGTATTTCAGCCTGCTCATTCCCATTTTCTATCAATCTAAGTAATGGAAGTAAAAGTCACCAAACTACACACACCCTTGATATAGTTGCAGAAGTTTCTAAGCTGTGGGAAAGCACTTAACTTGTAAATGGGGGAGAATACGCAAAGGGATGCTTGGCTTTCTTGACCCATTCTTTTAAGAAGCACACGTCACCACAGGGATGTCAATTTCAATGGCAGAGTGCCGTGATCGCGCAGCATATGGCTGGGAAGCATAGCTGTGCACACTAGGGGCATGAGAATATAGAGGCTGCCAGAAAGGGGAAGGTAGGGTCTTGCATGCACAGTACCAGAGGCATAAGAGAATAGCTGTAAATAATAAGCCACCTGCACTGGCAATAGCAATGTAAACAGAAATGTCAAAGGTGAAAACAGGCTCATATTTTTGATTCAGCTCTCTATTATAAAAGATGACCCAGACTGACGGTATCAGGCAAATGACGCAAGCAAGAAGAAAGAAAAGGCTGGCCACAAGATGGCAGCCTGCACTATTGATGAGGCATCTGACCTGCTTGATGTTGGGCACGGTGGATACAAAGGCTGTGTTACACATGCCAATTAAACAGAGAAAAAGGGCCAAGACAGTGGTCAACATGCTAATGGGAAGAGCCAACTGGAGGACACGCAAATCTAGCTGGTCGACTGTTTTGTACCACTTGGTGTCATAAATGACACAGTCTTTGCTCCCATCAAAGCGAACACACTTAATCCACAGCCCAGTGTAAACGGTCACGTTCTTTTCATTTTTGTTAAAGGTGTAGAGTCGTATTTGTCTCCAGTTTGGAAGCAGTGCGGCAGCAATGAGTCCCGATAAAGCAGCTGTTCCAGAGAGGAAGGCTAGGACCGTCGCAGCATGAACGTCCCGACAGCCCATTGCAATGGGTGAAAAAGGTTCCTGGAAAAATTGGGAAAGAGCACCAAGGAAACTTGTATGAAGAATTCATTTTGGTGTGATGAAAAACCAAGAAGAAATGGTGGATACAGCTGACCTTGAACGTCAGATTCTTTGCAGTAAATGATTCAATGTTATCAGCGTATCACCTATTGGTAATCCTCGACTTATGACCATAGTGGAACCTGCCCATTTACAGCTGCAGTTCACAATGGCTAATTCATTTAATGATCTCCCATTTTTATTCTCCCCAATACACTGTTACAGCTTGGGTGACCTAGTGGTGGGGAAGGCACTTGGAAGCCCAGATCTGCTTGCTCCAGGCCTCCCAAGCTCGCCACGCCATTCCTGAAGCATCTGGTGCTCCACTTCCTGTCCCTAGGGATTCCTAAGGAGCCACTTGTGCACAAAGGACAGGTAGAGCCTGTAGGTCAGTGAAGGCTAACCTTTTTATCATTGTGCGCCAAAAATATGCATGCGCGCACCCATAATGCAATGCGTGCATGCATCCATAATGCAATGCACCCGCGCACCCATAATGAAATGCATGCACAACCAACATGCACGTCCAAACCCCTGCACATGCATGTGCGACCACCCCGTGTGCAACCTGCCCTCCACGCATGTGTGCATGATCCCTGCACATGAATGTGACCCCCGTGTATGCATGGCAGAGACCCCAAAACCAGCTGGTTGATGGGAGGCGCACACCCATGTGCGGTGGAGCTGAGCTGGGACGATGGCTCGCACACCCGCAGAGATGCACTCATGCCATAGCTTTGCCATCAGGGCTGTAAGCCAATGGGATACTTCCCATCCAGCAATTCAAAGGATTTGCAGGACTTGGCCTGTTTCCAGCCAGGCCACTTAATACAGCCTAAAACAGGGCAATAGAAGCCACCAGAGCAAGAAACTGTTAAATCTAGGCTTAGTCTACTTCTTATCCAGCATCCAGGGGCTTGCAAGTCTTGACCCTACTTCACATTCAGCTCCAGGTCCCAACAGCACCGAATTTATCTTTTTGGGTTTTTTGCAGAGTAGCCTGGCTGATGCAATGCAAGACTCAGCTTTCTTGCAAAGCTTCTGGCCTCATGGCAACTTCATTCTATTCTACAAGCAAGCAGTACTGCTCAAGACACTGTTGGGATTTTTTAAGGAGGCTCCACAAATAAACAGCACAGCTAAGCTTTGGAGTAGACTGAGGCTTTCAGGGACCTAACGGGATAGGTGAGGAAGATAGCTTTGGGGGAAGGGAGGTACTGCAGTTTCCTGTGGTTGGTCATAAGGGTGAATAATGGCAGGAGCACTGAAGTGGCTGTAAGATTATGGCAGGGTCATAAATACCTTTGGATGGTCTGTCGTAGCTTCAAACAATCGCCAAGCTGTAAGTCAATGGCTACCTATAATATATTAAATTTGGTCACAAAAAACAATGCAAATAATCAATATAATTATTTGAACTGGTTTCTTAAGAGCCACAACCCTCATTTACTTACTGAAAATAAGGTCAAGTGAATTAAATTGACTGTCAAGTAAATGAGCATATTAAATAAGTTTCTACTTCTTGATCTACATTCAATCATATTCAACCATTTAATGGCAAAGGAATGTAATTTTAATACAAAAAGCTATGTTACACTAAAATAATTCCAAAAAAATGTAAAAACTGACTCAATTACCGAACACTTGTCTATTTGTAATTTTAGCTATTAGTACAAGCACATACAGAATTTGATATCTGACTTTTTAATTAAAACTAATTTGCACTGGTCTAAGCCTAACCATGTTATTATTAGTTAAGATACAAGCCAAGGTAAGTACTATTCCTCAGCCCTGAGAATGGAATTTAACTTAAAGCTGTAATTAAATTCAGATTAATAGAAGAACTCACATATGTAGACCAATGTTTCTAGAGCAAACATAGCTTTATTTTGAGTCAGTGGCCATGTTTGCATACATTTATAACATAGGATTCAACTGAAATTCAATTTATCATTAATAAGCTGAATTTTAGCATACTTAGGCCATTCACTTGCATTTTGCTCCTCGCATTTGCATGACAGTTAAACATACAGAAAAACAGCAGCTTAGAATGATGCCCAAACTCACCCTGGAATCTTTGTTCTGCATGAATGCAAAAGAGTGCAGTTAACCATAGCAACTCTAAAATACTTCAATTCCATTTTAAAAAGTACCCACACCTCAGCAAAATATTTAATTTCAGACATTTTTGTTTCTTAAGTTTTCTTTTCATTAATCTGTTGCATTGGCAAACTTCTTTTTGAAATGCCTGGCCCTTTACTATTTTTAATAGATACATAGATAGATAATAGATAAATAGATAAATAGGAAATTTCCAATTTATAATATTGCTCTATCTAGATGCACAGCTGTCCTGGAGTTGTGCACTTAAACTAAACATAACTTAAATATTACACTGAAGGAGAGCTGTCACAGTCATTTTTAGCATTCGCGATAAGTTGGTGAATCACTGTGTAACATAATTTTGGATCAGATGACTTGAAAACACTTTCCTCTCAATTGTTTCACTCACATTTTTATATATCTGTGGTACAGAATACGAACTGAAACTAAGATGCTACACTCTTCAATTTATCCTGCAAGTGCTAAAATGAATGAAACTGACTACCACCAATTCCTTACATAAAGAAAACATATTTTAAACAAATTTGTGTCTTCAGGCAAAATATCTAATATAGATGCTAAATCTATAAGAATAAGTAGCATCAATATATCCTTCATTACCTTTCTCCAAGACAGTATTTTCTCAAAGGCAATATTTTAGGTGAACACTTTATTCTGCTCATGCTCCTCAACATTATGTTGAAGGCAGATTCAAAAATGAGTTTGTATTATTTGCAAGCAGCAAATTCAAATGTCTCAGTAAGACATACTTTTTCTTAATTTCCAGTTGCAAGAATGGTGTGGATACCCATAACTATATTGTAGAAATGTGTCCATACAGAGAATCCAATGCCAAGTATATAAAGCATTGCATAGACATTCAGTCCCTAAATATAGTAAAATGCAGTTGCCACTCTTTAACACATGAAACAAGTATCTTAACATACTGAAAATCAATTATTTTCATTAAGCTTTTCTATAGCTTCATGTACCTACTGTGGTCCTTAAAATGATCATCTGCCCCCCCAAATCCCAACAGTCATTCATAATTCTAAGTATTGTGAAGTATTCAAAATCATTGAAAGAGCATAAAAATACACACAATGTTTTCAACATAATATATCTCAAATCAGAGTATGGAACCAAAATAGACATGACACAGGGTATGCATACCTCATTCAGCCCCCAATCAGTTCTATAAAGTATATGAATAACAAAGCTAAGAAAAAATATTGCTATATGGTAAGACACTTACTTGTACACTGTTATCTAACTTTCTTCAGTTCCAATTACTGTAATCAAGAGAAATTAAAAATCATTACCAAACAAACATTTAAAAAGAACTAAAAAAAATGAAGTATTGTATTTTGTTTACATTGCTGTTTATGGCTAAGATGGTGAAAGAAACTCACAGCCAGATGAATTAAATTACGATTCAGGACAACATATAAATACCTATTTGAAACATGCAATTAAGAGACAATATAATTAGAGTTCTACCAGCCAACTTGATTCATCCTCTGCCGCAAAGCAGCCAATCAGAACATTTGTAAAGACTATTTAAAGATAGGGGTGTTGCCCTTCACAAATTTAGCCAATTTTAACTAAGTTCATATAAATCAGATCCCATGACAACTTGTAACATCAAATCTTACAAAAAGGTAACTATATTTTCCCCCTCATCTATCCCATCAAATATTTTCATAGGATGGCCTCTAATTTTAAAGAAATGTAAAAACTGTTTTCTTCCAAGTATTAAAATATTTAGCTTATGGGGAATATGCTCTACTAGGCAGGCAACAAGACCCCCTCCCTTATCATTCAAACCAGCCACGCTGGTTTGAAATTCTGGATCTTGTGCTTCAGGAACATCATTGTTATCACAATTACCCAATTTTGCATTGGCAGATAAGCCTCTGACACTCAATGAGGCAGAGCTGCAGTGTAAGTATAACAAACAATCGTAATAATCATGATACAATCGCATTTCATAGAAATGAACAATACACAGATAAAAATATGTGACAAAGCCTTAGCGATCTGGACCGGCAGGAAAGAAAGCTCATTAATGTATAATGAAAATTATACATTTGTTGATAAATAGATAGGCAGACAGCAAATCTCCCCTTTCTAACCTGCTTCCCACGCACAATGCACACACTTACAAATACCGAATCCATCTTCGATCTCTCGGATTTTCAGGAAGTGGCTGCCTTTTCCAGTTCTGCCCAAAGCTTCCTGGGACTGTAGTTTGTCTCCACAATTCTCTTAGTTTCCAGGTGCTTTCAAAGACTACAATTCCCAAGATCCTCCTTTAATAGATCTTACTGAAGTATACACCTTCCCGGCTGTAATTGAGATTGTCCTATGAGGACGGGATCGGGGTTAATTGCCAAAAAGAAGCAGTTTGCGTGAAATGAGCTATCGCCTTCAAGATTTTTTAGTTGTTAGGGCTGTTTTACCGCAGTTTTTTTTAACAAGCCAGTGTGAATTCTGCGAATGGATTTTTACCCTAAAAATATTAAAATGGATGTCTAATTACAAAATATACAGATATGACAGTATTTCTTTAAGTCTTTGTGACGCTTTAAGTTTCATTTGGAAGAGGTGTTTTTAATGAACATTAATAAAATTATCGTTAGGACAAAAAAACAGTTCCGTTCCTGCAATGCATCCGTGGACTCATTATTGATCTTGAGCTGTTAGAACTCACAACTCTAGTTTGAACTGACAATAGCCAAGTTTTAAAGGAGTAGCTGATTTGGCATTAGAAAGACAGCAAGCTGCTCTTGTTTAAAAAGGGAACGCGTGCACAGCCAAATCTTGGATTTGGGAAAAATTGACATGACGTTTTACAGGAAAGTAAAATGGGAAGGCCATCTCACACAAATCTGAATATGGTGCAATGGGTGTTCGTGATTTTCAGCAACTATAATAAGAGGGATGCCAAGCGTTGCCAAAAAGGAATAAGTCTACCCGCCCTGGGCCTTCATTTTGCTCATCTCCACCTTCAGAGAATTCACATCATAACTAGATGAAAGTTTATTCAGAAGCTAGTTCTACTGGCTAGATAAAACCAGCCATTATATATCTAATGAGCCACAGGTTATGGCATGAAGAGAAGTGTACATCCATTATGGCTTAAATCAACTGTTTTCACAATATAGTGTAGCAGGATACATTAACCAGATGGTTTCCTGCTTTCTCCAATTTGGTCTTCATTACTGGCTTTCCATTTCTCCAGACAATTCTGGAGAATGAGGAGCTGTCAATTGTCTAACAACCTTTTTTGTCATCTACAGAACAAGACATTTTATAGCACACCATCCTCCCAGGTAGTTAAAATTCTCCAATGGGTACATTATATTCTGAGCCCCAAATATTTTCACATCATGGTTAGATTTTGCATTTATTCTTCATTAGATATGAAGTGCAAAAATAGTTACATGAATTACCGAATGGCATTCTCAGAATCCCCATGTCATACTAAGCTATGTTTGATTGAATAAACCATAACAGACTAGATTTGCACAATATATCATTAGAATTATAGAGCTGGAAGGGACCTTGGGGATCTTCTAATTGAACCCCATGTTCAAGCAGATCCTATATCATTCTGGACAAATGGCTGTCCTATCTCTTCTTAAAAATCTAGTGATAAGCACCTACAAATTCTGGAGGCATGCTGCCCCACTGATTGACTGTTCTGACAGGAAATTTCTCCTTGGTGGCGCAGTGGTTAGAATGCACTACTACAGCCTACTTCTGCTGACTGCCAGGTATCTGCAATTTGGCAGTTCAAATCTCACCAGGCTCCAGGTTGACTCAGCCTTACATCTTTCCGAGGTGGGTAAAATGAGGACCCAGATTGTTGGGGGCAATACGCTGTCTCTGTAAACCATTTAGAGAGGGCTCTTTAAAGCACTGTGAAGTGGTATATAAGTCTCAATGCTATGCTATTGCTATTTCTATGTCGGATTTCTCTTGTTAAGCTTTGATCTGTCAAAGTCTTGTATTGCTTTGGAAAACAAGTTGACCCTTCTCTTCCATGTGACAGTCTTTCAAAAACTGGAAGACTGATAACATGTCTTTTTTCTCTTAAACTAGACATTCTCAGTTCCTTCATTGTACAGTTTTTAGCTTCCAGTTCCCCAATCATCTTTGTACACTTCTTTATACTCTTTACAGAGTCTCAAAAATCTTTTTTGTATCCCACTGATCAAAACTGGACACAATAGTCCAAGTATGGTTTTAGTAGTGCAAAATAAAGTGGTACTAAACACTTCATATGCTAAAACAGTGGTCCCCAACCCCCGGTCCGCGGACCGGTGCCGGGCCGCGGAGTACCTGGCACCGGGCCGCGCAGCGGCCGGGGGCCATGATCCCTGCAGCTGGGCGCCGTGGCTCTCCTGCTGCGCCAGCCGCTCCTCTTCCAGCCGCTCGCCCAGCGCGCAAAGCTCCCGGCAGCGGTGCCACAGCTCCTCGAGGCGCCGGCGGCTCTCCTGGTTCTGCGCGCGCAGCTTGCGCAGGTCCTCTTGGCCCAGGCGGCCCCCTTCCAGCTCCTGCATCGCCCGCAACTCGGCCTCGTATCGCTCCAGGCTCTGCGCGCAGCTCCAGCTCACCACCAGCGCGTAGTCGGAGGCCAGCTGCCGCTTCTCGGAGCGCCCGGCCCGGAGGACGCGCGGGGCAGACAGCAGTGCGGCTGGCCGCTGCTTGCGCGCTTCCTGCAGCCCTTCGTGCTCGGCCAGGAGCTGCTCCAGCAGCGCCTCCAGAGCGGCGCAGTCGGCCCACAGCCCCTCCAGCTGCTGCCGCCGCCGGGCCAGCTCGGGCTCCAGGTGGCGGAGACGCAGCTCTCCAAGTTGCGTGCTCAGCCTCTCCAAGCTCTCCAACTCGTGGCGCAGCGCGTCCCGCTCCAGCTCGCCTTGAGGTGATCTCAAAAAATAAGCTAGGTTGGATATGACTGGGATAAGATTTCCAGATGTTGACTTGGCTCAAGTCACCGGTTCCTTTTTCTTGCTGAATGAAAACTCCTGCATCATGGTTGTATGTAGGATGTATTTAGAAAAATTCAAGATGGGAACCATCTTGGTTTTTATGTGATGCAAATAAAAGAATAAATAGGCTTTTAATTTCATAGTCATGGCTATTACCTTGACATTTTCGATGTCACTCTGACACCCTTGTCCCAGATAATTTGGTGAATGGACAGAGAGGCTACCAGCTAGTAGTAGGCTGGCTTGAATGCACTTACTAAGAAAGGATTCACAGTGAATTCAATGAATAACATTTTTGGGTGATCATCAATCTGATGGGAGCTATATATCTATTGCAGCATTTACCTGCAAATTTAAAGGAAGTCCAGAAAGCGATTGCAATCTATTTGGCATATATTTACAAATACATATTGAAAATAATGCAACATTTAACATTTTCTGATCATGGTGCTGTCATTGGTGTACTATCCTGGTAATTAAAAATGGTGTCTGTAGAAGAATAAAAATGTGGTTGTGTGTTAACAAAAGAATAGAAACTATAAGCATATAATCTTCCATTCAAATAGTTAGAAATTAACTAGAAATAGTTAGTCCAGTTTACAAGCAACAGCCTGACGGTAGATCAGTTTACTGAAATATGGATTACTTAAAGGGGTACTCCGGGCTGGGAGTTTTTTTACACCCCCACTCCCACCCCTGCGCGCGCTCAGCGGGCCACGGTAAAATTATCACAGGCTGACTGGTCCGCGGTGATAAAAAGGTTGGGGACCACTGTGCTAAAAGATGTACCAGTGCAGGACTTTCTACAACTGCCACTAGAATGGCTATAAGTAATTTAAACATTTCTATCCAAAGTATTTCCAGAAATCACTTGTAGCATTAGGTATTTCTAGGACAATGTGTTGTGCTCTCTCAAAATAAATAATTATTATATTCTTCTTGAAGTCTTTCATAAAGAAAACTGAGCACCAGGATCAATATATAAGAGTACATATTTACATGTTTTAAAAATTATTCTACAAATTTCATGATATACATAACTTTAAAATCTGCATATGTTTTTACTATTTTGCAAGAACAAAATACAAATACTTATGTTTAAGAAAGAGAACCAATTAATTACAGGCAGAATTACAAAACTTGAATTAATTTAATTGAAAAAATGTTGCTATATTTTTGAGAGATGCAATGCACTGAGTTGCTCCCTCTGATAACTTTCAATCTTTTCTTCTGCTTCTTGATCTATTATTTTTCTTAAGCATGCAATCAACTGCTCAGACCCTTCTCCAGTATGTGCAGATATAGGAATGATCTCTTTGAAATTGACAGCGACTTCAGGAATCATCTTTGGTGGAAGCAAGTGTAAATAATCTGAAAATAAGAAAATATGTCATAAATAATTAGGCTAGAGAAAGCTACAACGAAGTGTCCTAAGAAAGGAAAATAAAATGCAATGAAAATGATCAGTGATGCTTCTAACATTTCCTTCTTGGAGAGAAGAGGGTAATTATACTCTGTTTAATATGGTTCTATTCTAAGACAAAAAGAAAAAAAAAGGCCAATGCATGATTGTTAATATACATTTGTTTTCGATGATGGTATAAGAAGATACCGTATTTTTCAGAGTATAAGACGCACTGGAGTATAAGATGCACTTAAGTTTTGAAGAGGCATTTTTTTTTAAAGTAGGTAGGTAGATAGAGGGGTACAGAGGGAGAGAGAGAGAAAAATACAGTAGGTAGGGAGGGAGAGAGAGCAGGTAGGTAGATAGAGGGAGAGAGAGAAAAATACAGTAGCTAGGTACCGTGTTTCTTTTGCCCCACAAAATATGGCCTTGGGATTATTATAGGGGGAGAACTTATTGTTTTGGGTTTGCTGGGCAGCTGCTCCCTTGCGAACTGGCTCCCGAAAAGCTGGGCACAGCCTCAGGGGCGAAACAGCCATGAGGTACCGTGCTCATGAGCAACCGCCCGGCAAACCCCCTCTCCAGTTGGGCAGAGTGCCATTCACTGACCTAGGGGATATCTCTAAGGCGCCAAGGTACGTGGCGCTCTGCCTGTTCCCCAGCTCCCACGGCTTGGCACATTAGGGATATCACCTAGGTCACTACATGGAGCTTTGCCTGGCTGGAGAAGAGTGTTGCGCGAGTGACTTTTCCACCCCCAGCAAGCATGCCTCCCAGCCTTACCATGCCCTGGCCCAGCTCTCCCTGCAGGCACTCTGAGCATAACTTCTTCTCTGGCTTCCAAACTCCAAAACATGGCTGCCAGTCTTCCAGCAGCAGCCGCTCTAGGAGTGCGCTCTATGGTTGTGGGCTGGCTGCCGGACAGAGAGTCTTCTGGACAGATAGTCTTCCAGAGCTCCATGCACTGACCTAGAGGGTATCCCTAATGTGCCAAGCCGTGGGAGCTGGGGTGCGGGCAGAGCGCCATGTGGCTTGGCACCTTAGGGATACCCCTTAGGTCAGTGAATGGCGCTCTGCCCAGCTGGAGAGGGGGTTTACTGGGCGGCTGTTCGTGAGCATGGTCATCTCATGGCTGCTTCGCCCTTGAGGCTGTGCCCTGCTCTTCAGGAACCCGCCACTTGGCAACTCCCCCCCCCCCCGGCTCCTGCGGCTTAGCACCTTCGGGATACCGCTAGGTCGGTGAGAGGTGCTCTGCCTGGCCAGAGGGTGGTGGTGGTCCAGGGGGCTTATTTTCAGAGGTGAGTTTATATTTTTGCTTACACGAAAAATGTGGTAAGGTGTTAGTTTCAGGACAGGTCGTATTTTGGGGAAAATATGGTAGAGAGAGAGAGAGTAGGTAGGTAGGTGTTCTGACCCCCCTCGTTCCACACCAAAGTACACTCGAGGCCAAAGATAAGTTATGGCATTTAATTAACAGACAGACAGGTTCTTGGCAGCAAACCAGCACAGACAAGCTTGGGCAGCAATAAACACAGATAAGGCTTGGCACAATCCAGCCTGCCAAGCTCACAGTCATGTCTTCCGACATTCAGTCTTGTGTTGACTTCTGCAAAGAGGGGTGTGTGCACAAGGAGTCTTTTTATAGTCTGGAGAGGAGCCTAATGACCACCAGCTGAGTGCAATTACCTCCTGTAACTGCGCAACTGTTCCTGACGCCTAGTATCTCTTCGATGCCGTGCATCCAGGAACAACTCACTACTGGCATCCGGCTCACTCTCCCTTGTCTCCTCCCCACTGGTCCAAGGCTCAGCTGCCTTCTGGTGGCCAACCAGCCTCTCTGCGCCCTGCTCGGAGTCGGAACCCTGTCCAGGGTCCTCTACATCCTCCAGAGCTGACTCATAGGGCCCCTCACTGTTGAAGTCTGGTGGCAGCTCCAATGGCTCCTGCTGGGCCACAACAGGTAGGTAGATAGAGGGACAGAGAAAAATACCGTAGGTAGGTAGGGAGAGAGAGAGAGTAGATGGGTAAGTAGGTAGGTAGATAGAGGGATAGAAAGAGAGAGCACCTAAGACTTATTTCTGCTGGCACAGAACTTGATCAATGTAATTCTCATCAATCACTCTAACTAAAGAGCTTTCTGAAAGGCGGGGAAAGTTTTTGCACTCTGCAAACCTCCCCAAAACGGCTCGTTTTTTTGCGAAGACGGGCCTGTTTTTTTCAAATAAAAGGCATGAATAGCCTTGTGGAGGCTTGCAGAGTGCTCCTGGCAACGTGAGGACCCCAAAAAAGAGCAAAAAAAAATGGCCCATTTTTCACAGAAACGGGCTATTTTTTTTGTCAAAAAAATTGCATGCCTAGCCTTGTGGAGGCTTATAAAAGTGCTGCTGGGGGGCAAAAAATGGCCCATTTTTTGCTCATTTCTGTCCTCCCCAACACCCAGGATTTCTCTGAAAGCCTCCATAAGGCTAGGCAGGCCCATTTTGATGAAGGGGGTGGGACTTCGGGAGGCAAAAAAATGCTGTATTCGCATTGCGATGCACCCAGATTTTCAGCTTGTTTTTTTTTGAGGAAAAAAGGTGCGTCTTACTCCGAAAAACATAGTAATTTGAATTGAAATTGGGATAACTACATCTCCACCAAGTAGCAATGGCCTTGTGTGTTCATTATGATGCAGATAGAAATATTTTTGGTATTTTACTTTCTTGCACCACAGTTATTATTTAGGTAATTAAAAATCATGCTATGAATTTGTAATTTATGAGAAGCCACAATTTTCACAATTATCAATTATTGTTATTGTTATATCCAAAAGACACAACTATTCTTTATTTTAAAAGGAACGAATCAAAGTGAATCTTACTTTGAGGTTTCTGTAGTTGTTCCATTAATTTTTCATATGTTTCTTTAGCATTAGGCAAATCCATTTTATTCACAGCAAGCAATGCAGATTTAGTTTGAAGTTCTTCTTTATACAGTTCCAGCTCCTTCAAATATAATTTGCATACATAATACACTTTTTGAAAAATATTTGACTACCAAGCAATTCAGTATTACTTAACATAATATAAACATGGTACAATATAATATTAAGGCAGTTGTATAATTATATATTTTAGTTCATCCTATGAACATGTAACTTTAGTTTTGTACTGGCAGTGAAAGGCACTCCCAAATAAAACAAAAAGTCAAGGTGTCTTTTGTTTCATTTTTTGTTCATTTAGATGAATACTTCTAGGTATATAAATAACATGGAAAGCACTTGCCTATAAAGTTGCCAAGATTCAGACACAACTAAATGTTATGGTGATGGTATACTTTTGAAATATGATTACACAATTGTTGCCATTCTCTGACTTAGAGGCCAGATCTGAAATCCACTGTTAATAAAAAGCAATATTTTTATCTATATTGAAATAAAACACGCTAAACTGCTTTGAGTTATGCAGACTCTTCCAGGGACAAATTATCTCAACATCTTTATTATCACCTGTCCCTAGAAATACTAGAGAAAAATGTCCACACATATAACACAATTGAAACTCAATATTATAATTTCAAGAGATTTAGTATGCAAATAAATATTTCATCATGAAACTATATATAGTTCGATATTGCAACAGACTTTTACCTTTGCTAGTAACATTATAGTTTCAAAAGCTGTTCTGAATGGTGTTTGAGAAGATAGTTGGAACCCAGAAACATCAATCTAAATTTAAAAAATAATGAATATTTTCACTCACATGGTTATCTTTGTTAAATGATGAATAAAGGTAAAAAAAGTTAATAATGCAGTTGTTTATTTATATACAAAGCAGTTTCAGAAAATAGCCCTTTAACGTCTAAATTACATAAATCATTAAATAATTTATATACTTTTATGTGTGCCATTATATCTGCATATATCTTTTTATAGAAACTTCTTTACTATCAAAATATTTATGAACTGGCAGAGACATGCTAACAAGGTCAGCCAATGTATAAGCATGGCAATTGGATCAGCCAATGGGAACTATTTGGTGACTGAGAGCCATGCCAGATGGCTTAGAGTCTGGGCGTGGCTTATCTATGTAAATCTTGAGTCTGTGTAAAAGAACTAATCTAGTCTGCTCTCTGAATTGAAACTGGAGACCAATCTCTTCTCTCTGTGTGTTTTGCCTGTAATTACTACAACGTTGGAGAATCCACTGTTGGTATTGTACATTTATTCAGGTGTTATTATGTATATAAAGAAATTAATGAATCCTGCTGAATCAGTTATCTGTTTGTGCTTTCTGGATTTGATTTTTGCAACAAACTCTGACATTTACATAGTTGGCTATTTTGTATTATAGATCTGGTGGTAATTCTACCACAAATGTCCCCCCTCTTCTAAGTTACCCAAAAAATTCACTACCAATTATTCCTTTGTTATTTAAACTGATTGCTCAGCAGCATTTAGATGGACAATCTAGGAGACTCAGGGCTTTAATTTCAAAAGTGAATTGCCATAAATATTAAAGAATTCATACTTTGAAATATACATTCAGTGTTCTGTATTCATGAAAATATTTCAATACTTCATCTTGGGAATTGCTTTCAGTTTGAAGTTCAGATATTATGCTTTGCCAAAATTATGGGAGCTTTGGATTTGGCTAAGGTATTGTATTAACTCAACATGCTTTAATAAACAATAGTTAACTGATTAACATGGTATGAACCTCATATATTCTGCAGATAACATTACCCTCATTTTTTTAACCAAAACACCATGAAAATGTATCACTTGTGAATAAGCTGGTATGCATTTGTATGGTACTTTGTTTAAAATTTGAGGATCTGTTTATCCATGAGTTGGTTTATATACAAGTATATACCCAAAAACACAATTTGTATGTTGGTCAATCAATCTAAGTTAAGCATGCAAATGCTGACAAGGAATGTATTCTTACAACAAAGAGAAGCTGTTTAGTCCTTTCCACGTGCTTCAAAAACTTATGGCCTCTTCCTTTATTTGCATGAGCACCTTCTATTAATCCTGGAAGATCAGCAACTGTTATCTAAAGATGAGGAAAATTTTTTTTAATGATTTGGTTCTATTGAATTCACTCAAGTGGATATCGAAATCATTAGGAAGCTAGTAACTTCATGTGGTAATTCTACACCCCCAAATAACAAGAAGCCAAAAACAGTACACATATATAACATATAACAATATAGCTTTAAGTACTATAGCTTTAAAATCTTAACCTGTGCAGTTTTAATGTTTTAATATTTTAATTATTTGTCTATTTGTTTTATAACTTGTAAGCTGCCTAGAGTCACTTTATAGGCAAAACGGATAGCATCAAAATTTAATTTATTTATTTATTTATTTATTTATTTATTTATTTATTTAGATAGAGAGAGAGAGAGAGAGAGATAGATAGATAGATAGATAGATAGATAGATAGATAGATAGATAGATAGATAGATAGATAGATATAGACAAATAAGTGAATTCATATGCATAGCCTGTACTTGTTTTTATTCCTATATTCAATTTTGGGAAAATAAATACTTCCTTTTTTTGGAAAATGTCTTTCATCTGTTAGGAACCTTTTGATTCACACATTTTATATTTTATTGCACTGAGTTTCTGTAAATCTTTAGTGAAAGAAGCTTTAAAAATAAATTTAAGGAATAAAAAAGAATTGAAATAAACCGCAAAAGGGCAATTAGATCTTTGATTTTTAAAAGTTGCAAACAAACTAAGGGTCTAGATGGATTTAAAATAAAATTTTAGGATTAATTATAAGAATCCTTCCAGTGGGAAAATGCCTTTATTTGAATGCTCTTTAAAAACAATAGGATGATTACCTGGACACTTAGATTTAAAAAAAAACATAATAAAATATGAATATTAAAAAGTTTCCTATTCAGATACCAGTGTCTAGGCCATCTAACCATTCAAATGCAATCATTTATATGTGGGGGAAATCATATACTGGTATATGCCCTCAGCTTATAGTCGGTGAGGATGTGATCTACAGTTTGACATGGGACCCCACAGTCACAGTGAAAGTAGGATACTATGCTCAATGTATACAATGTATCTCAGCAGACATTGTGTGAGATGCAAATCCTATTCAGAATTGTCCACTGCTGGCAGGGTAGTCAAAGCCTAGCATCTTTTTTGTGGTGTCATTTATACAGTATGTCTTCCTAAATCTGGACATTCAGCAACTGATTTGGTTTTTCATTGGGAATCAATGTCAAAATTATTGAGCAGATGTTGTGCAAGCCAGTGGGGATTCCTATATTTGAGCCTTCTGGCTGATAAATAAGAACGGTCAGTATATGGTGACAGAAGTGATTTGTTTAGAATTTTTCTGTATTCTCAATTCTTACAGACAGCAACAGACAGCAAATGCTGTATCTGCAAATGAGTGAAACAGCAGACCACATATTCAGCTGCTGCAAATTGATTGCAAACCATAACATGATAAAGTAGCAATAATGGTGCATAGAAATATCTGCAAGAAATACCATTTACCTGCAAGCAATAACTGATGGGACCACAAAATGGAGGTGGTTAAGAAACTAAAGTGCTCTGGGACTTTCAAACAAACAAGTTTGTGCCATACAATGCCCAGACTCAACAATTGTTGATAATTCATAAAACAAGTATATGGAAACTAAATGGGTCAAGAGAAATGGAAAGATGTAGTTGGATGGAGTTGATGAAACCTTCATAAAAAGAGATCTTTTTAAAAAAACAGGATAACATATGTAACAGGGCATGGATGTGTAGAAGCAACGATTTTCAAAAAATAAATGTGGAGATGTGTTGAGAGTTAGTTTTATTTCCTTTCTTATCTCATGCTTTTAATTTCTTTTGCATACTATTCCTTATTCATTTTCTATACTTTAACATTGCTTATTTTGAAAGAAATTATCATAATGAATAAGCACATATAGCTTTTAATCATGATCATGTATTACTACAACAATCAAAGCATTGTTTGTATAGTCCAACTTTCTATCACTTCTATTTCTTACTGCAGACCTTGAGAAACATAATGGTACTGCGATTATGCCCTACTTGGGGAATGCCTGTATATAGTAACCACTAAGAGAATTGAATCTCAGAATAATGGTCCTTTAGTATAATGCACCCAGATACTGGCCATGTTTACAAATATTTACTAAACCTGCTGACTTATCTGTGGAGCACACAAAGAGACAATTTGAGTCATAAAGTTAGAGATAAAAGAATTAACCTATTAAAAAGATCAGAATAAATATTTCTTTATTTAGATGTTACTCTGCTCGTAGTATCTTGATTCAGCTGGAAAAAAACAGGAAATCAGTAAGGTAGAAAAATATAGATCCTTTAATAAAATACTGACAATATTGACATTTTTTCAAAACAATAGTTATGGAATTTTATTTTGTAGATAATCAGACAACGTTGAGGCCTGCAGATCTGAGATTAATTAAAAAAAACAGATTAACATCAAAGCCTCTTTATGCCTTAATTAGGGATCTGGAACAAACATGTGAAATGTACAATGCCCTCAGCACTCTTTCCATTATAAGCAAGTGGGAACTCATAACATTGCCAAAAATGGAATTAGGACAATATATTTTATATAAAAATTATATTGTAAACCAACCTGCTTGTGATCAGGATATGTCACAGTTCCAATTTCAGGAGATAATGTTGTAACTGTGAAAAACAGGAAATAAGTCAAATATGGTTTAAAGGATTTTCAAAATTTACCCCTGGATTAAATTTATCTGTTCAGTGTGAGAGAAAAGTTCTCTAAGGATGGGCTACTGAAAATCCGAAAGCTACCAGAAGACTAAATTTCTGGACCTGGGGATAGCCCAGATTGGATTTTGCACCATTATTCCAGGATATATATATTTGTCTTCATACACACACACATGCGCACGTGCACACACAAGCACACACACTCAATAGCAAATCTACTATCTGCTATGAATCAATTTTGCTGAAATGTAGTCATGTGGGGTTCCGCAAATATTGCTGTAGATGCAGGCCAGCTGCCAACCCACCCAAAATGAGATTGTATTAACTGTCCTGGGAAGGGAAGGAGCTGCTGGAACTTCAGAACCAGACCATAGGAACATTTTGGGGGTATCCATTGTAATTTCAAATGATCGCTAAGTGACTGGTTATAAACCTCTATACATCATGTGAACCAAAAAAAATATGTTCCCATGCCTTTAGATACATAGCAAGGGTTATGCTGACAGGGTTTTTTCATCTGCCAGAGGATTCATCTTCCCATTGGCTGAGCAGCCTAGAATTTGTGATTAAGGTATAAACTGCTCTTCACTGCATATCATCCCTCACTTGTTACACTGCAGAGCTCTGTACCAGAAAAGTAACCTAGAGCTTTGCCATGTAGTGGCATGCATTAACTGATGCTCTCCATACCCACACCCTAGTTACGGGAAGTCTCATTAACAAATATAGTTCCAAGTGTTCCCCTTTAATGCTTTTTTATTTAATATTTAATACTTTTTTTTACTGAACCTATGATTTCAGAAATAAAGATATAACCTTTTTGGTTGCTTCCCTAAGATCCTCCCCCTGCCAAGGAAGATCTTCCTTATTAACAATCCTCATCATGAGGTTTCATATTGAGGAAGGCATTGTGTGATATAATTTTCCTTGCTCCTTTTTAAAATATTTATATTCCCACATATTTTTGTGGGTTATTTTTCTGTTTTAAAATAATGTTTTCTACTGATATTGGTTGTCAGCTACCAGGGAAAAGTGTGATTAAAATTATATATAAATTTTAATTAATAAATAAAGGCATAGTAGAGAAATATATAAAAAGTGGCTTACTGATAAGGATTTACAAATAGCTGAGGGAAGAATGAAAGTAACAGACAAGGGATAAAGGGAAAAATATACCCAACTGAATTAAGCTTTCCACAGAATACCCAAGAGACATAAGAAGATATTCTCAAATGAACAATGCAAAGAAATAGAGGAAAACAATTGAATGGGAAAGATTAGAGATCTCTTTAAAATATTGGAGATATAAAGGAAACATTTCATGCAAAGATGGACATGATAAAGGGTAAAAATAGTAGAGAGTAACAGAAGCAGAAGAGGTTAAGAAGAGGTGGCAAGAATACACAGAAGAACTGTACAAGAAATATATACATGTCCCTGATAACCATGATGGTGTGATCACTGACTTTGATCTCCAGACATCCTGGAGTGCAAAGTCAAGTGGCTCTTAGGAAGCTTACCAACAACAAAGTTAGGGGAGTTAAAACTATTCCAGCTCACCCATTTAAGATCTTAGAAGATAATGCTGTTAAAAGTGCTGCACCCAATATGCCATCAAATTTGGAAAACTCAACAGTGGGCACAGATTGAAAAAGATCAGTTTACATTCCAATCCCAAAGAATGTTGAAAATACTGTACAATTACATCCATTTCACATGTTAGCAAGGTTATGCTCAAAGTCCTAGGCTTCAGTAGTATGTGAACCGAGAATTACCAGAAGTACAACCTGAGTTTCAAAGAAGCAGAGGAGCTGTAGATCAAATTGCCAACATTCAGTGGATTATGAAGAAAGCAAGGGAAATTTCAAAAAAAATCTACTTCTGCTTCATTGACTATGCTAAATATTGTATGGATCGCAACAAACTGTGGCAGGTTTTTAAAGAGATGGAAGTACCACATTACTAAGAAACCTGTATGTGGGTTTAATGAGAACAACAACATGGAACAACCAATTGATTCAAAATAGGAAAAGGAATAGGATAAGGCTGTATATTGTCACTCTGATTATTTAACATATCATGCAAAATGCCCGGTTGGACGAATCACAAGCCAGAATTAAGGCTGCTGGGAGAAATAGCAATAACCTCAGATATGCAGACGATCTCATTCTAATGGCTGAAAATGAAAATGACTCTCTAGATGGGGTGAAACGGGAAAGTGCAAAAGTTGGCTTGAAACTCAACATTAAGAAACTAAGATCATGGCATCCACTTCCATCACTTCATGACAAAAGGAAAGGGGAGAAATGGAAGCAATGACTGATTATTTTTTCTTGTGCTCCAAGATCACTGCAGAGTGACTGCAGCCATGAAATTAAAAGACACTTGTTTCTCGGAGGAAAACTATGGCAACTGTCTCTTCCTGCCAGGACAAACCAGTCCTACCCCTGCTGGCAGAGAGGGCCTACTACAGATCTTGTTGGTAAAAGAACTCTAACTTCTGCGACCCAGAAGAACTTTCTCTGTAATAGTCCCCTCTCTTTGGTACATCCTACTCTCTAGAGTAAGATCTGCCTCCAACCCCCTATCTTGCCCAGGAATCTGGATTCCTGGCTCTGCTGAATTGTTGGCAGATTCCATCTCCCATTGTTCGCTGTTCTTCACCCGTCCATCTCTTTGATTATCATATTGCTTTGATTACCATATCATGTTGTTTTCTTTTCTGTTGTTTTACTTCAGTTTTGCTTATACTCTTCTTTGTTTTTATTGTTGTAAGCTGCCTAAAGCAGCAGTCCACAATGATTTGCAGCTTAGAGGCCAAGCTGGGGGTATGGGGAAAAGGGAATTGGGCTGTATGAAGGGTAGCCAGCACACAATCCTTGTACGAATGGCACGACGACATGCAGCTTGACTTATATGAACAATATGCTAGTGCATCTGAGGTCAACAACCCGTCATTCATTGCATATTAAATTGCGCATGCACATGCACTCCACTCGCCAGCCACTCGCACTGCCCAATTCTGAATAGGCCATGGCTCAGTAGGGCCTACAGCTCAGGGGTTGGGGATCCCTGGCCTAGAGTAGGCCCATGGTGGAATAGGTGAAAATAAATTTAATAATAAGTAATAAATAAATATATGAAGTTACTTACAAGCATAATCTGCAATTTGAGGTTTGGCACGAGAGATCCTAGCTAATAAAGATGACTTTCCTGCATTTGGAAATCTAGAAAAATGAGAATTGAGTAAATTACCACTTAATGTTAATACAGAGCTTTTACATACAATAGAACAAAGTTATTGAATTGCAAATGAATTTTTTTAACTAAATATTTTCTAATAACAAATGGAAATGTCTTGAAAATTGCAGAAATGAAGAAAAAAATAGTTCCGTCTCTTTGGTACATCCTACTCTCTAGAGTAAGATCTGCCTCCACCCTCCTATCTTGCCCAGAATATGCTGGATTGTTGGCAGATTCCATCTCCCAATTTTAAGCAAAGGAAGTATATTTTTCTGACCTTCCTTCTGCATTCTAAATCTACAAAATCTTTTCAGGATTTGAACAAAACTACAGATTTCAATCCTTTCTCTATTGTTCTGAAATTAATTAGAAATAGGAAGAAAAAAAAAAGATTCTAGCATCTGGAGGTAAATGAATAGTTAGGTCATTGAAATAAAGCTAGAGTTAATAATATTTGTAGTACAAAGGAAATTACTTCAATTACTGAAGTAATTAATAAATAACTTACCCAATTAAACCGACATCTGCAATAAGTTTTAGATCAAGATGTATCGTGTGAGCTTGACCTTTGGTGGGCAAGAAATTTGTTACAGGACATCCACCAATACCTCCATGGGCTACCAACAATCTTTCTCCTTCTTTGTCAAGTTTACCTAAATATAAATATTAAATGTCAAGAATTTTTTTTTTGCATCATTAGCACAGAACTTCATTTTAATAGGCATTTTTCAACAGTATACTGTATTATTAGGCAACCTATTTTTTAATTCAACAACCTGGAATTTTTTTTTATCAATCATCTATAAATTATAGATTTTTTCATCATTTGGTGAACACATTGAATAGAAAAAGTACAGTACAAAAGGCTTCTATGAGTTAATGTTCGTTTCAAAGCCTTATTAAAACAATCACATTAAATCTGAATAATCTGAAATTACCAGTTAATATCAGAAGTGAAAGCTAAATTAGTTTTTGCCAGGAGACCTTTATGCCTTTGTCGCTATAATAATCAGGAGTCAGGCTCAATATGATAATATCTCAATGTTTACATTCCATTGAGCTGAACCTAAAATATAGCTTACAAAAAAAAAGTGGAAATAAATTAGTGTTGTGTCCTGTCGGCCGCCGGCCCCTCCAGCAGCCGAATCGGAGGATGAGGAGACGTGGGAGTCAGGATCAGCATCAGAAAACCCTGGGAGCTCCGAGGGGGAAGAGGGAATGAAGCTGGCAGAGAGAGAGAGAGAGAGAGAGAGACAGAGGTGGAGCCTGGGCCATTTGTCAACCCACGGATGGAGAGTCAGGGCTGGAAGTGGTTGATGAAGAACAAGAGGAACAGCTGGATACAGTGCCTGATGCGTATTTGCACAGAAGGCAGAGGAGAGCAGTGGAAAGCTGTGGCCTGGGAAAGGAAGAGTCACTGCTGCTAGCAAGACCCCACCCTAGCTCTGGGATACTACTATTCATCTTCCGGGCGGCCGGACTTCTTAGCCTGCGAGAGAAACTTTTTTCCAGGGCTATCGGCATTTCTAATAAAGGAACGTTTTGAGTTCATGTCAGAGGGTTTGTCGTGTTTGGGAAGTGGGGTCTGAACAATTAACAAACATCCGCTAGAGCAGTTGAGTTCCCCAACCTTCCCAGCTTTCTGGAAAGGGGGGAGGGGCGAGCAGGGAGGATAGTTCCACATAGTGAAGGATAGTGCCTGCTGTTCACACACGTAGGATGTGTGTGCGTGCCCACCACTTCTGCAATCCAGTTCCTAACAGCTCAAGGCCCAATAGTGGGCTGTGGCCCACAGATTGAGGATCCCTTTACTAGAGTGACAAGCTTGGTCTATTCCCTGCTACTAGATGGCTTTGACCTCAAACAACTTTAGCCTAACAATAAACATTTCCAGCAGATTGTTCAAACTTTATAAGAATTGTAATTTTAAGAACAACAATGCCTAAACTTGTTTTTCTTCCCTTCTATTCTTTATTTATATTTCATATCATTTAAATTGTAAGCATCAATATTTGCTCTAGTAACTATTTGTGAAAGCTATCTGAATGCTGATTTTTCTGATTAAATAAAACATTAAATAGAATCTGAAAATTATCAATTATTTTCTGTTCCTAAATCTGAACAACTGTATATATACAATTTCAATAGATACGTGATATTTCTGCAATGACAGTCAAACATTAGGTTTATTATGTTGCATTGTATCATTAGAAGGTAGACTAAGCCATTAATTATTTACTGCAGAAAAAAAACATGTAATGGAGCTTAAGTGTTCAAGATATTATAGGAAGGTTGGGAGTTGTAATTTTATCCTGCAGCATTAAAAAAAATTGGCATGAAGAAAAATGAAAGATACCCAAGCTGCTATTATGTTCAACATGACAATAAAAGTAATGAAGATTCTTACCAAGCTCTTTCCCATCATCTGTAGTAACAAATATTCCTGGAGGCACAGTTACTTCACAGTCGTTTCCTTTATTACCTTTCAGTGCAGCAATACTTGGGGGACCAAAAAATAAACATCACATGACTGTTTTCTAGGACAGGACTGAGGATCACATGCATTCTCAGTCAATGAAAAGGACTCACCTACTGTTGGTTCCTGCCTCTGCTACAAACCGCTTTCTTGGATATTTATCTTTCATTTTCTTCAAGGTCATTTTTTCATCTGCTATTAACCAGACATCACCGCCTTTTCCTCCAATGCCACCTAAGCGGGAATAACCCATTCCACCAGATCCACCTTTCACATAGATCCTTAGGTCATCCATAAATCTGCCATACTGAAAAAGTTAATACATTAAAATATGTATACTTCAGACCCAACAGAAAATTGCAGTGTATTATAAAAAAAGATGTACCGAGCAGAGATGGTCTATTACTATGACTTCTTATAAATGAAATTATTCATGTTATAATGAGCCAAAATATTTCTAATTTGATATTTTATTTCTGTAGGAACAAATAAAGCACAGTTTTTGAAGATGGCACTTCACTGTTTTAGTGAAGATGAAATAGTTGTTGGATGGAATGGAATGGAATGGAATAAGTTTATTTATAGGCCGCCCTTTTCCCTGAGGGGACTCAGGGCGGCTAACAACTTATAGGGAGGGGATACAGACAGTAACATATAACATAATACATAATTAAAAAATAAACAACATTCATTCAGCATTCGGGTGGGGGCGAATCAAATCTTTACCCCCAGGCCTGACGGGATAGCCAGCTCTTGAGGGCTGCGCGGAAGGTCTGAAGGGTGGTGAGGGTACGAATCTCCACGGGGAGATCGTTCCAGAGGGTCGGAGCTGCTACTGAAAAGGCTCTCCTCCGCGTAGTGGCCAGCCGGCACTGGCTGGCAGATGGCACTCGAAGGAGGCCTAATCTATGAGATCTAATCGGTCTCGAGGAGGTAATTGGCGGTCTCTCAAGTACCCAGATCCACTACCATGAAGGTGTCAGCTTCACTCCATTACATAATTAGGAAAGAAAGACTAAGAGACTCCATGGATTGGAAAACAAAAAGTACTTTTACTAATTATAAATGGTAAGCAAGCGGTTGCGAAGCAAAGTCTACTTAATTAGGCGCGAAAGCGATTGATATATAGAATAGTCCATTCTCCACCCCTTAAGGTCATAGCATCAGGCCAATCATAAGTCCTTCAAGTGTCAGGTGTGAGATAACTTCAAACAGGCATCACGAAGATGGAATGTCGAGGCCGTTAATATAAGCGGGAAGGTCTCACGCATGCGCTATCCGAAGAACTCGAACATCCTAGAACATTCCTCCAGCACATCAATTAACCCCTCCCAAATACCAGCCCTCCCTCCCCGTTACATGGCAGCTGAAGCAATAGCAAGGCAGAAGCTGACAGAAGGGCTTTATAGGTGGTAAGAAGCACCTTGAAGCGCACACGGAGATCAACAGGTAGCCAGCGCAGCTCGCGGAGAATAGGTGTTATGTGGGTGAACTGAGGTGCACCCACGATCACTCGCGCGGCCGCATTCTGGACTAGCTGAAGTCGCCGGATGCTCTTCAAGGGCAGCCCCATGTAGAGCACGTTGCAGTATTCCAGCCTAGAGGTCACGAGGGCGCGAGTGACTGTTGTGGGGGCCTCCCGATTCAGGTAGGGTCGCAACTGGCGCACCAGGCGAACCTGGGCAAATGCCCCCCTGGTCACAGCCGACAGGTGGTAATCAAAGGTCAGCTGTGGGTCCAGGAGGACTCCCAAGTTGCGAACCCTGTCTGAGGGGTGTAGAATTTGGCCCCCCAGCCTGAGCGATGGAACGCTAACCAAATTATTGGGAGGGAAACACAACAGCCACACAGCGTGGTTTCTTTAGCTATGGTTTCTTTAGCTATGGTTTATCAAATAAGATAAACCATAGCTATGGTTTCCTTTATTACCTCTATTCTATTATTCCATTACTGGGGTATTGCTAAATCGTGGTTTACAAACCACAACATATGTATTCACTGTTTGTGAAAGCTATATCAATGCTGATTTTGTTGAAAAGCAGAATAAGAATGCTTTAAATAAATAGAAAATTAAACAGGTTCTGAAAATCTGAATAACTATATTGCAATAGATACATGAGATCTATGCAATGGGCATAGTTATAAATTAATATCTTAATACCCAGCATAAATCAGTTTCTAAGATTAGGTCATTAATTAAATGAATGAAGCAATCTCTAGCTGTATAGAAAGTTATGCCATACAGTGAATTTATTCTTCAGAAACTATTTCCTTATGCTTTTTATAAACAAATCAAATTAAACATAATGCCAGAAATTGACAGTATTAAGACACATCCCAACAATAAGCAATAATTATAGAGGCATGCATTTCCTATTTTTTTAAAATTTAACAGACAAAACTCAATTGCTCTTTTTTAACAGCTATTCATTACCAATACATTTCTAATTTGCCCAACACACTCATTATGAGGTAAAGGGACAATTTAAACAAACTACCAATTTTCTAAGTTCATCCATACTGAACCATAAATTGACCATAAGGACTAAGTTCATATTGTGGAGTAGGCAAAACATATTGTGCGCTGGGGCCAGCCTGTGCCTCAAACCACTCTAGGAACATTTACTAAGGCTGTTTTGTTTTCCCTTGGGACCTCTTCCTGCTTATAAAAATGACAAGGACTCTGAAAGAGTTTTTGTTTATATGGGTTTATATCAGTCAATATTCATATTAGCAATGAAAAATGATGCATTGGTTGCTGCTACTGTATATCAAAATTGTCCAATGGAAGGTTTTCAACATGGGCTGCAAATAATTTCAATTCCACAAACACCGAGAAGGGGCACCCCGCCACCCAAAAAAAGTCCTAGGACCACATTTTGGGAGGGGGGAACCTGCCTTAAGAGAAGCATCTCCACCAAACCAAGTGTCTTTCCCCACTCGCTTATCCCTTCAAATCCAAAGTCCCCAACAAAGAGGGGGGATAACTGAGACGGTAGGAGCTGAAGAGTAGCACATGCAGACCATAATCAACCTGGGAAAAAGTTCAATAATTTGGACCACCTCTAGTCATCCAAGGGCATCCCTCCTCTTTCTCCCAGGGGTACGAACTATGGGGAAGAGAGGGGGGGCACTTTTAAGATTTCACTAACCTGCCTGCCTAAGAGAGCGCGACTAAGCCACACCATACCACCCGCCGATACGTTTAAGCAAATCTGCCGCGGATTCCGCGATGGTGAGAACCTGCAGCCCGGGAGGACGCAGGATGATGACGTCAGATGACAGCCCTGTTCCACTTCGGAAGTCATAACGGAAGTTGGGGACGGAGCTGCGTTCTGCGAGACGCGGCCGGGGTTAATAGAGCGGCAATGGGCACTTGTGCACCGTTGGCTTGATAGGGATGTTCCTGAAATTGCAAAGGATGAAGCATCGCGTGCCAGTTTCGACGTCATTCCAACGGATTAATCCGATGGATTTTGTAGCCTTCTCCATAGATATCATTGTTTGTCAATGATTCCTTTTTCATGTCAGAGAATAAGCTATTTTGCAAAATCTATCTCATCTGTTTTGAATAATGACCATTCTGTGTTCACTATATTGGAGGTATTTAACTTGGAACGCAAAGAAGTCTTTCCTTTTCTAAGATGTCAATAGTTATACCCTCTTCAGTTTAGAAAAGGACATGAGCACCGCCCCTAGAGCCGGAAATGACTAGCGCACATGTGCGGGGGAACATTTTATAAATTATTTATAAATATACGTAGAAACATTTAAAAATATTATATAACCATCCCAAATTAGATTTGAAATTTACACAATCTTATACCTTATAAACTCTTTGACATAGATTTCATTTCAGTTGGCTGCGTATCATTATGGGAATGGGAAGTTTCATAGTTAATGAGCCTCACTTAGGGCAGTCAGTCAAAATGTAGGGTTCCCAGATGAAAAACATGATACAACTGTAAAGGATTGTTTCTGGAACTGAATCTCTCTAGTTGAAATATATTGCACAGAAATCAATCTCATTTTCAGGCCAATAATTTCCTTAATAATTGGGTGACAATAACTCAAGCGCTAAAGACAGCATGCTCTGCAATCTCATTACTCAGTGATTTTCATGGGATTCTTAAGAGAATGATTCCAATTAATTATTCTCCAGTTCGGTCTATAGTGTTCATGTCATTACAAGTACTTTAGAATGAACTGTTCAACTGTACTGTTTAGTTCATTACCGTATATACTCGAGTATAGGCCGACCCGAATATAAGCCGAGGCACCTAATTTTACCACAAAAAAACTGGAAAAGTTATTGACTCGAGTATAAGCCTAGGGTGGGAAATGCAGCAGCTACCGGTAAATTTCAAAAATAAAAATAGATACCAATAATGTTTTTGAATATTTATTTCAAAGAAAAACAGTAAACTAGCGGTGTATTCAATGAAATACTTCACTCACCTCATGATGCTGATGTCCCGCTGTGATGATGATGTCCCGTGCAGCCGCGGGAGCGATGTCCCGCCTCCTATGACACACAGCACAGTGATTCCTATCATTGGATCACTGTACCAGAGGAGGTGGGACATCGCTATGTGGCTGCTTGCCATAACAAGGAGGAGGTGGGACATTGTTGCAGAGCGGCAGGAGGGGGAGGAAGGGGAATCGTAAGACAGCCCTGCATTACATTAGAACGTGAGGAGGGGGGATGGTGCGGTGCGCGCTGTGCGGCAAACTGACACAGAGGGAGGGGAAACTCACAGGGGCACTGGGCCATTCACGAGTGTCACCCAGCGGCATGGCCCCGCCCCTTTTTCTCCTCCATTTCGGGCAAATTTTTCACTGACTCGAGTATAAGCCGAGGCGGCTTTTTTCAGCCCAAAAAGTGGGCTGAAAAACTAGGCTTATACTCGAGTATATACAGTAATCATTCTTGAGGTCATTCTGTACTTGTTTACATGGAGAAAAGTAATGATGATGTATCTTTATCATGTGGAAATTATTCTCTTAAGAATCCCATGTTCCTGAAACTGAATCAGTGTAGTTGAAACATACCCCACAATATTCAATCTCATTTTAGGCCAATAATTTTCTTAATAATTAACATAATAGCAGAGTTGGAATAACAGGAGGGCACCTTGAAGGTTTTCTAGTTCAACCCTCCTGCTCAAGCAGGAGACACTATACCATTTTAGACAAGTGGCTGTACAGTTTCTCTTAAAAGTCTCCAGTGATGGAGCATCCACAGCTTCTGAAGGCAAGCCACTCCACTGGTTAATTGTTCTCACTGTTAGGAAATCTGCTTAGTTCTAAGTTGCTTCTCTCCTTGTTTAATTTCCGCCAGTGTTTTTGTCTTGCCTTATGAACAGTTTGGCCCGCTTTTTTGCTGGCGGGAGCCCTGGGCAAGCAATTAAATGGGCTTGCTTTGAGAACAAATCTATTATGGTCCAAATGACTATATTCCCCCCACTCTCAGGGAGCTCGACAATGAAGTCCATGGCAATTTCGTCCCATGGTTGAGAAGGATCTGCAACTTGTTGAAACAACTCTGAAGATCTCCCCGGCCTCTTCTTCGTGGCTGCATGAGTGGCACAACTTTTAACATAGTCCTCAATGTCTTTTTTCATCTTCGGCTCTCAAAATTGCCTTCTGGCCAGATGCAGGATTTTCAAACAGCCAAAGTGCCCTGCCTGCTTAAAATCATGACTTCCTCTGCCAGGAAGTCTCCCCCAAGGGATGCATTTTAGCTCAAAATCGAACTGTTTGAAATACTGTGCCCAATGAACTTGCTTTGGGGAGAGTTTTCATGGGGTCCTGAGTGCCTCTGGGTTCTCATGATCAGTCATACTTCAAACAGCACATGACTACCCTCAAGAAAGTGTCTCCGGGTCAGTAGGGCCCATGGACCGCATAGGCTTTCCCTTTTAAGATTTTCATCCATTAAATAATTTCCAAGAGTTTGTTTAAAAGTAGCTCTTTTAAAGTCTAAGACATTGATTTGATTATGTACTGTTACTTGCATTTGCATTATATTGAATTCCAATATGACATGATCACTCTTACCCAAATTCTGGCAACTTCAACTCCCTCTATCACTTCCCTGTTAGTAAGAATTAGGTACAGTATAGCTGTGCCTCTAGTTCCCTCCTCACCCTTTTGGATGACAGTTGTCAGCTAGGTAGGCCAGGAACTTGTTCGATCTCCCACTTGATGCAGAGTTTGTCTCCCAGTTGATGTCAGGATAGTTAAAGTTCTCCATTACTATTGTGGCATGTTTCTACATATATGGTTAACTGATTAGCAAAAAAATTCATCTATTTCTTCTGCTTGGTTGGGTGGCCTGTAGTATACTCCTATGGCAATTCTTTTTTTTTTAATTGATCCATTTCCTTTTTAGGATGTTTTTGTCCTTGGTTTCATGCAGTTCTATAACAATGTGGTGATCTCTTATGTATAATGCAGCTTCACTTTCTATTTTGTTAGATCTGTTTCTTTTGAACAATTTGTATCCTAGAATGTTCCAGTTATGAGTTTCATCCCATCAAGTTTCAGTAATGGCAACTACATTGCATTTACTACCTGTATAATAATATTTCAAATTCACCCTGTTTGTTTTCCAGACTTTGAGCGTCAATGTATAAGCATCTGAGTTCTTTATGTGTATACTTTCTACATCTCCTACTTTATTATCTGAGTTTTTCTTCCTCCCCATTATTTGCTACCCCATTGTTTGACTGGTTTTCTTGGGGTTTATGTTTGGAATTAGGTTCTAAAGATCCTAAAGCTTAGTCTCCCCCCTTCCTCAATTTTAATTTAAAGTCCTTCTAATAAATTGAGTCAGTCATTTTCCAAATACATATTTCCCAGTTCTTTTGAGGTGCAGCTCATCCCTTGCCAAAAGCCCTTCATGTAGATAATCCAGACCATGACCTAGAGGTTTTCTTGGCGGCATTGATCACTAAGATTCATTTTTTGAATACTTTGTTCTCTCATTGGATGTTGACCTTTCATTAAAAGTACAGGTGAAAACACCACCTGTACGTCCAAGGATTACAAGGATAGTAATCTGTGGGCTTGTTTAATTTAGTAAGGTTCTTAGCCACATCTTTGATTTTTTGCTCCAAGGAGGTAGTATACCTTTCTTAATTGAATGTCTGGTCTATAGATGGTTGGTTCTGCTCCCCTGAGAATTGAACTTCCTATCACCAACATTTGCCTTTTCTCCCTAGGGAAGTCTGGGCTACTTTTTTACCTATCACACACAGCAGTACCTGAAGATGCCACTTTATTTTAAGGACAATTGATGATGCCTCTGCATGCTGTTTTCCAGCTGTAGGCTACAAAATCAATTGCTCAGCTCCAGTGGGGCTGCTCTGGAGTGGGTTGGATTAGACGACAACAGGGGCTTTGTTCTTGCTTGCAGTTTTCTTCTGGGAAAGACATGTTTCCATTAGTCTTCTTCTAAAGGTTTACTTATAGGATCAATTCTTTTAGTTGTTTATTCATTGTTATGTTCAATTTGGTTATAGCCTTTTTTCCTATGTTGGAATTTTACATTTTGTAGATTGAGTTTCAGAGTGGGTAGAGTTGCGTCCAGACCCTTTGCTTTTTTCCTCTAGTAATTTAATTATTTTACAATGATATGTGTAGTTCAGGTTTTCTATGGGCATAAACACATACATGGACTTATTTTACAAATCACAAGAGTATCAGTCTCTTTTTCCATGTTTCTTTTTGCTAATCTTTTTAAGGCTTATTTTTTAAAAAATTTACAAAATGCAGAAGATGTTACCCAAAAAATTTTTTAAGGAAAAATCTATTTTAAAATTCTAAAAGTTTGTTTAAAAATTTAAATTTTTTTTCAATATATTTTATTATTTTTACATTTAAAACAATACAGTACCGCAAAGTTGGAGTGACCATACATTCACATTATATACAGCTAGTCAGAACCATTGACAATTAGCCTACTTAATATATTATGAATCCTTCTGTCCAATCACAATATATACAGTTTGTTCCAGTCTTGTCACCTTGTCTTATACCAGTCATAAAATCTATAATCTAACTTCAAAATATTCTGATTCCCCTTTATTTTTAAATTCAAGAGTGGCCAACACTTTTCTGATTATATCTAGCTCTAATGGTGTATTTTCTTTTTTCCAATATTGTGCATAAGTTATGCAAGCCACAGTTAGTACATGAATAATTAAATAAAGTGTATCTTTCTTAAACCCCTCCGGTATTATACCTAGGAGAAAAATGTCCGGTTTAAACAAGATTGGGTCTCCCACCATTTGTTCTAACCATGATTGAATCATTTTCCAATAATTTTTTGCCTCATTGCACGTCCACTACATATGAAAAAAAGTGCCTGGTGTTTTTTTACACTACCAACAATTTGGGGCCAGATTTCTAAACATTTTGGAGAGCCGTGCTGGAGGGAGATGCCATCTGTAGAACATCTTATAAAGGTTTTCTTTCTACGCCGTAACCATTGTTAGTTTCTGATTAAGTATCCAAAGTTTTTCCCACTTAGCCAATTCCACATTGTAACCGAAATTTAAAATTTTCTGTGTTGAGCAGGGCTTAAATGGGAATGAGGTTGCTTTCTGGATACAGTTTGTAATCCACAGATGTATAAAATTGATATATGTATATATAAAATATCAGATAAAAAAAGATTAAATTAAATTTCAGCTGAGAGGAAAAACAGTATCTCAGCTGAAAATAAAATATATATAAAAATATTAGCAGCGTGTAGTTATTGTAAAAGTATGTAATAGTATGCACTTTGGTTTTAGCAAAAATGTAAGAAATATGTTTTTATTTTGTATTTTTAATAAAAATATTTTTATTTATTTTTATTAAGGGACGCGGTGGCTCAGTGGCTAAGATGCTGAACTTGTTGATCAGAAAGGTGGGCAGTTCGGTGGTTCGAATCCATAGCGCTGCGTAATGGAGTGAGCTCTCGTTACTTGTCCCAGCTTCTGCCAACCTAGCAGTCCGAAAGCATGTAAAAATGCAAGTAGAAAAATAGGTACCACTTTGGTGGGAAGGTAACAGCGTTCTGTGCGCCTTCAGTGTTTAGTCATGCCGGCCACATGACCACAGAGAACATCTTCAGACAGTGCTGGCTTTTCAGCTTTGAAACGGAGATAAACACTGCCCCCTAGAGTCAGGAATGACTAGCACATATGTGCGCGGGGAACCTTTACTTTTACCTAAGAAAGAAAAGGAAAAAAAGAAATTTGCCTTTTATATTGAAAAGTTAAAGAATTCACTTCTGCTGTGGTTTGTCTCCTCACTCTTCAGCATAACAAAGGATAGGGAGGCTTTACAAAGAGAAAGTTTCTCTTCAACAAGGAATGCTGAACACAAGCTGAAATTTGCAGAAAGGATGATGATATTTTTGCAGAAAGGATTTTGCAGAGGAGCTTTTGCAGAAATTTTGCAGTGCTTTGCTCCTAGCCCTCTACTCCCCATCTTAAAAAGTTCATTTCTATCCTACCTGTCATGAAGGGCCCCTAATTATCCCTTTCCTAACTGCCTTCTTGTGCTATTTTCCTTCCCTGCTTTTTTGTGATCCTTATTTATTCCTTTCTTCCCTGCTTTCTTATGTTCAGTACTTTTCCTTATTCTTTCTGCCTATTTGCCCTTCTCCTGCTACTGCCAGCATCTTCCTCAGGGTCAATGCACTGCTCAGTGCTCAGCCAGTCCTCCTCACTGCTCCTAGCCATTAGATGATGCTCCATCACTGCTTAACTGGTCCACCACTCAGCCTCATTGCTGGTGCATCTCTCTGCCCCCAGTTTTTGGTCCACCATACTGCCTCCAGCTGTTTCCCCCGCATTGCTCCACCACCGCTTAGCAGGAACACCATGACTAAGAAAAGAAAACTACTGCAATGTAGAGAAAACTCTGGAGAAACCCAGGACCCTTGTTATTGGGTTACAATAATAATAGAACTCTTTATTGGCCAAGTGTTATTTACTTCTAAGCTTTTGGTGTAAATCAGGATCATCATAACATACATTCATCATAAATCATAAGATCCAACACTTAGTGATAGCCCTAGGATGCTACATAAACAACATAAATCATACTAGGATACTAAATAAAACAATATAAATTGTAAGATACAAACAAAAAAATTATAGTCATAAAAAGATATAGACAATATTGGATTAAAATAATAAAACCCTGGTTTTTGGCTTAAAATAAATCAAGTGCTAGACACTATGTTCTATGTTCTCATTACTCTTGGTTCTTATGGGATTCTTAAGAGAATAATAATTTCTGTGTGATAAGGATACACAATCACAAATTTACATAAACAAGCACAGAATGAATTGGAGAATTATTATTGAACTGAACAGTAATGAACTGAATCGAACAGTTCATTCTATACTGTTCATAATAAAATTAATGATATAGAATGCATTTGAAAATAATTACTTGTAATTATTCCTTTAAGAATCCCATGAACATGAGAAATGAAGTTGCAGAACATGCTGTCTCTATTATTTTAACTCAATTATATTTTTAAAATGTATTTATTTTTTATCAACAGACATAATACAAAACAGAAAAAAAGAAAATAAGATTGATAAACATCCAATACTAGTCCTGTAGTCCTCAAATTACGACTATAATTGAGCCAACTTTTTGTTGCAATGTGAGACATTTGTTAAGTGAGTTTTGCTCCATTTTACGACCTTTCTTGCCACAGCTTTTAAGTGAATCACTGTTGTTGCTAAGTTAGTAACACCATTGTTAAGTGAATCTGGCTTTCGCCACTGACTTTTCTTGTCAGAAGCTCACAAAAGGAATCATATAACCTTAGGACACAGCAACAGTCATAAGTATGAACCAAGAATCTGAATTTTGATCACATGATCCTAGGGTTGCTACAGAGATCATAACTGAAAAATGATCATGTCACTTTTTTCAATGCTGTTGTAACTTTGAACGTCACTAAATGAACTGTTGTAAGTTGAGGACTGTTAGATCAGGTAATGGAAAGGCACACCCAGGCTAAAGACAACAACAGCTCTTTATTGTAGCAAAAGAAGTATGTACAGTCCAGCGAAAGTTGAGTCTGACAGCAGCCCTTATATAGGGAGCTGTCAGACCTGAGATTAAACCTCTGTTCCTGCCGGAACAGAGGACCTTGGTGGAAACCATTATAACTAGCTAGTATCTAACACCACTCCTCTCTTAGATGGAATCATCCTACTGGTAACGTAGTCACGCAGGTAGGTGGGCCTTTTGGTAGCTCTGCTAGACCTGCGCAGTTCAGTCGGAGGGTGTTCTTCGGACAGGTCAGACGGACCTGTTTCCTCTGCAGCTTCGCTTGGTGGAAGCTCCTAGAACCTTTCACAGGCCCTGGTTCTTGAGCCAGTTCACTGGGAGCTCGCTGCGGGTCTGCAACACAAGTAGCTAAGTATCCCGTTATTTTGGGGGTTGAGTTGGCTGTGGAAGGAGTGACTTCGTGCTCCTTTTGGGTAGGGCTTTTGCTAACTTATGCAGGAGTTTCCTCTGGCTGCCTAAGAGTGGAGTTGGAGAGATGGCCACGGAGTTGGTCAATGTGCCTTCTCCAATTCCGACCATCCTTGAGCTCTACAAGATAAGGGCGAGGCCTGGTGGTGCTTATCACTGAGGCAAGAATCCACAGAGTTCCCCCGGTGTAGTTGTGGGTGTATACCGAGTCCCCTACACTAAATGTACGAATCTTGCTTGTGGAGTCTAGGGGTGATGTAGAAGAATAGTTTGGGTGTAGCCGGTCTAAGTGGGACCTTAGCCGAGGACCCATGAGAAGCTCGGAGGGGCTTTTCTCTGTAGTGGCACTTGGCGTGATGTGTTGAATAAGATAATGGTCAGCCCATGTTCGCCAATCTCCCGGGCCCATCCTAAATAGGGCCTCTTTTGCAGATCTCACCATTCTCTTCACCTGACCATTGGAGGATGGATGGAATGGCACGACCAGGGCATGTCTGATTCCCTGTGCTGCTAAGTAGGTCTCAAATTGCATGGCCGTGAATTGGGGCCCGTTGTCAGAGACCAGGACATCAGGCAGGCTGTGTGTGGAGAAAAGTCTCTGTAGTACCTTGATGACCGCTTCTGCCGTAGTGGAGGTCATCAGGACTACCTCCAGCCATTTCGAATAGGCGTCCACAACTACTAGGAATGTCTGGCCATGAAATGGGCCAGCAAAATCAATGTGAACCCTGGACCGCGGTGCTTGAGGTCGCTCCTACTCCTTAGCGGGTACCTCTGGAGGAGCTGGTCTAGACTTCTGGCACAGTGTACAGATAGCCACCCATTCTTTGATCTCCCTATCCATGTTAGGCCACCACATGTAACTCCTGGCCAAAGACTTCATCCTGACAATTCCTGGATGCCCTACGTGTAAAGCCTCTAATACTGCAATGCACAGTTTGGGTGGAACAATGACCCGGTCATCCCTCACTGCAAACAGCCATTAATAACAGACAATTCATCTCTCTTACAATAGTACATTTTGAAATCAGACCCAACAGGCCCCTTGGGCCACCCCCTCCACACCCAGTTCAAAATTTGTTTGATGGTGGAGTCTTTTGCAGAGTGGCAAGCAATGTCACTAGACGAGACAGGACCAGTCTCTAAGCAGTCAATAAGAAGGACTGGCGTCTCAGGGGTAGGGTCTGGAAAAAGTTCTGACAGCGGGCAGCAACTCAAAGCGTCAGCATGCCCCAAAGTGGAGCCTGGTTGGTGGACTAGACGATAGGCGTAGGCCCCTAGAAAAATAGTCCATCTGGTCATCCGTGGTGATAATGACACAGGAGTAGGTTGGTCCCCAGCCAGCAAGCCCAGTAGCGGTTTGTGGTCCGTAATTAGTTTGAAATCATGGCCGTAGAGGTATGGAACTTTTTTACACTGTCCACTGCTGCCAAATTTTCATGGTCCAACTGACTGCAGTTCCGCTCAGCAGCGGACAAGGTCCTTGAGTAATAGGCTATGGGAGCCTTGGTTCCATTGAGCATGAAATGGCTGAGGACGGCTCCAATGCCAAACAGGGAAACATCGCAAGTCAACAACAGTGGCAGGGTCTTGCTGTACTGCACCAGGAATGTATTTGCTGACAGAAGTCTTTTTACCATGACAAATGTGGCTGCTTTGGCTCTGTCCCAGGACCACTTCGCATTCTTTGCCAGGAGATGGTGTAAGTGGTCAGCAACGGTGGCTTTCTGTTTAAGAAAGACGCTGTAGAAATTAAGGAGCCCAAGGAACACCTGCAGCTCAGTTTGATTGGGAGGCGTAGGGGCATCCTGGATTGCTTTAATTTTTTTAGTGGTCGGGTGAATCCCAGAGCCGTCGATTAAGTACCCTAAGAATTCAACCCTTGGCAAATTAATTTGGCATTTTTCTTTTTTGAGATGGAGGCCTTTGTCTCTAATTCTGGTCAAAACCGTTTGTAAACATTTGAAAAGTTGCGCCTCATTTGCAGCCAACACCAAGATGTCATCAAAATAGCCTTCAGAAAGGCCCATGAGATCGTTGGTTTCGAGGAATCAGTCGAACCTCAGCATATATGATTCCCAGTGTTCAGTGACTGGGTCATACAGTGTCAGTGGGGCATGCAAGGCCATTTTGTGTTCTGAGGGCATTTTGAGTTTGCCGCTCAAAAATGTTTGCTTGAAGCCGCGCTGAACTCTGGGATGGATTTACTTGCTGGATTGCTATGCTCTTTTTGGTTCGCCTAGTTGCCTTCCAATCCCATCATCGTCGCCAGTGTTAGATCGGGTAATGGAAAGGCACACTCAGGCTAAAGGCAACAACAGTTCTTTATTGTAACAGAACTAGTATGTACAATCCAGTGAAGGTTGAGTCTGACATTAGCCCTTTTGTAGGGAGTTGTCAGACCCTTTGACCAATGAGATTAAACCTCTGTTCTCGTCAGAACAGAGAACCTTGGTGGAAACCATTATCTGTTTAAATTTTTTATTTCCATTTTCATTTTCATAACACACACTATACATAGCCCATATCATATAGTATTAAATAATAATTACATCAGTTCTTCTTGTCAACAATGCCCCCCCAAATAGAAACCCATTATAGCTCTTCTGCTCTCCATACACCTTTTTCTTCTACCACCCTCCAACTTTCTATCTTCCCTCCATCATCCTTTTCTACTCTACTTCCCCTCCCTTTCTACTGCTCCTCTCTCTACAATCCACTCCTCCTTATCCTTCTCATCTTCCCCCCTTACCCTCTCTCCTATCCTTCTCTCCCCATCTTTCTTCTTTCCCACTCCTCCTCTCCTTGGTGTATTTCCGCTACATGTCAATATGCTTAGCCTATCCTATTTTTAAAGAAAAGGTAGTAATAATAATAGTAATGAGAATATAAAATAAAGAAAAAAAAGCAGTATACATGTGGAGTCAAATTACATTGAAATCTAACACATCTCATCTAACCTGATATATATCCCTCCCCCCACCCTCCCCCCCACCCTCCACAACCTACTCCCCCCCAACTTCCCAGAACCCGTACATGGTATAGATTTTAAACAAACACAGTCTAAGATATATTGGGGGGAAAAAAGAATAAGAAATTAATAACATCTTTACATTGAACTTAGCTCCTCCTTGCTAAACTAACTTTAAACAATTTAAATCATTCCTGATCTTAAGCATAGGCTATCTGGAATTTCTTAGTCCCGTATTTATTTTGTATATAATCAATCCATTTTTTCCAGTCTCATTTATATCTCTCATTTGAGTGGTCTTTAAGATATGCCGATATTTTAGCCGTCTCGGCTAAATTTGTGACTTTCAATGTCCATTCTTGAATTGTAAACAAGTCTTCCTTCTTCCAGTATTGCGCCACCAACAGTCTTGCTGCCGTTATTAAGTGTAAAATCAAGTTAATCTCTACTGCTGTACAGTCAGTAATTATACTTAACAAAAATAACTGAGGAGTAAACTTTATCCTTTTTTAAAGAATATTTTGCATAATCCACCATATTTTTATCCAAAATGCCTTAACCTTTTGGCAAGTCCACCATATATGGAAATATGTAGCATCGAGAGAACCACATCTCCAACATTTGGGTTGTAAATTCGAGTACATAGAAGCCAACTTTTCAGGATCTAAATGCCATCTATAGAACATCTTGTAAAAATTTTCTCTCAGGTTTTGGGCTTGTGTAAATTTCACATTTCTTACCCAAATTCTTTCCCATGTATCCACCATTACTGGTTCTTCAATATTTTGAGCCCACTTTATCATACAATCTTTAACTAATTCTGTTTCGGAATCCATCTGTATTAATACATTGTTTATCCTCTTTATATGCATTAAACTTTGATCTCTTATTTGTTTAAATAGATTATCCTCGACTTGCATGAAACCAATTTTTTGATCTATTTTCCACCTGGTCTGTAACTGCCCATACTGGAACCATGTTTGAATTACCTTTTCCTCTTTTAATACATCTAAGGGTTTTAGTTGTAATACGCCCCTTTCTAGGATAAGAAGCTGTCTGTAAGTAATTCTATCCTGTTTTTGTGCTATGTTCATATTTTCTATTGTGTGTCTAGGAATTGCCCACATGGGTATCTTGTCATTTAATTTGTATTGATATTTTTTCCAAACTCGCAATAAAGCATTCCTTAAAATATGACTTTTAAAGTTTTTGTCGACTTTTTTGTTGTATAACAGGTAAGCATGCCAGCCATATACCAAATCATGTCCCTCGATATTAAGTATCCTATCACTAGTTAAATCAATCCAATCACTGATTACAGATAATACTACTGCATCATAATATAATTTTAGGTTGGGTAATTTCAAACCTCCCCTCTCACGCACATCTTGCATTATTTTTAACTTTACTCTCGACTTCTTTCCTGCCCATACAAATTTATTAATACCCTTCTGCCATTCTAACAGATTCGCATCTTTTTAAAGTATAGGTAACATTTGGGAAAGAAATAAAAATTTGGGTAAGATATTCATTTTCACTGCTGCTATTCTTCCCAACAAAGATAACTGCAACTTGTCCCATTTTTTCATCTCTGTCTGTATACTATGCCAAAGTGGTTCATAATTATACTTATATAATTTCCCATTTGAGGTTGAAATATTAACTCCCAGATATTTGACCTTTTTAACTGTTTCACATCCTATCATTCCTTCTAGTTCTTTCTTTTGTTTAGTATTCATATTTATAGCTAGTATTTTTGTTTTCCTTAGATTTATTTTAAAGCCAGACACTTGACCATATTGGTTAATCGTATTCATTAAGATCATACTAGATTCCTGCGGTTGATCCAATATTATAACCAAATCATCCGCAAAAGCACACACTCTGTATTCTTGCTGCCTAATCTTAATTCTTAGACCCTCCAGGCCCCGTATTTTGTTCAGCAGTACTTCCAAAGTTAAAATAAACAATAGTGGAAACAAGGGACAGCCCTGTCTTGTACCTTTTCCAATTTGAAAAGAGTCTGTTAAACTTCCATTGACTATAATTTGAGCCATTTGCTGTTGATATATTGCTTTGATTGATTGTAAAAAACTTTCTCCTATTTGCATTTTTTGCAGTGTTTTCAACAGGAATTGCCAATTAACTCGATCAAAGGCTTTCTCAGCATCCAAAAATATGAACATGGCAGGAATTTGATTGTTCTTTCCCAAGTATTCTAGTGCATTAATAATTAATCTTACGTTACTTTTCATTTATCTCCCTTGAATAAAGCCTGTTTGATCACTGTGTATCAATTATTGGATAACCAACATTAACCTATTTGCTAGTATTTTAGTAAAGATTTTATAATCTACATTAAGTAATGAGATAGGTCTATAGTTTTTGGGTTGAGTAATATCTTGGTCTTCTTTGGGTATCAGGGATATAAAAGCTGTCTTCCAAGATGGGGGGACCTTACCTTCCGTTTGAATCTTATTAAATAATTCATTAAGTGGTTCTACCATTTCTAACTGTAGATTTTTATAGTAAGCCGCTGTCAAGCCATTTGTGCCTGGTGCCTTCCCTGCCTTTAACTGCTTAATTACCTGTAGAATTTCCCCCGAAGTTATTGGTTGATTCAATTTTTGCCTCTGCTCTTCTTTAACTATGGATATTTTCTCTTTGTCTAGGTATTTCTCTATATCTAGGCTGTTAATTTTATCACCCTTATACAGCTCTGTAAAAAATTCCCGGAAGGCCTTTTGAATCTCATCCTGTTGGAACACTTCCTTCCCTCTATAGACCAATTTAGTTATGTTTCGAGAGTTTTGTTTTTTCCTAATCTGATATGCTAACCATCTGCCAGATTTATTTGCATTACAAAAGGTATTATGTTTTGCATATAACAAACTAGTAGCTACTTGATCTGAGATCAACATGTTAAATTGGGCCTTTAATATAGTAATTGCTTCTTTAATCTTTGTATCTCGTGGATTTAAAGTTAACTCTAGCTCTTTCTTCCTGATTTCATCTTCCAGTTCTGTTCGTTTTACCCCTTGTTTATGTCTATGTAATCTATTTATGTTTATCAAAACTCCTCTCATATATGCTTTACTTCCATTCCATACAATTTCCATAGGTGTACCCTTACTCATATTAAAAACAAAGTATTCTGTTAGCAATTTTTTACAATCATTAATATACTTTTCATATCTGAATAAATTTTCATTCAATCTCCAAGACCTTCTTGCTTGTGCCACCCCTCCCAACTCCATCCAAACTGGGTTATGATCTGATAAAACTCTAGCTGAGATCTTTGTCTTCTTCACCCTGGAAAGCAAATCATTAGTAATTAATATAAAATTGATCCTAAAAAAGGATTGATGTCTAACAGAGAAGAAGGTAAAGTCATATTCTTCTGCATTTCTTTCTCGCCAAATATCTCTCAATTCAAAGTCATCCATCATATCGAAAAAGGACTTAGGTAGTTTTGCTCGCATTTGAGTATTTGGGCGGGAAACCTTATCTTTCTTAGTATCCATAACACCATTCCAGTCACCCAGTAGTATGCAAGACCTATAATCCCACTGTACTAATTTAGCATGAAGTTTTCTATAAAATCCATCTTGTTGTTGATTAGGAGCATATATTCCCAATATCAATGTCCTTTTCCCTTCCAATACCAGATCTAATGCGATGTATCTTCCTTGGGATCTGCTTCGATTAGTTCCGCTTTCATGTCTTTTCTTAAGTATATAACTATACCATTTTTCTTTTCCGTAGCAGAAGCTATAAAATGTTGACCAAATCTTGTATTAATCAAATATTTGTGATCAGTTGATCTAATATGAGTTTCTTGCAAGCAAATTATATCATTCTTGAACTGTTTAAGATAATGGAATGTCTTCTTTCTCTTCTGGGGAGAGTTCAATCTGTTGACGTTCCATGTTAGAAGCTTAGTTGTCATCTTTGGTTCCTGATGTTTTTTTTAGAGCCTCCTGGATAACCTGAAGTTTAACCTTTGGCCTGGCTTCTCCCACTGCTTCTAGACTGGTTACTGTAGCTTCTTGACCGATGGCAGGTAATTGTTGGGATTGTTGCATTTTGGATTGTTGCTCCATTCGTCTGGTAGTCATACGGTTTTGTCTTTGTTCCATGGCTCCTTGTGCTTCTAAGAGAGAGAGATGATCCATCTTATCTGGTAATTGTGTAGTTTGCTGTCTATCTTGTCTTCTTGTGCTCTTTCTCTAGGTCCAGATGGTGCGGGATATCCAGCCTTCAAAATATTATGGTAAAAATCTCAAGCTTTCCATAGTGAATTAAGACGGTATCTTTGCCTCTCGAATGTGAGTGTTAGGCCAAATGGTGCGTCCCATCTAAACTGTATCTGGCGATTTCTAAGCTCTTCAACTAAAAAAGCATAGTCTTTCCTGGATCTTAGCATTTGAGGTGGTATCTCTTTCAAAACGGTCAATTCCTGACCCCCAATTTGAAGCTTAGTTTTATAGGACTCTTGTAATATCATATTCCTAATGTCTCTTGTAGTAAAATATATCACAATGTTCCGTGGAAGCTGCTTCTGCTTCGCCAGCCAAGAATTAGCGCGATAAGCTTTATCAATTTGCCAATCAAAGTTACCCCCTGGTTTTCCCATCAGGCTATCAAACGCTTATGAAAGAATCTGTTTCAAGTTTTCCTGCTTGTCTTCACGCAAGCCCCTTACTCTTAATGCCAGTTCCATTTGTCTGTACTGTATCATAATAATTTCTTTTTCAGCATTTTCAACTCTTTGTTGCACCACCTCTGTTTTCGATACCAAATTAATATTGGCGTCATTAAGATCATCTAGTCTTTCTTCAATTCCGGAAACATATTCTGTCAATAAACTTACAATCCCCAACATATCGTCTCTGATTTTGGAAACCTGGGTCTCAAGTTTATCAGACAGCTCCTTATGTGCCACGGATATCTCTTCTTTGAGCCCTTCTTTGAGTTCTTTGAATTTTGATTCCACCTTAATTGCCTGAGTATTAAAAGCCTCGGCCAGCTCCTTCAGGAAGAATTCTTTTGTTAGTGGGTCGCCTATAGGGGGTGTGGGAGGCAGAGACTGCAGTTTTGTGCCAGGTGTGGGTGATGTGCCCAAACCTCTTGGAGCCGGGGGGGCATCTTTAAAGTAAGATTTGGCTTAGAGGCCATTCCAAGTTTCTTCTTCAACCAATTAATAAAACTCTGCTGGCCAATTATACAGCTGTGAAGTGATAAATCACTCCTTTCCCTTGAAGTTTTAAAACTCCATAGAAATTCAAAACATAAACAGTGTTACGAAGCAGCTCAGCGAGCTCGGCGCCATTTTAACTGTCTCTTTAATAGTTAAGTTATCGGAAGAAGGTCTTGTAAAAATGAAGCTAAGATTTAAACAAACAATTAGGGGCTCACGTGTACCAGTCCTGCTCACCTTGGACTCAGATAAATCAAGTTTTGTTCTGAGGAAGAGAGAGCTTGCTTCGCACTGCAAATCGCAGCTGGAATTCCCGGCACAGAGACAAGTCTGCCCTCAGCTGGCCTTCCTTCCCCCCGCAGACACAAACTGTGAGGATTGGATGGCACTGTGCTCAGCAAAACAGCTCACCTTATCTCCTTTGCCTGAAGAATAAGGTAAACAAGAAAAAAATTCCCCAGGAATTCGGGGGCAGCTATAATGAGCTGCTCCCATCAGTAAGCCCCTCCCCGGAAGTTGGTGGAAATCATTATGACTGTAGCTAGTATCTAACAAGGACTATCTGTAACTAAAAAAAGATGTTATGTACAAAAAAAAGAGAAAAATCAAGTACTGTATTTTCTCCAAAGTTGGTGTAGATGGTGGTCATGCATGGGTTAACTCAGCAAGTAAACAATAGAACTGAGTCTACCGAGGGAGGAGCCAATGTCACGACAATACAGACATGCAGTCTCGAAGCTTCAAGACTGCAGCCGATACTTTTGCCACTGGGTAATCTAATCAGACCTAAAACATCCCGCAGAGATGGTGAACAGGAAGAATACATCTTGCTGATCTCAGGGACATCGCAAAGTCCCTGATCAATGCAAGAAAAGTTTTTCAAGCCGGCGACAAAAAATCCAGCGAAGGCTGATGAAGTTGGGGCAGCTCCAAAATGGAAGGATACGGAAAGAGAAAGTGTTTCCAGCTGGTGAGGAATTTTTACCGTTTTAAAAGACTACCTATAAAAAACTTAAAATTAATTTAAATTGGAGAACAAAAGAATTAAGCAGCGGAATTAAGTTTGGAATGGTTTTGGAAAGTGGTTTATCTTACTTTTCTAATGCTATGTTCATGGATGGAATTTATGCAAGCTTTTTAAAATGAATGGATTAAGTTTCCTTCTTTTATTTTTTCTTCTATTCTTTGTAACCTATGGACTAAAATTTTCCTCTTTCATTACTGTGGGTGTTTTTCTAACTCATTCAAGAATCGGACCTTTTTTTAACTTGAAATACAAAAAAGATACAAAAAGAAACAAAGAAAATTGCAACTATAACACTGCTATTCGGAGGCTGGAGGTTTGTGTATTGGAAATGAAACACTTTGACTTTTCTTGTTGATTGTCCTGGCTTGGCGCTCCAAGGTCTCACTGCTTGTTTATAGAGAGTGATAAGAGGAAAGGCATGCAGATGTCCCTTTGAAGTATATCTTCAACCAGAGAAAAGTGAAAATAAAACTTTATTGTGAATCTATGCTTAATCTTGTAAAAACCTTCCAAGCTAGAGCAGCAGTTTTTATTAGCTGGAGATAATGGCACAATTTCAACAGCAGAAAGAAACTTTAAGCCTGCAAAAGATATTCTTAGAAATTCAGAAATTATCAAACACATTTGAGAGGATGGAGAAGTTGGAAGACTTAGAGCATCTAACAGTAAAATATGGTGAAGAAGTTGGAGATGTTTATCCAGCGGAAAAAGTGGAGATTAGAATCCTAAAAACCGAAGAGGAAAAGGACCATAAAGAAATTTAATTTGCTGATATTTATGGTGATTGTTTGTTTCTGGAAATGGAAAGAGTGGAATACTGAAAGAGGAATTAAATGGAGGGGAACTCTACCCCAGATGGCAAGATACAGAAGAAGAAAAAACAAAAAAAATATGGATTTAAAGAGAGAAATTTTATTAGCAACATCATTTATAACACTACTGACAATCATAGATAAGCTGATTAAGGAAACAGAAGACGGGCATCAAAATTACATGAGAGATTTTATAAGCAAGGAGTTGCTAAGAGGAGTCCATACAAATTTGATTAAGGAGATGATTAGAGGACTGACACCACAAATGGCAGAAGACAAGAGACTGTTTTGCTACTGGAAAGATACAGATTGATAAATGGAAGTGTATAATTTAAAACTAGTTAAACTTAGTGAAATTTAGTGACAATAGATATAGTTAAATAAATAATTGATAATGATAATAACATATACAATGTGTAGGGTTATGATAAGTAATAATTGGATATGAATTTATGCAGCCTCGGCTACTCTTGGCTCCCAGCCCATAGGCTTTGCAACCTCAGCGGTCATTTTGTTTTGGCGTGAAGAAGCTCCGGTGGCCATTTTGGATCTCCTTTTCAGTTGCAAAGTTGTGAGTACAGGCCATGACCTCCTCCCCTGCCCATGACTCACAAGTGCCACCAACCACCTTGGCTCCTGCTCCCACCAACGAGCCTCCTTCCTCTGGGAATCATAGGCGCAGGCATCCTCCAGATGTTTACCCCTCTGTGCCCCCTTCCAAGACTCCCAGGCCTAATCACAGGAACACAGCCAATCCACCTTCTCGGGAAGATGGCAGTGTCACTCATGTTCCTCCCAGAAAGGCCAGAGGCAAGTCCAAACACACGGAATCCCAGCTGTTTCAGCCCCAGAGGCCTGTTAGCCCTAACCCTCCTCCTGACCTATCATCTGATTCGGAGGATTATCTCTCCCCAGCAGCATCCATTATTCAATCTGAGGAAGCCAGGGGCACAGGCAATTTGGGTTGTAGTGGGGAGGAATCCGAAGGTGACAGGAGCATCACTCCAGATAGGGATCCCTGTATCAGGAGGACATCTCCCCTCTATCACACCACTGCCGTTCTTACTCACCTGGCATGGGTGATATCATGTCTGAGGCCATTGAGTGGGGCATAGCAGCAGGTCTTAAGTACAGGTGGTCTAATCATTCTAATCCACACAGGTCTGCTTCTTCTTCTAGTTCCAGATGCAGGAATGGTGATCTTTCAGCCTCTTCATCACACGAGTTATCTGGCACATCCAGCCAACCTTCGATTTTCAGAGAAGAGGACTGCCCTTCATGGGATTCAGACCTTTCAGAAGATGAGGGTCTTCCCCCAACCCACCTACCTTTGTTGGTCTTTTTAAGCCTGTTGTCTTTTGGTCTCTTCTCTTTAAAGCCAAGAAGATCGCTGGCATACCCTTCCCCAAGGCGTCTCGGAGAATGGAAACGGACAAGGCAGACACCACTCACCCACTCTTCATCCAGCCTAAAGTGGAAAAGGAGCTGATTCCATTGCCCAGGCTCTTCATAGACGTGGTCCAGAACCAATGGGCATCACCAGGTACAGGTCCTCTCCCCAATACCTTGGACAAGCGTCTGTATAATGTGGGACCAGAATTCAGGCCTTAGAGGTACCTTCTATTGACCTACCTGTAATTGGCTTGTCCTCTCCAAATGTGGCCTCGGCAGCCCCTGAGCAGGCCCTTCGCCCAGAAGACAAGAGAGTAGAACAAACTCTGGTCAAAGGACATCAGCCCTCGGCTTGGGCCATCAGGGCAGCTACATCTGCCTCTTTCTTTAGTCGCTCTGCTCTCTTATGGCTAAGACAACTTCAAAGGAGACTCCTGGCCCGGGATTCCAGGGCTCGCAGGGACATCAACAAATTGAAGGTGGCCTTAGAATACACTGCAGATGCTTCCTTGGATGCGGGCCATTTTGCGTCCAAGGCCATAGTGTCCTCTATCACCACCCGCCAGCTCCTTTGGCTTAAGCAGTGGCAGGGAGAGGCCCGGTGGAGGCTGGCCTCCTCTCCCTATTCTTCGTCCCTTCTCTTTAGCCCCACCCCCTTGGAATCTCTATGAGTAGAGCCCAAGGATAAGCAGAAGGTCCTTCAACCAGCCACTAAGAAGCAGGGAGGTCAAAGTCAATCCTTTTATGGTAGGCAGCCCTTTCGTGGGCAGGATGGGGGTTCTTCCAACTCCCATCTGCAATGTCAGGCCCCTCCCAGACAGGGCCCCTCCTTCTCCAACAGATCAGGCAGAAACAATCAGAGGTTCCAGTCCAGAAATTCATTCAGGGACAATACCAATCGCCCTTATAAGAGGCAGAAGTGACTGCCTGGAGGATCTCCCGATAAGGGGACATCTGTCAGCCTTTGTGGATCATTGGGACGACATCACCAACGATGCATGGGTCAGATCCACCATCAGATTCGGCCTTCCCTTGGACTTGTGCTCCAGCCCTCTGAACCACTTCGTCTCATGCCCAATCTCCATGGATCCTCACAAGAGGCTCCTTGTAGACCAGGCCATCCATCATCTGCTCCACATTTGGGCCATTCACTTCCCCCTGCATCTTACAGAGTGAATGTTACTGAAGCCAGTCTACCCGCTGGCCGCTGCAAGCCCCCACCTTCTGCCTCTACTTCCCACCAATTTGCCTCTTTGCAGCAAACAGCAAACAGCATGATCAGCTTCAGCGCAACCTGATTTAGCACCAGCATCTGATTGGTGGTTGGATCTGCCAGAATACCACAGATCAGCTGTTTCAAGCTGTGGGATCACCACCACCCATTGGTGCTGCCACCTGTTGCTGCCTCCACATGCCCCATTTTTGGTCTCCGTGTGTCCATTTTTTGGCCTTTACGCATCCTGTTTTTGGCCTGTTCTATTTTGTGGGAATAGGTGGTGGTGGTGGCAATCCCCACTGCCTGGAATAGGCCAGAAATAGGATATGGAGGCCAAAAATGGGGTGTGCAGAGATGGCGATAAGTGGCAGACCAATAGGCAGCAGCACTGCTGCCCATTGGTGCCGGTGATCCTCGCAGCCTAGAACAGCTGATCAGTGGTATTCCAGGGCGCAGATCCAACCCAATCAGCTGCTCATGCTAAATCAGGCTGTGCTGAAGTTGACCAGGCTGTTTTCTGTTTGCTGCAAGGAGGCAAATTGCTGGGAGGCAGAGGCAGATTTTTTTTCTTGTTTTCCTTCCCAAAATCTAGATGTGTCTTATAGTCTGGAGCGTGTTATAGTCTGAAAAATGCAGTAAATATTGCATTAAACATAAAAAATCCACCCTAGCTCAATGCTGAAAGATATATCCAAAAGTAATATGTATATAGTAATGAGTCTACAAATAATTCTAAACCTTTTCTTCTCTATTTTACAAAAATGCTGCAGTAATACACAAATATTCCACATGTGGAAATCTAAATATGTAGTAATCAAATTGATTCAACATCTATTCACAGTATATATATAAAGGCAACAGTAAAAATATTGAGTTTCTGTCGTGATGGACTCTTGTGACGAGCCGATTGACAGAAGCAGTTAGCTTTCTCCCATAATTGCGGCATACCAGGGGTTGTGACACTAAATATATACGTACGTACGTACGTACGTACGTACGCACACACACACACACACACACACACACACACACACACACACACACACACACACATATATATATATATATATATATATATATATATATATATATATATATATGTTCCATATATATATGGAAACCCAGTCAACTGGTTACCCCAAATGAAAATTAATCTTCATATCCCTTTGTTAACCATCTATTATTGTATTTAAAATGTAGAAGGTCCACAAATAGCTTCCAGTCACTTGTAAAGTTGTCTAGTCCATTGTCTATAACCAAAGGAGTTGATTTTTCCTTCTCTGCCAATTAAGTCAAATTTAAGGTCTTCTCTTCAACTGTTGGCATCCCTTTTTTCTTCCATAAACATAAATAATCCTCTCAGTGGTCACCATGTAAACAAATTGTGAACCCAAATTCTTTTTTAAAATTGATTTGTCCATAAAGTGGTGGCTCAGTGATTAGAGTGCAGTACTGCGGGCTACTTCTGCTTTCTGCCAGCTGACTGCAATTTAGCAGATCGAATTTCACCGGCTCAAGATTGATTCAGCCTTCCATCCTTCCGAGATGGGTAAAATGAAGACCCAGATTGTTGGGGGCAATAGGCTGACTCTATAAACCACTTAAAGAGGGCTGTAAAAGGACGGTGAAGTGGTATATAAATCTAACTGCTATTGCTATTTTATATTTTAAATATTTTTGACATTATTATATTTATCCATTATGATCTAAGGTAATTATGAGACCACCACATATGATAAAATGTACCTGGAAATTGATTCAATTTACAGCACTATTTGGTAGTCTTTCTATACATTTTCACCAATCTATCTGGAGTCAATTATCAGTGGTACATTATGGTACAACCTTTATAAAAGGTTTCTTTCAAACTGTAGTTCAAAGTAAATTTTAAAGCATTGGTCCATACATTTTCCCATTATGTAATACCATTACATTATGTAATAGCCAACATTCTTTGCCTATTTTACCATACTATCTTTAACGTACTCATCTTCACATGTTTTAAGTAACATTTTATAACTAGCAATCAAGTGATCATCTCCAGAACATAAATTCCTATTCAATTCCTATTTAACTTTTGTAAAAACAAAACTTTTAAAATCAAGTTTAAGTCTTTCAAAAATTCTATACTAATTAAACCAATCTTAATCAAATTCTTCATTCAATCATTGTTCTCTTTTTTTTTATCTTAAATCCCTCTTCCTCAAATATCAGTAGAGTCTTATATCTCATCCATTTAGATTCCAATAACATTATAGTATTATTCAGACAATCTTTTGTATTTCTACCATACTGGCCTAACTGATTGCCTAATAATATGATTCTTATAACCAGGTAACAAGGTAACTTTTACCTTGTCATACAACAAATAAGCATGCCACCCAAATCGCAAATCAGAATCTTCAAGATTTAACAACCTTGGGTTTTTCAGAGTTATCCAATCTTTTAACCATACAAAACAACAGGATCATTAAATAATCGGAGATCTGGTAAATACAGACCTCCTCTTTCTTTAGCATTCTGTACATCTTATATTTAGCCTAGCCTAGCCTAGCCTAGAATAGAATAGAATAGAATAGAATAGAATAGAATAATAGAGTTGGAAGGGACCTTTGAGGTCTTTTAGTTCAATCCCCTATTTAAGCAGGAAATCCTATATCACTTCAGACAAATGATTATCCAACATCATCTTACAAACTTTCAATGTTGGAGCATTCACAACTTCTGGAGGCAGGTTGTTCCATTGATTAATTGTTCTAACTATGAGGAAATTTCTCCTTAGTTCTCGGTTGCTTCTCTCCTTTATTAGTTCCCACCCATTGTTTCATAGTATAGTATAGTATAGTATAGTATAGTATAGTATAGTATAGTATAGTATAGTATAGTATAGTATAGTATAGTATAGTATAGCACAGCACAGCACAGCACAGCACAGCACAGCACAGCACAGCACAGCACAGCACAGCACAGCACAGCACAGCACAGCACAGCACAATATACAATACAGTATAATATCAGAGATGGAAGAGACCTTGGAGGTCTTCTACTCCAATCCCCCTGCTTAGGCAGGAAACCCTACCCCACTTCAGACAAATGGCTATCCAACATCTTAAAAACTTCCAGTGTTGGGGCATTCACAACTTCTGGAGGCAAGCTGTTCCACTGATTAGTTGTTCTGTCAGGAAATTTCTCCTCAGTTCTAACTTGCTTCTCTCCTTGATTAGTTTCCACCCATTGCTTCTTGTTCCACCCTCAGGTGCCTTGGAGAATAGTTTGATTCCCTCTTCTTTGTGGCAGCCCTGAGATATAGGAACACTGCTATTATGTCACCCCTAGTCCTGCTTTTCATTAAACTAGACATACTCAGTTCCTGCAGCTGTTCTTCATATGTTTTTGCCTCCAGTCCCATAAACATCTTTGTTGCTCTTCTCTGCATTCTTTTCTAGAGTCTCCACATCTTTTTTACATCATGGCAACCAAAACTGAATGCAGTATTTCAAGTGTGGCTGTCAGTGTTCCAAATAGCATCCAAAATTAAATCAGAGTCCAAGACAAAGTATTGCTGAAAGTTCCAATTTATTAAGAGAGCCATGTTGGCACATCTGGGGGAAACCCGAATCTGAGCTTTCTGGTTTTTCCCAACCCAGTTGAAAGTTCATGCTCTTGCCCCCATACCCACAAGTCCATCACATGGTCCAATCTTCCGCTGCCCTGCTGGAAGTTCTACCCATCCAGTTTCGGTCAGGTGCAGAGGTGTAGAGACAAAGGATGATCTTGGATTCTAGAAAGGAATTTTATTTTGGCAACATAGCATTTTACTCCATCCTGCCCCCCTCCCATTTTCCCACAATAAAAACAGCATAGTAGAATAATAGAGAGTGTGGCAGGCCAAAGATACAAAAAGGAATATGGCTGCAGGCCTGACAGTGGCTTTGCCAAAGCATTATAAAGTGGTGTTAACATTTCACGTGATGTTGATTCTATCCCTCTGTTTATGCAGCCTAGAACTGTGTTGGCTTTTTTGGCAGCTGCTGCACACGGATGGCTCCTATTTAAATGGTTGTCCACTAGGACTCCAAGATCCCTCTCAGAGTTACTACTAGGTACCACCAGGTACAACCTATACTATACATGTGCCTTTGGTTTTTCTTGCCTAAATGTAGAACCTTATTTTTTTTCACCATTGAATTTCATTTGTTAGATAGTGCCCAATGTTCAAGTCTGTCAAGATCCTTGTGTATCTTAAGCCTATCTTCCAGAATGTCATCTGCAAATTTGATGAGTTCCCCATTTATTCCCTCACCCAAGTCATTGATGAAGGCCTAAAACAGAGCCTTGGGGTATCCACTGCATACCTTCCTCCATGTAGATGCAGTTCCATTAAGGATTACACGTTGAGTGCGGTTAGTCAGCCAGTTACGAATCCATCTGGTGGTGATGCTGTCTAACCCACATTTTTCTACTTTATCTAGTAGTAGGTTATGGTCTACTTTATCAAATGCCTTACTACAATCCAAGTAAATTATATAGACAGTATTCCTCTGGTCCACTCATTTTGTCACATTGTCAAACAATGCAATAAGGTGAGTCTGGCCTAATCTGTTTTTGACAAACCCATGTTGGCTTTTGGTTTGTTTGCTTTGTTTGCTTCTAGGCATTCACTGATTCATTGCTTGATTTTCTTTTCCGGAATCTTTCCTGTATTGAGGTCAGGCTGATAGGTCTGTAGTTTTGTGGATCTATATTTTTTTTCCTTTTTTGAAGATGGGAACTACATCAGTTCTTTTCCAGTCCTCTGGTAGTTCCCCGGTGCTCCAGGATCTCTGAAAGATATAGTTCAGTGGTTCTGAGATCATGTCTACCAGTTCCTTCAGAACCTTGGTGTGTAATCCATCCAGTCCTGGTGATTTTGAACTCTTCTAGGGTAGACAGGTATAAAGACAGATGCAAAAAATGAGTTAAATAGTTCTACTTTCTCCCTGTTGCTTGTCATTTCTTGTCACTTTCTCCCAGCAATGGACCAATTGTTTCCTTGACTTTGTTTTTAACATTTTGGAAGAAGCTTTTTGGAGTTTTTTAAAAACTTTTGTCACAAGTCTTTCTTAATTGTGAGCCTTAACTTTTCTCAATTCATCTTTACAGGCTTTGGCTATTTGCTAATATTCTGTCTTAGTTATTTGTCCTTCTTTCCAATTTTTATACTTGTCCTCTTTATCTTTCAGTTTGTCAGAGAGTTCTTTATCCAGCCATGCTGGTTTCTTTTGAAAGCTGTTGTTTTTCTTCTTCACTGGTATTGTGCTAGATTGGGCTTTAATAATCTCACTTTTCAAAATTTCCCAAGCTTCTTGAGTTGTTTTCCCCTTAAGGATTCTCATCCATGGAATCCTTCCCAAGCTCTCTCTACGTTTATTGAAATTAGCTCTCTTAAAGTCTAAGACTCTGACTTTGTTCCATTACTTGTGCTTGCATAATGTTGAATTCCAATATTGCATGGTCACTTACCCCCAAGGTTCTTGTACCTTCAACGCCTTCTGTCATTTCATCTCTATTACTGAGAATTAAGTCCAATATTCCTTCTCTACTTTTTGGGAAACAAAGTTGTTTGCTACATTTGTTAGGAACCTGTTGGATCTTCCCCTTGGTGCAGAGTTTGTCTCCCAGTTGATGTCAGGGTATTAAAATCCCCCATTGTGATGTGCTCCCTACATACCTTAGTTATCTGACTAGCAAAAAGTTCATCTATTTCCTCTGTTTAGTTGGTTGGGCTATAGTATAGACCAGTGATGGCTAACCTTTTTGTCCTCATGTGTTGAAATCACATGCATGTGTGTGCCCACACCCACAATGCAATGTGCACCACCTCCTCACATGCATGAGGGGTCATTTCCCCTCTTTAATATTGACTCAAATGCATTCAAGATAATTTTCATCGTTGTGCTCTATTTCTGTAGAAATGTAGTTATTTCTTATATATAATACAACTCCACCTTCTCTTTTATTTGGTCTATTTCTTTTAAATAATTTAAATTGCTCTTGGTGTATGTTCCATTTGTGGGTTTCATCCCACCAAGTTTCTGTAATGGCAACAATATATCTGCCCTCATTTACTTGAATTTCTAATTCATCCTGTTTATTCCCCATACTCTGTGTATTGCTGTATAGACATTTGAGTCCATTTTGACTGACCCCGTGTTTACATAATCTGTGTTGTGCCTGACTACCCTTACTTTCTTGCCATCTGTTTGATTAATGCACATGGTATGGCACTCACTATTAAGTGCTTGGTTTTGCTTGACAGGAAGGCGGATAATCTTACCCACACAAACATCTATGTTACATGCATTGATAACCCTATTAATTTTAGATTGCTAGCGACAGACATGTTCTGTAGCAATTAATTATCTGTCCCTGCTGTTCAGTTTAAATTTTTATCCAGAAAATCTGTGAATTTAATGCCAAGTAACTCAGTCCCTTTCTTTGATGGTTGCAAACCATCTACAGTTTTTCATTGGACCAGCTGCAGACATCATGACTAATAAAACCAAAGCCTTCCCTTTTACACTACTCCTTTAGCTACACTTTAAACTCCACTCCACTTTCTCTTTTTGTTCCTTATATACTGGCAAAACCTTGAAAAGATAAGTCTACAACCTATACTACTAAGTTCATACCCCAAGCTCTGGCAATCTTTCTGCACAAAAAGTACATCTTTTGGGGACAGATCATTTGTGCCAGGATGTATAATAGCATCAACATCACAGTCCTTACTGGCATTCTTGACTATCTTAAGAATATGCCTCTTGTCTCTGCTGGCAGTAACACCTGGCAGACACCTGATCTCTTTCAAAACCTCCATATCCTTTCCTAAATTTATATCCCTTACGATTGAATCACCAACCAGAAGGTGGCTTCTCTTTTTGGATACCTTGCATTTTTTGTGTGATTGGTATGTAATACCTGATTCACACTTTCCCCTTTCCAAAATAAGTTCTTCATCTCAGACCACAATCCCCTGCTTATCTGAGTTATCATTATCACAACTACCTTGACCTGTCTCTTTAGTGTTCCTATTAAGTCAGCAAGGGCACTCTATCTGTTATCTTGGGACACAGTGAAAGCTTTGTGTTTATGGTTCACAGCTTTCACCCTGCCAGATCCCACAGTTGTCCCTACTGCCCTTTTCCTCAGGATCTTTGTGGTAGAGGGGGCTGATAGTGCAGCAGCTCAATAAAGTGGAATGGCTGAATTGGGCACTTAATTTCTGCTTGGAAAGCACAGATTAAAGATTCTAGATAGGTAATCTGTCTATGTAGACTAGTAATTTGTTAACAAAGAGGATAGTATCCAAATTTGAAAAGAGTAATGTGAAAGACATCTGCAAAACAAGTATTACATTGAACTAAGTCAGTCATTCTGAAATAAAATAAAATCACAATCTCAAGCACACTAACTTTGAATGTATTACTGCTATTTTTGGTTTATATGTTTCACATGCCATTAGGCATCTGGGCCGCTACCTTGTCCTCTGTATTCCTCTCAGTCTCCCCCACTCACAGTCAGCAGCTCTTCCCACCAGCCTCTTGGAAATTAAAATCATTTAACTTAATTTAATTTGATTCTTGATTTTTTGTTTTGACAAATATATTTAGATACATTGTATCTTTTTGCCACTGTTTAAAAGAACCTTTTACTAATGTCAGTAGAATCTGGAGTAAAAATAACATTCTAGGGAGTATATTCATCTTAATTATTGAGATTCTTCCTATTAATTACAAACCTATTTTTTCCAATCTGTTTAAGTCCAACTTTATTTTCTTCCATATTATATAACTTGGAGTTTTCATTAGTAAGAATCATTCCAAATACTTATCTTTTTCATAATTTTACGTCCAGTTTTACATTCCTATTTCCTCTGCTCTTCTACATTCATGTTTTTAGTCAGTTTTTGTCAGCCTCTGCTTCGCTTGCTTGCTTTCGGCTGCCATGGAAGTGGGGGGGGAGGGCATGGTATTTGGGATGGGAATAATTAGCACAGGAGGATTTGTCAAACAGGGAGTTTTGTTCTCACCATAGTCTGCGCATGCTGATTGCCAATGTTTGGATCTGGTCAATGCCAACTGTTCTGCACACCAACCTGATGATGCTACTTGGAGATGCAACCCACATGACACCTAAAGGAGATGCAGATTGGGCAATGGGGTGGGGGTTGTTGGGGGGAGGGGGCTGGGCAAAAGTTTGATATGTATGATTTCGCACTTTTCTGCCTCAGACATTGCTTTACTTCGCTGCTATCTATTCATAACCAGTAAAAGTACTTTTAATTCCATAAACATTGGAGTGAGAGTTTTCTTTCTTGGTTACTGAGGGAGGCATGCTTGACAGTTTTGTTATCTTTAATTTATTTATTTTTAGATTCACAGTTTCTCCAAATACTTTAATCTTTTTCATATATTCAATATTTTTCCTTGGGTCTTTCAAAATCAATACAAAGTCAACAGCAAAAATTTATGTGCTTTATACTTATGTGCTTTAATTTCTACTTTATACTTATGTTTATACTTATGTATTTTATACTTATGTGCTTTAATTTGTAAATTCCATGATTTAAGCATAGAGTTTCTCTGTAGAATAGAACTCCTCCGAGTTCCATCTGCCAGTCAGTGTCGACTGGCAACTACGCGGAGGAGAGCCTTTTCAGTAGTAGCTCCGACCCTTTGGAACGATCTCCCCGTGGAGATTCGTACCCTCACCACCATCCAGACCTTTCGCACAGCCTTCAAAATCTGGCTATCCCGTCAGGCCTGGGGATAAAGATCGTAATCCATCCCCACCCGAATGATGAATGAATGTTGTGTTGTATTTTAATTTATGTATTGTTTATGTCTTATTGTTTCGTATTCCCCTCCCTATAAATTGTAAGCCGCCCTGAGTCCCCTCAGGGAAAAGGGCGGCCTATAAATAATAAACCTAAACCTAAACCTAAACCTGATTAAGTACCAAAAGAAGTAACTGATCTTCAAAACTGAATCCACTTGACAAACCATCAGGTCTCAGTGCTTTACCTATCTTAACTCTGTTAATTCCTAATGTTATTTTAAAAGATGTTTTTGAGCTGTTCAAAATTTGCTTGTAATTTGATAACAACTTAGCAAAATTTTGAATTGATATGTAAACATCAATACATTCTAATGGAACGTCATGTTTCTTACATAGATAAATATGATAATTCCAAAAGTGTCTTTGAATTTTTTTATTAATATTCATGTAGGTCTTATTTCCTTCCTGAAGTTTAATTATTGTCCATTTTCCAATCTGTTTTCTTAATTTATATTCTAATCATCTCTGGTTTATTTGCATGTTCAAAAAAGTTTGCTATTTCATTTTTATAATTTTTAATATTTGAAACAATCAACAAAGAAATTTGTTGTTGCAATAATTTTAATTGGTTAAAATATGTTAAAATCTTCTGATGATTTCTGAAGTTCTCTTTCCCTCAGTTTAATTTCATGTAACGTATTTGGATTTTTTTGCATTTTTCATCGGTCTTCTTCTTAATTAATGCATAGATTGTATAAAATATACTCTTATCACAGTTTTACAGACATCTCAAACTGTTCTCAAATTGGTTATATTGCCCAGATTATTGTTAAAATAATCTTAGAGTACTTGTTACATTCTTTAACAAACTGCAATCTCTGCATAATAAAATCATTTCATCTCCATTTGAAATATTAGGCTCCAAATTTAACATGTAAAGTCATTGGGTTAATATCAGAAAAAAAAATCTGGAAGAATATTAGCTTTAATTGTTTTATGAAGCAAATTTTTGTAATCCAAATCATATCAATTCTATAAAAAGATTTATGTTTCTCTGAGAAGAAAGTGTAATTTTTTGCCAGTCCATTTTAAACCAATTATTAAGGAAATTATTGGTCTGCAAATGAGATTTATTTCTGTGGGATATGTTTCAACTAGAGAGATTCAGTTCCAGGAATGTGGAATTTTTAATAATTTCTACATGGTAAGGATACAATCTCCATTTTTCCACCCTATAAACAAGCACAGAATGAACAGAAGAATTAATGGCTGAACAGTAATGAACTTAATGGGCTGAACAGTAATGAACTGTTCCCTGAACTGAATCGAACAGTTCATTCTATAATGTTCATAATGAAATGAATAGTATAGAATGAACTGGAAAATAATTAATTATAGAATCCCATGAAAACCACTGAGTAATGAGGTTGCAGAACATGTTGGCTCTAGCGCTTGACTTACTTTAACCCAATTATTCAAGAAATTATTGACCTGAAAATGAGATTGATTTTTGTGGAGTATGTTTCAATTAGAGGAATTCAGTTTCAGTGACAATCCTTTGTCTGTTTATTGGTGTATTTGTTGTAGTTGTATCCTGATTTCCATCTGGGAATTCAGAACCATGCATTTTGACTGATTGCGGTAAGGGAGGCCATTTATTTATTTATTTATTTATTTATTTATTTATTTATTTTTATTACATTTATATTGCTGCCTGTTCACCCATGGCGACTCAAGGTGGCTTACTGAATATAAAAACCACAACTAAAAATGGTAAAACTAATTTTAAAAAATCAAATAAATTAATGTAATAAAATCACCCCCACCTCCCATCCCAGCAACAGCCGATCACATGAGCCATTTAATATGCTTCATCCTTCTCTGGGTTCTCCAGGTCTACTGGCAGAACCAGCTCCTCAGTGCTTTCTGGAAGAGTATTAGAATGGGAACTGTTCTAATCTCGCAGGGAATGATGTTCCAGAGAGAGGGCGCCACCACGGAGAAGGCTCTTCTTCTGGATCCCACCAGGTGTATCTCAGGGATTGGAGCCCCAGCATTCCATGCCTCCCCACTCTGATGGGTTGAGTTAGGAATGTGACCAGCAACAGACAGTCCCTCAGATAACCTGGTCCCAAGCCATGAAGGGCTTTAAAGGTGATGACCAGCATCTTGAATTGCACCCAGAATCAGCAACAAATGCAGGCCCGGAATTGTGATACATGTGCCCACCAGTATCTGCACAAAACTGTGCGAGCCACCACATTTTGCGCCAAAATGTGCAAAATGAGCTTCTGAGTGCTCTTCAAGGGTAGTCCCATGTAGACCATGTTGCAATAGTCAAGACAGAAAGTGACTATGAATAGGGATTACTGGTCAAAGAAAGGGTGTAACTGGTGCACAACTCACAGTTGCGTGAACGCCCTCCTGGCCGCAATCGTCACCTGCTGTTCAAGCAGGAGTTGTGGATCCAGGAGAACCCCCAGATTATGCACGGGGTCAATTTGGAATAGTTAGTGCCAATTCTCCGTGAGCCAATGAACCCCAAACCCAAAGCCACTCAGTCTTGCCAGGGCTTAGTTTCAATCCATTGCTCCCATCCAACTCCTAACAGCCTCCAGGCACTGTGAGAGGGAAGACACCGCATCACTTAACTCACCATGGGCTGAGACATACAGCTGAGTACCATCAGCATATTGGTGATACCTCAGTTCATGGTGATGGATGATCTCACCCAGAGGCTTCATATAAATGATGAACAGGAGTGAAGAGAGTACCGAGCCCTGCGGTACCCCACAAAGCAGTGGGCTAGGGCTGAATCTCTCCCCTCCTATCAATACTGATTTACAGCAGCCTCAGAGGAAGGAAGTGAACTAGGATAGCAGAAGGCTACCCATTCCCATCCCCCGAAGCCACTCCAGGAGAATACCGTGGTCGATGGTATCGAAAGCTGCTGAGGGGTCAAGTAGAGCATGGATGGATGGCTTTCCATTCCCACAATAATAAGTAATAAAATTTAGTAACATCTTTGACAAATCCATAGTTTATAATGTTTAAAATTGTGTAAAGCTCAAATCTAATTGGAATAATTATATAATATTTTTCAATGTTTTAATGTACATTTATAAATAATTTATAAATTATTTTGATTCCAAAGCCATCTCTAATATCAGTTGTTTATATTACCATGGCAGTTTAGGAACTGAGAAATATTTGTTTTTATATTGGTAATGGAAATATGGGGTTTAGGGAGATAATTAAAATAATGATGTGCATTGTTTTAATCCAAGCATCTACCCCTCTATCCAAGTTAGTGGCCATTGCACAGCTCATGTATTACTTATGGCCATTCATGGATTGGAAATTTTTGTTGATGTCTTTGTCACCACTCAGTTTGACTACTGAAATTGGTCCGAAATAGAATTGCCCTTGAACCAAATCAGAAAATTAACAGGTGGTCCATAAAGCAGTAGCTCATCAGTGCAGTGGAGTGGAGTGAAAAAATTGAACAAACCATGGAAATTTTCACCAAAACAAATATATTACAAGCAGTCATAATCTGAGATACAATAGGTCAAGAGATAATGCAACAATAAAAATGCAAATATAACATTTTCCTATGCATTTGCAATCTGATCACTAGATAGTATCAAAGTATATCTGTAAAGTAGGAGTGTCAAAGTCACGGCCCACTAGCCGAATGCGTCACACATTGGCCATGCCCATCCTGGGCTTAGCGAAGGGGAAAAAGTTATGATAAGCCACGTGATATGTCATGGCAAGTTTGACATCCCTGCTCTAAAACCAATGAAATTGCTTCCTCTACCAGTGATACCAAGAGAAAGGAGATACATGGTAATTTGATCTTTGTTGGAGACTATATTTAGTGAAATGACTATTCATATGGCCACATTGGGAGGAATAATATATATTTACTATAAAAAAACAAACCTATTTCCTGCCATGTACTCTCATCTTTTATAATTATAAGAGTATAGAACACTATGTGCTTGTTGGATGCATTATGATAGTTGCTTGAACACTGAGCCGTGATTCATTCATGAAAAGGAAAAACAAGATTCATTTTTGTTTGCAATACCTGTCCACCTGCTACAAAAAGCCATATCTGCTAACTTCACTTTAAGTTCCCATTTAAACTTTAAATTTACACATAAAAGCTGAATAACGTTTTCATTAGTAATGGAAAGAATGAAACAGTATTTTAAAAAATCATTTTTCATCAAGAAGCATTTGGTGCTATGTGTGAAAATATCTTCAATCTCACATTTCATTAGTTTTTGGTCTTCATATTTGGTCTCATATTTCATTGGGGACCTGTATTCTGCACGAGTCAAAAAGAAGGCTGTGAAAAAATTTACAGACCCTTGTCATCCTGGACATAAACTATTTGAACTCCTACCCTCAAAACGACGCTATAGAGCACTGCACACCAAAACAACTAGACAAAACAAAGTTTTTTTCCCTGAAAGACATCACTATGCTAAACAAATAATTCCCTCAACACTGTCAAACTATTTACTAAGTCTGCAGTATTATTAATCTTCTCATCGTTCCTATCACCCATCCAATGGTGGGATTCAAACTTTTTTTTACTACCGGTTCTGTGGACATGGCTTGGTGGTGGGTGTAGCAGAGCAAGGATACTGCAAAATCTTCATTCCCTCCACACTCCAGGGGAAGGATACTGCAAAATCTCTATTCTCTCCTGATCAGCTGGGACTCAGGAGGCAGAGAATAGATGGGGCGGAGCCAGTCAGAGGGGATATTTACCGGTTCTCCAAACTACTCAAAATTGCCACTACCGGTTCTCCAGAACTGGTCAGAACCTGCTGAATACCATCTCTGCATCCACTTATGACTGTATGACTGTAACTTTGTTGCTTCTATCCTTATGATTTATATTGATTGTTTCCTAATATGATTTGATTGCTTATTTGTACCCTATGACTATCATTAAGTTCTGTACCTTATGATTCTTGACAAATGTATTTTTTTATGTACACTGAGAGCACAACCAATTTTGTTGTATTTAAGTACAATGACAATAAAGATTATACTTATATGCACCGACAAATTCCTTGTGTGTCAAATTACACTTGGCCAATAAAGAATTATATTCTATTCTATTTTAAAGACTAGATAGATGGTTCATTCCATAACTTTTAAGGAATCAAATAGAATTAGTTCTCTCTGCTTTGTTGGCAAGCTAATTGGATTATTGTTTTATGGTATTTTACAGTGGAAAAAAAAGGGATTAAAAACCAGAAATTGTTTCTTCAGTATAGTAATTCATAGTTGAGTCCTGAAGATGATAAGTGTCTTCCTTCCTTTTGGGAAAAGAAGCTATTATGTTCAAGGCGTTCATCAAGGCAACTATGAAAAACTTCAAAATAAAGACTTCCCTTTTTATATAAAAAGTTTTTTATTTTTTATTTTTCAACATATAAACATTTCATCTTTCATTAAACAGTGTCTCATTTGGGTACAAATATCTTTGTTTAACAGCTTTCAGCGTTTACAACAACATTCACATTAATATTAATTCTCTAATCTTAAAATTGCAGTACATTAAGCAATTGAACATTATTAACCTATTCATTTTTTTCTTAACATAGCTTCTAATAAAGATACAATACTAATATTAATCATAATTATCTTCCTAATCAATACTAACAATTATCATCTTGTTTATACTTCTGTCTTAACACATTTTCTATTCTTTTTTAATTGTAAAATAATATTTGTCATAAAGCTCAAGCAGACAATAGCTATTCAGTTCTTGACAATACCTAGATCTATTTCAGCCTGATGTTAGATCTGGTTTCAGAATAGAAAGTGCCTTGCTACCTTGATCAATTATGCTGTGGGAAAGCCAGAAAAGAATCAAGTTTAAAACTGATCCATTCTAGGACATTTTAATTGGAATGGCCCATTTTAGTAGGATGTTCCTGATTGGTTTTATTTGATTTCTGTCTCATATTCTACATGTTCTTTACTATCAATATGGAAAAAAAAAAAACGTGAAAAGAAGTATCACATAGGTGCTTTTTCTGAAGAGCGCTGGATTTAAAATGCCAAGGCACTCAATGCTACAAGGAGAAGAAGTGCCTAGAAGCCATCGGCAAGAGGCTTGGGAGGGGACAGGTGAGGCATGGTTTGGGTGAAACGGTGCAAACAGGCTGAATCCCACCATTGAATGTATGGAATAACAATGTTGCATCATTTGTTGTTCTCTTCTTTGTCTGTTATGGAAGAGCTCCTGCTGGAACATTTTTGGATTTGATGAAGGCCTAGTTGGGATAGCCCCAAATTTGGAAGGCTTCCTTGATGTGTTTTAATTTATTTATTATTTTCCCTCTTTGCTGATGGTACAGTGGGTGGCACGGTGGCTCAGTGGTTAAGATGCTGGGCTTGTCAGCTAGAAAACTGGAAGCCAGGTTTGAGACCTGAGTGCCATGTGAGTTCCTGTCCTCACCCCATCTCCTGACAATCTAGCAGTTTGAAAGCATGCAAATGCAAATAGATAAATAAGTACCATTTCAGTGGGAAGGTAACAGCACTCCATGATATCATGCTGGCCACATGACAACAGAAATGGCTTCAGACAGTGCTGACTTGAAATGGAGATGAGCACTGCTCCCTATAATTGGCAACAACCAGTGGAATAACATCTACAGGAACTTTTTTACCTTGCTGGTAGGTGAGTGGTGAGAATCAAAATGTAAATATTGATGTGTATGTAATGATTTTTTTTGTAAACGTCAATGTTAATGTCTTCCTTAATGTATGCTGCATAGTCCAGGAAAATCAGACTATTTTCCTTAACATCTTCCTGTGTGAACATAATATATCTGTCCATGGAGTTGATGTGTTTGGTGAAGGCTTCCACCTGTGTTTTAAACATGCCAGTAAAGACAGTATGTAGATCAAAAAGTGAACCTTGATCTAGATATGATGATAGCTCAGTTGGCTGTCAGTTTCCTGTCTAGAGAAGTGGTGTTTGTCTTATTTCAGAAAAGTAGTCTGCAATACTATTGTCCCAAGTTTCATCCTAAAGGGATTATTTTATAGGACATGATGAATGGGATGAAATGATTAATTAATGAAGTCAGGAATGGCTCTTTTTTTCTGGTCACCGTTCCTCTACCACTTTCAGGCTAGATTTAAAAACTGAGCTCACTATAATGTATAATTTGTAGTTTCCAAATCATGATCTAACCTTGATGTTTTGCATGAACCCACCAAATCTAGTATAGTCAAAACCTCACCATTAAGTAAAACATAAATTAATACAGTTTGTAATCCCAGTCTCTCCTCTCCAGGGATGGGCTGCTACAGGTACACCCGTGTTCAGGAGAACCATAGCTAACATTATGGCCAGTTTGGAGAACCTCCAAATCCCACCCTTAGCTGGCCCTGCCCACCCAGCCCAGGATTCTCTACGTGGCCCATTTTGGATGCGAGGTAAGTACAGGGCCTGCATGGAGGCTCAGAGAGGGGGGAAAGAATGGAATGTTTGGAATGTTTATTAACATTTATAGGCCGCCCTTTTACCTGAGGGGACTCAGGGCGACTTACATAAAATGGGGGAAGGGGGGGGTACAAACAATAGACACAAAATAATACATAAAGATAAAAATAAAAGCAACATTCATTCATCATTCGGGTGGGGACAGCTTATCTTTATCCCCAGGCCTGGCGGGCTAGCCAGGTCTTAAGGGCTATTTTGATATTTTGGTATTTATTGAACATTTATAGGCCGCCCTTTTCCCTGAGGGGACTCAGGGCGGCTTACAATAATGAGGGAAGGGAGTGCAAGACAAGACATAAAAGAAAAACGTGAGTAAAAAAATTAACCATAAAACACAACATTCACTCAGCATTCGGGCGGGGAGAGAGTAAAATCCTATCCCCAGGCCTGACGGGATAGCCAGATCTTGAGGGCCGTGCAGAAGGCCTGGACGGTGGTGAGGGTGCGGATCTCCACGGGGAGGTTGTTCCATAGCGTCGGAGCTACAACTGAGAAGGCTCTCCTCCGCATAGTCGCCAGTCGGCACTGACTGGCGGATGGAATTCGGAGGAGGCCTACCCTGTGCGATCTGATGGGACGCAGGGAGGTAATTGGCAGAAGGCAGTCTCTCAAATAGCCAGATCCACTACCATGGAGCGCTTTATAGGTGGTAAGTAGGACCTTGAAGTGCACCCGACGATCAACAGGTAGCCAGCGCAGCTCACGGAGGATCGGTGTTATGTGGGCGAACCGTGGTGCGCCCACGATCACTCGCGCGGCCGCATTCTGGACTAGCTGAAGTCGCCGGATGCTCTTCAAGGGCAGCCCCATGTAGAGCACATTGCAGTATTCCAGCCTAGAGATCACAAGGGCTCGAGTGACTGTTGTGAGGGCCTCCCGGTTCAGGTAGGGCCGCAACTGGCGCACCAGGCGAACCTGGGCAAATGCCCCCCTGGTCACAGCTGACAAATGATGGTCAAAACTCAGCTGTGGGTCCAGGAGGACTCCCAAGTTGCGGACCCTGTCTGAGGGGTATAAATTTTGCCCCCCCAGCCTGATTGATGGAACATTAGCCGAATTTTTGGGAGGAAAACACAACAGCCACTCGGTCTTTTCCGGGTTGAGCACCAGTTTGTTAGCTCTCATCCAGTCTTTAACAGCCTCAAGGCCCCGGTTCATCACGTCCACCGCTTCATTGAGTTGGCACGGGGCGGACAGATACAACTGTGTATCGTCCGCGTATTGGTGGTACTTAATCCCGTGCCTCCGAATGATCTCGCCCAGCGGTTTCATGTATATGTTGAATAGCAGGGGGGACAAGACCGAGCCCCGCAGCACCCCATAGGTTAGGGGCCTCGGGGACGATCTCTCCCCCCCACCAACACCGACTGCGATCTGTCCGAGAGGTAGGAGGAGAACCACTGTAGAACAGTGCCGCCCACCCCCACCTCCCGCAGTCGTCGCAGAAGGATACCATGGTCGATGGTATCGAAAGCCGCTGAGAGGTCAAGGAGAACCAGAATGGACGCATGGCCTCCATCTCTGGCTCTCCAGAGATCATCGGTCAATGCGACCAAAGCGGTTTCTGTGCTGTAACCGGGCCTGAAGCCAGACTGGAAGGGGTCAAGATAGTTAGCTTCCTCCAAGGTATGCTGAAGCTGGAAGGCCACCACCTTCTCAACAACCTTCCCCACAAAGGGGAGGTTGGAGACTGGACGGTAGTTATTAAGAACTGCTGGATCCAAAGACGGTTTCTTCAGGAGGGGCCTCACCACCGCCGCCTTAAGCGCGGTGGGGAAGTGCCCCTCCCGAAGAGAGGCGGTAACAACCGCCTGGATCCAGCCTCGTGTCACCTCTCTGCTGTTGGCAACCAGCCATGAGGGACACGGGTCCAGTATACAGGTGGAGGCGCTCACAGCTCGCATAGCCTTGTCCACATCCCCGGAGGCAACATCCTGAAACTCAACCCAGAGATGGTCTGCCAAGTCATTCCCTTGTGTCTCGGCTGGATCTGCAAGAGTGGAGTCCAGGTCCGATCGAAACCGAGCAACTTTGTCCGCCAAGAACTGAACATACTCCTCAGCCTTACCCTGTAGGGGGTTCCCCGTCTCCCTCCTATTTAGGAGGGAGCAAGTTATCCTAAACAGGGCGGCTGGGCTGGGCGGCTCGGTGAACCAAGGAGGCCTCTGTGAGCCGCTGACCCGGAGGGGCCGTAATGGCGCAATCCGGTCCAGAGACCCTGATGCTGCCGAGTGCCAGGCCGCAGCAAGAGTCTCCGCCGAACTGTGGGCGAGAGCATCTGGAATAACCCCAAGCTCCGTCTGGAACCTAACAGGGTCCATAAGTCGCCTGGGGCGGAACCACCTGGTCAGTTCCTCCTCCCTACGGTGGGGGTTTGGCCTCCAGAAGTCTAGCCTCAGTAGGTAGTGGTCTGACCACGACAGGGGAATGGCTATGCGGAAGGTCTGGATGGTGGTGAGGGTACGAATCACCATGGGGAGATCGTTCCAAAGGGTCGGAGCTACTACTGAAAAGGCTCTCCTCCGTGTGGTTGCCAGTCGACACTGACTGGCAGACGGTACTCGGAGGAGGCCTAATCTATGCGATCTAATTGGTCGCAGGGAGGTAATTGGCAGAAGGCGGTCTCTCAAGTACGCAGATCCACTACCATGCAGGGCTTTATGAGTGACAAGTAGCACCCTGAAGCGCACCCGGAGATCAACAGGTAGCCAGCGCAGCTCGCGGAGGATAGGTGTTATGTGGGCGAACCGAGGTGCGCCCACAATCACTCGCGCGGCCGCGTTCTGGACTAGCTGAAGTCGCCGGATGCTCTTCAAGGGCAGCCCCATGTAGAGCACATTGCAGTATTCCAGCCTAGAGGTCACAAGGGCCCGAGTGACTGTTGTGAGGGCCTCCCGATTCAGGTAGGGTCGCAACTGGCGTACCAGGCGGACCTGGGCAAATGCCCCCCTGGTCACAGCCGTCAGATGATGGTCGAAAGTCAGCTGTGGATCCAGGAGGACTCCCAAGTTGCGAACCCTCTCTGAGGGGTATAAAGTTTGACCCCCCAGCCTGAGTGATGGAACACTGATCGAATTATTGGGAGGGAAACACAACACAACAGCCACTCGGTCTTCTCCGGGTTGAGCACAAGCTTGTTAGCCCTCATCCAGTCCATAACGGCCTCAAGACCCCGGCTCATCACGTCCACCGCTTCATTGAGTTGGCACGGGGCGGACAGATACAACTGAGTATCGTCCGCGTATTGATGGTATTTTATCCCGTGCCTTCGAATGATCTCACCCAGCGGTTTCATGTAAATGTTAAATAGTAGGGGGGATAAGACCGAACCCCACGGCACCCCATATGATAGGGGCCTAGGGGTCAATCTCTGCCCCCCCACTAACACCAACTGCGACATGTCCGAGAGGTAGGAGGAGAACCACTGCAAAACAGTGCCTCCCACCCCCACCTCCCGCAGTCGTCGCAGAAGGATACCATGGTCGATGGTATCGAAAGCCGCCGAGAGGTCGAGGAGAACCAGAATAGAGGGATGGCCTCGGTCTCTGGCTCTCCAGAGATCATCGGTCAATGCGACCAAAGCGGTTTCTGTGCTGTAGCCGGGTCTGAAGCCCGACTGGAAGGGGTCAAGATAGCTTGCTTCCTCCAAGGACCGTTGGAGCTGGAAGGCCACCACCTTCTCGACCACCTTCCCTACAAAAGGGAGGTTGGAGACTGGTCGATAGTTGTTAAGAACAGCTGGATCCAGAGATGGCTTCTTCAGGAGGGGTCTCACCACCGTCGCTTTAAGTGTGGCGGGGAAGTGCCCCTCCCGAAGAGAGGCGGCAACAACCGCCTGGATCCAGCCTCGTGTCACCTCACTGCTGTTGGCAACCAGCCATGAGGGACACGGGTCCAGTACACAGGTGGAGGCACTCACAGCTCTCATGGCCTTGTCCACATCCCCAGGGGCAACATCCTGAAACTCAACCCAGGGGTGGTCTACCAGTTCATCCTCTTGTGCCTCGGCTGTAACTGCAAGGATGGAGTCCAAGTCCGACCGAAACCGAGCAATTTTGTCCGCTAAGAATTGGGCATAATCCTCAGCTCTACCCTGCAAGGGTTCCCCCGTATCCCTCCTGTTTATCCTAAACAGAGCGGCTGGGCGGGACTCAGCGGACGCAACCAAGGTGGCAATGTGAGATCTTTTTGCTGCCCTAAGTGCCCTGATGTACTCCTTGGTGCTGGTTGTTAGGATTGCTCGGTTCGACTCGGACTTATCGGACCTCCATAGGTGCTCTAGGCATCTCCTCCGGCGCTTCATCTCCCGGAGCTCCTCGGTGAACCAGGGAGGTCTCCGGGATCCGCCGCCTCGGAGGGGCCGTAGTGGCGCAATCCGGTCGAGGCTCTCCGATGCTGCCGAGTGCCAGGCAGCAACCAGAGTCTCCACCGGACTGTGGGCGAGAGTATCAGGAATAACCCCAAGCTCCGTCTGGAACCTCAGGGGCTCCATAAGTCGTCTGGGGCAGAACCACTTGGTCGGTTCCTCCTCCCTACAGTGGGGGTTTGGCCTCCGGAAGTCGAGCCTCAGTAGGCAGTGGTCTGACCACGACAGGGGTATGATCTCATTACCCCTCAGACCAAGATCACAAATCCACTGCTCCGAGAGAAATACGAGGTCGAGCATGTGACCCGCTGAATGGGTTGGGCCCCGAATTACCTGGGTCAAGCCCATGGCTGTCATGGAAGCCATGAACTCCTGCGCCCCATCAGAGTGTTCACCAAGCGAAGGCAAATTGAAGTCCCCCAAGACCATAAGTCTGGGGAACTCAATTGCTAGCTCGGCTACCGACTCGAGGAGCGAGGGGAGGGCTGCTGCAACGCTGTTGGGAGGCAGGTACGTTAACAGCAAACCCACTTGACCCTTGAGGTCCAACTTTAGCAGCAGAGACTCACACCCGACAAGCTCCGGAGCAGGGATCCTACGAGGTGCTAACGACTCCCGGATAACAATGGCCACACCGCCACCCCTTCCCTGGGCTCTCGGCTGATGAAGCACCTGAAATCCGTCTGGGCACATCTCTACGAGGGGGACTCCTCCCTCCGTGCCCAGCCACGTTTCAGTAATACATGCCAGGTCTGCCCCCTCATCTAAAATTAAGTCCCGGATGAGGGGAGCCTTGTGAACAACAGACCTGGCATTTAGCGACAACAGCCTGAGACCAGGGTCCTGATTACTCGTGCCATCTGGCCTCGGAGTGGGACTCACAGGGCCGGAAGGAGGGATCTCTGTGATGTAGCGATCCCTCCTTCCCCGGTAATGGCCAGCCCTAAAGTCCCCGCCATATCTTCCCCTCCCTGTTACGACCGTAATGCTCCAGAGCCCAGGGAAAGCAGTTTTCACCCTCCCAGAGGCTTGGGGAAAGCCTCTGGAGCCTGGAGAAGGTGAAAATGCCCCCCCTGCCGTTGTGCAAGAGGATGGCTGCCCCCACCCAGCAACTGGGCAGAGAACCTATTACTGAAATTTTTGAAGTCCACTCCTCCTGCTCTCCCATTTCTTCACTGTCCATTCTTACAGGATTTCAGTTCCTTATTTCTACTTTAAACCATTACTGATTGCACATGAGGTGTCTTTAAAGGGCCCTGGAAACTATTAGCTTCGAAAGATAGAAATTGAGAAATGCTGGAATAGCGATATTAAGTGCCCTTCTTGTTGAGATAAAATTCAAAATAATATTTTTTTCACTCTAAGCATCTGTAATGATTTGAACTGGCTGATTTAAGTATCTCTTGTTCTTTATCTGAAAATTATCTCTGATGCCCTAGTGAGGCAGAAGGAAGGAAGGAAGAAAGGAAGAAAGGAAGGAAGGAAGGAAGGAAGGAAGGAAGGAAGGAAGGAAGGAAGGGAAATTTTTTCTTAATAATTTTTACTGCTGCCTGGCAGGAAACCTCTCAGACCCAAAGCAGGAATCCAGAGGATAAAGAAAGTATTAATAACCTAGCAAAAGGGAGAAAAACCATTTTTTTAAAACAGATCTTACAGGTTACAGACAATATTCAAAATGTTAATATTTTTTTAGAAAGAAGTTTTAATGCCTATTTATTAGAAGTAAGCATTTTTCTTTTCTTTAATCACTGCAGGAAATTAACCTTACAACTCTAATAAACAATTTGTTGTCATCTGTAGTTTTTAAAGTTTTTCAGTGATTCTAAGCATATATATAAGATATTCAGGCTTAAATGTTATTTGACAGAAAGTTGACATATACATCTTTTAAATAATCTTTATTTTAGGATATGATAAAACAATGTTCTTACACATTTTTAATATGATCCACAGATTTGTTATGTCAGTCCAGCTAACAAACTAATTGGATTAAGTGAGACTTTTGTTTGATATTTGTTATCATTTTAAAAATCTACAGTGCCTACATGGTCAATAGGGTGGAAAGGAACGGAGCATATTGACTTTTGAAAGATAGTGGAGAGAGGCGGGGTTATGTTTTTATAGCCCCTTTCCATTAGTGATTAATGTAGCTGCCGATCTATATATATATAGAGAGATCACTAGTAGCAGTTCAAACTTCTGCTCTGGGGCAGCCAATTGAAGACTTCACTCTACTACTCCAGTTAACCGAAGCTCTTACCAGAGACTGCATAGCTGCACTCAGGAGTGTATCTCTCAGTAAGTATGATTTCTTCACTACATCTATCACTTGGCTGCATGAAACAGGTGTTTTAAAAAGAGAGAGACTTAGATTTCAGCACTTTCTATGTACTGCCATCTTTGAGAGAGTTAAGAGAGTATGCCTTAATAAAATGTATTGAGGACCTAGGCTATAATTATTTTCAGTGATCTTTTTTTTTAAGTAGTAATTTTGCTGAATTCTCATTGCAAAAAGTAAAACAACCCCTGATCATATCAATCAAACTTCCTTGATTTATTGCTTAGCCCTCTGACAGGCTTTTTGATCTAGAGGACATCTGATTTGCAAAAGAAGAAAAAGGAAGAAACTGTGTATATTTACAAGTGTAGATGCACAAAAAGAAATCATGTAATCAGGGCTTGCAAGGTATCCACATAGGTCCAAATATTATGAATGCATTTCTCAGCAAAGGAACTCGGGGGGCGGGGGGAAGCATTAGCAATGACACTGAAGTTAAGTAAATAGAAAATTATATATAAATGGAGAAAATAAAATGTAGCGAGGTTGTTGTGCTGCCAAGAGTAGGCTGCTATATTAGTGGGTCAACAATTCCATGAAAAAGCATTGCACTGTAACTTTTTAAAACTACTTTCTTTTGTTTTTCAGAGGAATCAACTAGTAAAAATTAAAAAGTACAGAGAGCTCATTCCCATTCTCATATTCATCTCACCCAAGACCTCAGTTATTTAATATAGATATTTTTCAGTATTATTGGTATGGAGTTAACATGAAGTGTTTTTCAAAATTATGGGAAATTTTACTATAACGTATGAAAAAGGTTCTAAACCCTTCATAGTATCTCTCTCTCTCTCTCTCTCTCTCTCTCTCTCTCTCTCTCTCTCTGTGTGTGCGTTTGTGTGTAGGTGTGTTTGTGTGTGTGTGTGTATGCATTCTAGGTATCCAACTTGAACAGTAGCAAAACTATTTTGAATTAGAAAAGCAAAAAAGAGATAATAGAATTTTAAACTCCTTTTTAGCCCTTTAAATTTTATCAGATGTATATCCTATCTTTCTGACAAAATATGTTTTCACAGTTCAATGAGATAGATTGATACTGAGAGAAAAAACAGTGAATGGGAATGCAGTATACAGAACATATAAAACAGAAAATCCTTATTGCAAATTTGTTGAAAAAAATAAATAATCAGGATTAAAGACAAAAAGCAAATCTTTATGCAGGACCTTTCTTTATCTTATTTGCAGATTCATTATATTTTTTTCCCATGATAAGTTTGACAGCTGATGAAGACTGTTGTATCATATCCCACATGGCAGTTCTTGATATAATCAATTATGTCAGTTGAGATTTTTATAACCTCAATTCATAAACCCAGATAATAAAGGAACCTTTGCTTATATCCTTTTTAAATTCTTCTTTTCCCCCTGGTCCTAATTCAATGTTGGGTCTCTAGTATGATATCTAAAGTCATTATGTATTGCTAGAATGTTCTCTTAATGGACCAATGTCTTCTTAGTTAGAGTTTTGTTCTGCGTTTCATTTAGAAGTTCAGGTGATGTATATGGCACCTTCTCCTTTACTATCACCCACAAAAAAAATGTTCCAAGGTAGGGTGGACTACCCCAAAACTACAGTAGTGGGGCTGGATGGAAAGTAATAGAGAACAAATCCAGCTGTTCATCTGTCATCATTCCATGGATACATGCAAACTTATTACAGATGGGTGTAGCATTAATGGGCATCATCTGGAGACCAGGGCATCTGACAAGTTTCTCTTGAGCCCAGAACAGGGGCAACTGACTTAGAACAGGTACTTGGTCTGTAAAGCCATAGATAAGAGAGATATTGCTCTCTGTGATTATTAGATTTCTATTTGAACCCCTACCTTTTCATCTTCAGAGGCCCACAATGTCCTCATTTATTTTACTAGTCTCATTTGCTCCAGGCTATCACATACTATCCCAACATTAGCTGATCCATGCAGGACATTTTTGTAGGCCTTTCCTGCTAGATAATCCTTGTCTTAAAACAAACTTTTAAAAAGTTTGTTTCATGACCATTCAAAATTACAATGGCACTGTAAAAAGTAATTTATGACCATTTTTTCACACTGTTGCAGCATCCCCATGGGTATGCTATCAAAATTCAGACTTTTGTCAACTGACTCATATTTATGATTGTTGCAATGTTCTGTATCGTGTGACCCTCTTTTGCAACTTTCCAACAAGCAAAGTCAATGGGGAACCCAGATTTACTTAATAACAGCTCTCCCTGCAGAGCCAGGGCACCTCTGCTGCTGCCGCCACCACCACCACTGCCATCTCAGCATGGCTTTTTTGGCGGCTTCCAAACTGAGTCTTCCAGCAGTGGCCGCTCTGAGCGTATGCTCTATGGTTGTATGCTCTGCAGGCAGCTCGCCCACAACCATAGAGGGTACGCCCAGAGTGGTCACTGCCGGAAGACTCGGCTTGGAAGCCACCGAAAAAGCCATGCTGGGATGGCAGCGGTGGCAGCAGAGGTGCCCTGGCTCTGCAGGGAGAGCTGGTCCAGGGCATTGTGAGGCTGGGAGGCATGTGAGTGAGAGCGGAATAGCCGCTCACGCAACCCCTCTCTCCAGCCGTGCAGAGCACCATTCACTGGCATTTCAAATGCACCAAGCTATGGGAGCCAGGTGGCGGCGAACAGGCACTCACATGGCTTGGTGATACCCCTAGATCAGTGAATGACGCTGTACCCGGCTGGAAAGAGGGGTTGGCGGGTGGCTGCTTGTGAGCGTGGTCACTTCATGGCTGTTGTGTTGTGCTGTTGCGACAGCGCAACACAGCCATTTGCCCCTGAGGCTGTGCTCGGCTCTTTGGGTGCCCACTTGGAAGAGAGCAGCCACCTGGCAACTCCCCTCTTCAGCTGGGCACAGCGCTGCTCACCAACCTAACGGTATCCTGAAGGCGCCAAGCAACATGATCACCTTTGCCTCCCCCCCCAGTTCCTCTAGGGATACCGCTAGGTTGGTGAGTGGTGCTCTGCCTTGTCAGAGGTGGGGGGTTGTCCAGGGGGCTTATTTGCAGGGAAGGGCTTATATTTTTGCCCACCAGAAAAATGTGGCATTGCCTTATTATCAGGACATGTCGTATTTTTGGGGAAACACGATAGAGAGATAGGTGTGTGTGTGTGTGTGTGTGTGTGTGTGTGTGTAGAAAAAATATTTAGAAAATGTGAAACTGCCTAAAAGGGGGGGATATAAGAAACTTTCCCATTCACTTGCCCCCACAAATTGTGAATGCTCCAACACTGGAAGTTTTTAAGATGTTGAATAACCATTTATCTGAAATGGTCCAGGCAGGGGATTGCACCAGAAGACCTCCAATGTCCCATCCAACTTTGTTATTCTATTCTATTCTATTCTATTCTATTCCCAACAAATATATTGAACATTAATGGTTCATTAGTATCTCTTAAAATACAAGCAGATCATTCCATATTTTAGTCCATTCTCTGTAAACCCATCTCCAAATCTTCAACTTTCTTTCCTAGTCAGCAAAGATCTAGAACAAATGAACAAAAATACCTAATTAAGCAAGTGTATAGTTACCCTTTGTATTTAGTGTACATTCCCCTTGTACCTTTCTCTACAATTAAACATTGAAAAAAGGAATGAAAAACTATGAAACATTACCAAAAATAATCATCCCTTATTTAGATATCAAAAACTAATGGGGTCCAAAATATCCAGTCCAGATAACCATTAAACATTACCAGAAATAAAAATTCATTATTTAATCATAATCAGATAAGTCAATTTTATATTCTTGTCTTCCTCCTCCTAACCATACCTGTCTCATAAATAAAATTCTGATTTCTCCTCTTGAAATTCTTATCAACTTTTAAGTCCAGTTGCAATTTTAATGAAGTAAGTCCAACAAATGTGTTACAGTTCAATTTGAAAGGGTAATCAACAATATCTTTTTCAATTTTTGAATTATCATTCAATTGCATTTTTTAATCTGTCTCAGTTGTCTCCAGAGGGATTTTGTTTGTCTTCAGTGGTAAGTTTTGTTTCCAGTAAAAAGTTTCACAGGCTCATAAATCAAATGTTTTCTTTAAAGTAGACATCTTGTGTTCTGGCAATCTAACTTCAAGGTTTTGATTTATAATCGATATGTAACAGCTACCCCAAATAAAAGGTTCTTTCTAATCAACTTCATAACTTTTTTTTTTCTCTTTATGCTTCCAGAGACCTTTAAGCAACATGGAATCCAGAAGTTTATTTTTTCTGTTGGGCTTCCTCTTGATGGTGAATTTAGTTTATGGCAGTCCAGAATTTCAACGACGTGTCGTTAACGATATCGGATATTATATGGAATATTGCTCTGACTACGCTTCTAGGTATCTGATAAGTTTCAAGAGTATGAGAGTGCAGACAGTTGCTGAACTCTGGGATTTCATGGAGAGCTTATATAACAATCGAGGCCGTGGCGAGTGGTTTGAAAAATCTTACTATAATCTCCTTTATGATTTTCAAAAAATCTATGTTGATTGTATTATCTCAAGGCAACTTGGAGCGGGCAAGAGATAAGTAGCATCCAAGAGATCAAAAACTTTACAAGGTAAAAATAACCTGAATTTTCCTCCTTTCTATTTGGTTTTATATTAATGGTTTTCTCTTTTCCTGGATCATTTTAGTCAATTTTTACCTTACAATTATTGTTATATTGCAAGCAATACAAAGGACCTCCTTTATGTATCTCCAGATGAGAGACATAATGGAGGGAATCTTCCCTCCTTTCCAATTTTTGATAGAAAAAACAAATTCTATCGAATGTGGATTCCAGTCTTAAGCCTCAGGGGGCCATGGGATTACAGCCAAATTGAAACATTGCTGATTTCGTTTCTGTATTTTTTTTCTTATATTACTGCTGAGCACTTAATGCTTTACAGTCTTTTGTTACACTAGTATCTTACAGAGTTTGGGAATTAAACATCGTTTAATGTTTTAAATGAACTTTGTGTGTGGAATCTTCCTGGATTCTGAACACCTACTTAATCAACAGATGGCAGCTGTGGCTAGAAAGGTCTTTACTACAGCTTCATCTGGTGTTCCACTCTATTATAGATTGGGGAACTCTTGAGGTCCACTCTAATCACCACACAGCTTGACTATTACAGTGTGTTCTATGTGGAACTGCCCTTGAAGATTAAAGGAACTTTAACTTATCCAGAATGCAGTATCCCAAGCACTGATGGGTACAAGTGCCCATGTAACACTCTTTCCACACACAACACTGGTTGCCAAATTGCTTGTGTGTGTGATTAAAACTGCTGGTTATACCTATAAAGTCCAATATAGTAAAGGGCTTGGTTACTTGAAGGATCAACCATCTCCCTTGATATCTGGCTGACTGACTCAATCTGGCAGGGTTAACACTTCAATTAAATAATGCCATCTATTATAATCCTGAAAGCACACTTTCTGTGCTACAGCCCCTTCCCATTGGAATAAGGTTATTCCGGAGATCTGACTGGCTTTTGGTGGGAATGACTGAAGCCTTCATTAAACCCAGGCTGTTTTTCTTTGTTGCCACCTACTTTTGTCATTTTTATCCTTATTTTGTTTCTGATTCCCCACACCCCCATGTTTTAAACAATAGGTTTGCTGGGAATCAGGCAGCATACAAGTTTAATAAATAATAATAATGATGGTATTTTTACTTATAATAATTGCTTTCATGGGGATTGAATTTATATTCATTCATAAACATTACTAAATTTGAAAAACTTTGACAAGGGATTTTAATTTCAACTTTATGTAATATTTTATAAATGGAGTATTAATCATTAAAGCAGATTATAGGGTAAATCTGAAAATAAGAATGTTTAATTTGCATTTTTATTTGTACGATTATTACTATTTTAAAAAACAAAGCTGTTCTCTTTTCCAATTATGAACAATTTATATAATTTTAATATGTCTTACCATTTTCTCTCTTTTTCCTAGGCAGATTCCTTGAACCTTAAGCATAAAATGAGGCAAATTTATAGGAAGCATGTGGCAAACTAAAGGCAAAAAGAAAAAGAAAAAAGCTTGCTTTGTCACAGATGATTCTGACTACTATTCCTTGCTTTTTCTGATTTGAGAAACATGTTGCATATAATAATTACAAATATGATCTTTTGTTGTTAGAGTTTTAAAACTTCCATTTGCCAGTTCCAGTGCTTTATAAATGTTGAGCACTTACATTCTCTTAGGAAAAAATGTATCTTTAGAATTAACATGTTTATAAAATTCTTACTCATTCCCTTTGGGGAAAAGTGCTAAATTCAATGGAAATCCAATATATTTTTATAGATTAATAAATGATGGTGCAACATCAAGAAATATATTTTGTACATTTGTCTCTTACAAATGTGTTACATTTCATTATAAGACATATGAGAGGGCAATGTGTACGTAAAGCATGGTTGATTTGATTTTCTGTGCAGTCTATAATTATTAATTTTGTGATTCATGTTGATTATTACAAATTAAAATATGATTTTCTGCAGTAAAGATTGAAATAGTGTTGTTATTCTTTCAAATGTAATTCTATTAACTTTTAGTAGTATACTTTTATTGATTTAACATGATCAAGTCTCTTCTGTAGGGTCAAGTACTTTTCAGTGCACATACAACAGTACAGGCAATCATCACCATTTGAAATTATGGTGCTGAAAAATGTCCAGTACTCACACTTATGTCTGCTGATTGCAATTCAGGCATTTGGCAACAAGTCCCTTTTATTTTATTTTATTATTTTTTTTTATCATTTTATTATTATTTTATTATTATTTTATTATTTTGTTATTTTATTATTTTATTTTTATTATTTTATTATTTTATTATTTTTTTATTTTTTATTATTTTATTATTTTATTATTATTATTTTATTATTTTATTATTTTATTATTTTATTATTTTATTATTTTATTATTTTATTATTTTATTATTTTATTATTTTATTATTATTTTATTTTTTATTTTTTATTTTTTATTATTTTATTATTTTATTATTTTATTATTTTATTATTTTATTATTTTATTATTTTATTTTTATTTTTTTATTTTTTATTTTTTTATTTTTTATTTTATTTTATTTATTTTTTATTTTTTATTTTTTATTTTTTATTTTTTTATTTTATTATTTTATTATATTATATTATATTATTTATTTTATTTTATTTTATTTTTTATTTTTTATTTTTTATTTTATTTTATTTTATTTATTATTATTATTTTACTTTATTTTTTATTATTTTATTTTATTTAGTTTTATTTAGTTTGTCAAACATGTACAAAATAACAGCTATAAATATAAATATGGACATGAACAAAGGAAAGGAGTACAAATAAATGGGGACAGTAAGAGAGGGATGATAGGCACACTGGTGCCATTATGCACGGCCCTTTTACATGGCCCTCTTAGAAATGGGGTGAGGTCCACGGTAGACAGTTTAAGGTTGAAGCTGTGAGGGTTTGAGGTTGTAACAATGGAGCATTCCAGGCATTGACCACTCTATTGCTGAAGTCGTATTTTCTGCAATTGAGTTTGGTGTGGTTAACCTTGAGTTTGTATCTATTGTTTGCCCGTGTATTATTGAGGTTGAAGCTGAAATAGTCATTGACAGGTAGGACATTGTAGCAGACAATTTAGTGTACTATGATTAAGACAGACTGTAGGCGGCGTAGTTCCAGATTGTCCAAGCCCAAAATTTCGAGCCTGGTGGCATAAGGGATTCTATTGTGACCAGAGGAGTGGAGTATTTCACTCTTCTTGTGAAATACCTCTGGACCCGCTCAATTGTACTAATGTCCGATATACAGTGTATATCAAGAATTGATCTGACAAAAATTTTGTTCAGACCTAGGCTTCCGGAGAAAGCATAAATCACAATCTTAGTCCCTCTTTTATTTATACAGCTGAAAATTATGGCCATTAACAACCCCCAAGGCTTCACAGTCCGTGAAGGTTCCGACAGATGTTTGACTTGACTTGTGACTGTGAAATTTTTTGTCCCAATTTTCCAACAGAAATTATTTTATGTAGGGAAACTTGTGATACATGCAATAAGTATAACTTATATCAAGAAAAGATGTAAACACCCATACATTTATATCTTTATGAGTTACTCTAGTCTAAGGCCTGAAAAATAATATTCATCAAAAAAAGCAGCGTAATGAAATATTAAAGGGGCTCCTAATAAAGGAACACCCTCCATTGGCATTTTAGTGCCTACCTAAGAATCTTTCAGCTTCAAATTTACAGCAAGGTTGGAATACATATTAACAAGAAAATAATCCTTCCAAGTCAATTGATGATCATGGTGGGGTGGGGGATGCATTCAAAGTTTGTGAATGACAAAGGAGATGCCCCTTGCAGTGTACAGTCTATAATGAAGACTTATGTGGAGCCTGGAGCAGAATAATAGTAAGGTGACCAGATTTCAGATTGGTAAAGGGGGACACCATTGACGGGGGTGGGTGGGGGAGGCTTGATTAAAAATTGTAGGCGATTATATGACCCCAGGACACTGAAACCATCATAAATACGAATCTGTTGCCAAATATCAAAATTTTGATCACGTGACCATGAGGATGCTGCAACTGTCGCTAAGTGTGAAAAATGGTTGCTAAGTGTGAAAAATGGTTGCTAAGTGTAAAAAATTGTCATCAGTAACTTTGGTCACTAAATGAACTGTTTGAAAGCTAAAGCTAGCTTGCATTATAATGCCTTATGCTAGCTTACATTTTCAAGAGAGAGAAGCTAAACTCCTTATTAGAATAGAAATAGAAATGAATAGAGTAGAATAGAATAGAATAGAATAGAATAGAATAGAATAGAATAGAATAGAATAGAATAATAGAGTTGGAAGGGACCTTTGAGGTCTTTTAGTTCAATCCCCTATTTAAGCAGGAAATCCTATATCACTTCAGACAAATGATTATCCAACATCATCTTACAAACTTTCAATGTTGGAGCATTCACAACTTCTGGAGGCAGGTTGTTCCATTGATTAATTGTTCTAACTATGTGGAAATTTCTCCTTAGTTCTCGGTTGCTTCTCTCCTTTATTAGTTCCCACCCATTGTTTCTTAGTATAGTATAGTATAGTATAGTATAGTATAGTATAGTATAGTATAGTATAGTATAGTATAGTATAGTATAGTATAGTATAGTATAGTATAGTATAGTATAGCATAGCATAGCATAGCATAGCATAGCATAGCACAGCACAGCACAGCACAGCACAGCACAGCACAGCACAGCACAGCACAGCACAGCACAGCACAGCACAATATACAATACAGTATAATATCAGAGATGGAAGAGACCTTGGAGGTCTTCTACTCCAATCCCCCTGCTTAGGCAGGAAACCCTACCCCACTTCAGACAAATGGCTATCCAACATCTTAAAAACTTCCAGTGTTGGGGCATTCACAACTTCTGGAGGCAAGCTGTTCCACTGATTAGTTGTTCTGTCAGGAAATTTCTCCTCAGTTCTAACTTGCTTCTCTCCTTGATTAGTTTCCACCCATTGCTTCTTGTTCCACCCTCGGGTGCCTTGGAGAATAGTTTGATTCCCTCTTCTTTGTGGCAGCCCCTGAGATATAGGAACACTGCTATTATGTCACCCCTAGTCCTGCTTTTCATTAAACTAGACATACTCAGTTCCTGCAGCTGTTCTTCATATGTTTTTGCCTCCAGTCCCATAAACATCTTTGTTGCTCTTCTCTGCATTCTTTTCTAGAGTCTCCACATCTTTTTTACATCATGGCAACCAAAACTGAATGCAGTATTTCAAGTGTGGCTGTCAGTGTTCCAAATAGCATCCAAAATTAAATCAGAGTCCAAGACAAAGTATTGCTGAAAGTTCCAATTTATTAAGAGAGCCATGTTGGCACATCTGGGGGAAACCCGAATCTGAGCTTTCTGGTTTTTCCCAACCCAGTTGAAAGTTCATGCTCTTGCCCCCATACCCACAAGTCCATCACATGGTCCAATCTTCCGCTGCCCTGCTGGAAGTTCTACCCATCCAGTTTCGGTCAGGTGCAGAGGTGTAGAGACAAAGGATGATCTTGGATTCTAGAAAGGAATTTTATTTTGGCAACATAGCATTTTACTCCATCCTGCCCCCCTCCCATTTTCCCACAATAAAAACAGCATAGTAGAATAATAGAGAGTGTGGCAGGCCAAAGATACAAAAAGGAATATGGCTGCAGGCCTGACAGTGGCTTTGCCAAAGCATTATAAAGTGGTGTTAACATTTCACGTGATGTTGATTCTATCCCTCTGTTTATGCAGCCTAGAACTGTGTTGGCTTTTTTGGCAGCTGCTGCACACGGATGGCTCCTATTTAAATGGTTGTCCACTAGGACTCCAAGATCCCTCTCAGAGTTACTACTAGGTACCACCAGGTACAACCTATACTATACATGTGCCTTTGGTTTTTCTTGCCTAAATGTAGAACCTTATTTTTTTTCACCATTGAATTTCATTTTGTTAGATAGTGCCCAATGTTCAAGTCTGTCAAGATCCTTGTGTATCTTAAGCCTATCTTCCAGAATGTCATCTGCAAATTTGATGAGTTCCCCATTTATTCCCTCACCCAAGTCATTGATGAAGGCCTAAAACAGAGCCTTGGGGTATCCACTGCATACCTTCCTCCATGTAGATGCAGTTCCATTAAGGATTACACGTTGAGTGCGGTTAGTCAGCCAGTTACGAATCCATCTGGTGGTGATGCTGTCTAACCCACATTTTTCTACTTTATCTAGTAGTAGGTTATGGTCTACTTTATCAAATGCCTTACTACAATCCAAGTAAATTATATAGACAGTATTCCTCTGGTCCACTAATTTTGTCACATTGTCAAACAATGCAATAAGGTGAGTCTGGCCTAATCTGTTTTTGACAAACCCATGTTGGCTTTTGGTTTGTTTGCTTTGTTTGCTTCTAGGCATTCACTGATTCATTGCTTGATTTTCTTTTCCGGAATCTTTCCTGTATTGAGGTCAGGCTGATAGGTCTGTAGTTTTGTGGATCTATATTTTTTTTCCTTTTTTGAAGATGGGAACTACATCAGTTCTTTTCCAGTCCTCTGGTAGTTCCCCGGTGCTCCAGGATCTCTGAAAGATATAGTTCAGTGGTTCTGAGATCATGTCTACCAGTTCCTTCAGAACCTTGGTGTGTAATCCATCCAGTCCTGGTGATTTTGAACTCTTCTAGGGTAGACAGGTATAAAGACAGATGCAAAAAATGAGTTAAATAGTTCTACTTTCTCCCTGTTGCTTGTCATTTCTTGTCACTTTCTCCCAGCAATGGACCAATTGTTTCCTTGACTTTGTTTTTAACATTTTGGAAGAAGCTTTTTGGGGTTTTTAAAAAACTTTTGTCACAAGTCTTTCTTAATTGTGAGCCTTAACTTTTCTCAATTCATCTTTACAGGCTTTGGCTATTTGCTAATATTCTGTCTTAGTTATTTGTCCTTCTTTCCAATTTTTATACTTGTCCTCTTTATCTTTCAGTTTGTCAGAGAGTTCTTTATCCAGCCATGCTGGTTTCTTTTGAAAGCTGTTGTTTTTCTTTTTCACTGGTATTGTGCTAGATTGGGCTTTAATAATCTCACTTTTCAAAATTTCCCAAGCTTCTTGAGTTGTTTTCCCCTTAAGGATTCTCATCCATGGAATCCTTCCCAAGCTCTCTCTACGTTTATTGAAATTAGCTCTCTTAAAGTCTAAGACTCTGACTTTGTTCCATTACTTGTGCTTGCATAATGTTGAATTCCAATATTGCATGGTCACTTACCCCCAAGGTTCTTGTATCTTCAACGCCTTCTGTCATTTCATCTCTATTACTGAGAATTAAGTCCAATATTCCTTCTCTACTTTTTGGGAAACAAAGTTGTTTGCTACATTTGTTAGGAACCTGTTGGATCTTCCCCTTGGTGCAGAGTTTGTCTCCCAGTTGATGTCAGGGTATTAAAATCCCCCATTGTGATGTGCTTCCTACATACCTTAGTTATCTGACTAGCAAAAAGTTCATCTATTTCCTCTGTTTAGTTGGTTGGGCTATAGTATAGACCAGTGATGGCTAACCTTTTTGTCCTCATGTGTTGAAATCACATGCATGTGTGTGCCCACACCCACAATGCAATGTGCACCACCTCCTCACATGCATGAGGGGTCATTTCCCCCCTTTAATATTGACTCAAATGCATTCAAGATAATTTTCATCGTTGTGCTCTATTTCTGTAGAAATGTAGTTATTTCTTATATATAGTACAACTCCACCTTCTCTTTTATTTGGTCTATTTCTTTTAAATAATTTAAATTGCTTTTGGTGTATGTTCCATTTGTGGGTTTCATCCCACCAAGTTTCTATAATGGCAACAATATATCTGCCCTCATTTACTTGCATTTCTAATTCATCCTGTTTATTCCCCATACTCTGTGTATTGCTGTATAGACATTTGAGTCCATTCTGACTGACCCCGTGTTTACATAATCTGTGTTGTGCCTGACTACCCTTACTTTCTTGCCATCTGTTTGATTAATGCACATGGTATGGCACTCACTATTAAGTGCTTGGTTTTGCTTGACAGGAAGGCGGATAATCTTACCCACACAAACATCTATGTTACATGCATTGATAACCCTATTAATTTTAGATTGCTAGCAACAGACATGTTCTGTAGCAATTAATTATCTGTCCCTGCTGTTCAGTTTAAATTTTTATCCAGAAAATCTGTGAATTTAATGCCAAGTAACTCAGTCCCCTTCTTTGATGGTTGCAAACCATCTACAGTTTTTCATTGGACCAGCTGCAGACATCATGACTAATAAAACCAAAGCCTTCTCTTTTACACCACTCCTTTAGCTACACTTTAAACTCCACTCCACTTTCTCTTTTTGTTCCTTATATACTGGCAAAACCTTGAAAAGATAAGTCTACAACCTATACTACTAAGTTCATACCCCAAACTCTGGCAATCATTCTGCACAAAAAGTACATCTTTTGGGGACAGATCATTTGTGCCAGGATGTATAATAGCATCAACATCACAGTCCTTACTGGCATTCTTGACTATCTTAAGAATATGCCTCTTGTCTCTGCTGGCAGTAACACCTGGCAGACACCTGATCTCTTTCAAAACCTCCATATCCTTTCCTAAATTTACATCCCTTACGATTGAATCACCAACCAGAAGGTGGCTTCTCTTTTTGGATACCTTGCATTTTTTGTGTGATTGGTATGTAATACCTGATTCACACTTTCCCCTTTCCAAAATAAGTTCTTCATCTCAGACCACAATCCCCTGCTTATCTGAGTTATCATTATCACAACTACCTTGACCTGTCTCTTTAGTGTTCCTATTAAGTCAGCAAGGGCACTCTATCTGTTATCTTGGGACACAGTGAAAGCTTTGTGTTTATGGTTCACAGCTTTCACCCTGCCAGATCCCACAGTTGTCCATACTGCCCTTTTCCTCAGGATCTTTGTGGTAGAGGGGGCTGATAGTGCAGCAGCTCAATAAAGTGGAATGGCTGAATTGGGCACTTAATTTCTGCTTGGAAAGCACAGATTAAAGATTCTAGCTAGGTAATCTGTCTATGTAGACTAGTAATTTGTTAACAAAGAGGATAGTATCCAAATTTGAAAAGAGTAATGTGAAAGACATCTGCAAAACAAGTATTACATTGAACTAAGTCAGTCATTCTGAAATAAAATAAAATCACAATCTCAAGCACACTAACTTTGAATGTATTACTGCTATTTTTGGTTTATATGTTTCACATGCCATTAGGCATCTGGGCCGCTACCTTGTCCTCTGTATTCCTCTCAGTCTCCCCCACTCACAGCCAGCAGCTCTTCCCACCAGCCTCTTGGAAATTAAAATCATTTAACTTAATTTAATTTGATTCTTGGTTTTTTGTTTTGACAAATATATTTAGATACATTGTATCTTTTTGCCACTGTTTAAAAGAACCTTTTACTAATGTCAGTAGAATCTGGAGTAAAAATAACATTCTAGGGAGTATATTCATCTTAATTATTGAGATTCTTCCTATTAATTACAAACCTATTTTTTCCAATCTGTTTAAGTCCAACTTTATTTTCTTCCATATTATATAACTTGGAGTTTTCATTAGTAAGAATCATTCCAAATACTTATCTTTTTCATAATTTTACGTCCAGTTTTACATTCCAATTTCCTCTGCTCTTCTACATTCATGTTTTTAGTCAGTTTTTGTCAGCCTCTGCTTCGCTTGCTTGCTTTCGGCTGCCATGGAAGTGGGGGGGGAGGGCATGGTATTTGGGATGGGAATAATTAGCACAGGAGGATTTGTCAAACAGGGAGTTTTGTTCTCACCATAGTCTGCGCATGCTGATTGCCAATGTTTGGATCTGGTCAATGCCAACTGTTCTGCACACCAACCTGATGATGCTACTTGGAGATGCAACCAACATGACACCTAAAGGAGATGCAGATTGGGCAATGGGGTGGGGGTTGTTGGGGGGAGGGGGCTGGGCAAAAGTTTGATATGTATGATTTCGCACTTTTCTGCCTCAGACATTGCTTTACTTCGCTGCTATCTATTCATAACCAGTAAAAGTACTTTTAATTCCATAAACATTGGAGTGAGAGTTTTCTTTCTTGGTTACTGAGGGAGGCATGCTTGACAGTTTTGTTATCTTTAATTTATTTATTTTTAGATTCACAGTTTCTCCAAATATTTTAATCTTTTTCATATATTCAATATTTTTCCTTGAGTCTTTCAAAATCAATAAAAAGTCAACAGCAAAAATTTATGTGCTTTATACTTATGTGCTTTAATTTCTACTTTATACTTATGTTTATACTTATGTATTTTATACTTATGTGCTTTAATTTGTAAATTCCATGATTTAAGCATAGAGTTTCTCTGTAGAATAGAACTCCTCCGAGTTCCATCTGCCAGTCAGTGTCGACTGGCAACTACGCGGAGGAGAGCCTTTTCAGTAGTAGCTCCGACCCTTTGGAACGATCTCCCCGTGGAGATTCGTACCCTCACCACCATCCAGACCTTTTGCACAGCCCTCAAGATCTGGCTATCCCGTCAGGCCTGGGGATGAAGATCGTAATCCGTCCCCACCCGAATGATGAATGAATGTTGTGTTGTATTTTAATTTATGTATTGTTTATGTCTTATTGTTTTGTATTCCCCTCCCTATAAATTGTAAGCCGCCCTGAGTCCCCTCAGGGAAAAGGGCAGCCTATAAATAATAAACCTAAACCTAAACCTGATTAAGTACCGAAAGAAGTAACTGATCTTCAAAACTGAATCCACTTGACAAACCATCAGGTCTCAGTGCTTTACCTATCTTAACTCTGTTAATTCCTACTGTTATTTTAAAAGATGTTTTTGAGCTGTTCAAAATTTGCTTGTAATTTGATAACAACTTAGCAAAATTTTGAATTGATATGTAAACATCAATACATTCTAATGGAACGTCATGTTTCTTACATAGATAAATATGATAATTCCAAAAGTGTCTTTGAATTTTTTTATTAATATTCATGTAGGTCTTATTTCCTTCCTGAAGTTTAATTATTGTCCATTTTCCAATCTGTTTTCTTAATTTATATTCTAATCATCTCTCTGGTTTATTTGCATGTTCAAAAAAGTTTGCTATTTCATTTTTATAATTTTTAATATTTGAAACAATCAACAAAGAAATTTGTTGTTGCAATAATTTTAATTGGTTAAAATATGTTAAAATCTTCTGATGATTTCTGAAGTTCTCTTTCCCTCAGTTTAATTTCATGTAACGTATTTGGATTTTTTTTTTTGCATTTTTCATCGGTCTTCTTCTTAATTAATGCATAGATTGTATAAAATATACTCTTATCACAGTTTTACAGACATCTCAAACTGTTCTCAAATTGGTTATATTGCCCAGATTATTGTTAAAATAATCTTAGAGTACTTGTTACATTCTTTAACAAACTGCAATCTCTGCATAATAAAATCATTTCATCTCCATTTGAAATATTAGGCTCCAAATTTAACATGTAAAGTCATTGGGTTAATATCAGAAAAAAAATCTGGAAGAATATTAGCTTTAATTGTTTTATGAAGCAAATTTTTGTAATCCAAATCATATCAATTCTATAAAAAGATTTATGTTTCTCTGAGAAGAAAGTGTAATTTTTTGCCAGTCCATTTTAAACCAATTATTAAGGAAATTATTGGTCTGCAAATGAGATTTATTTCTGTGGGATATGTTTCAACTAGAGAGATTCAGTTCCAGGAATGTGGAATTTTTAATAATTTCTACATGGTAAGGATACAATCTCCATTTTTCCACCCTATAAACAAGCACAGAATGAACAGAAGAATTAATGGCTGAACAGTAATGAACTTAATGGGCTGAACAGTAATGAACTGTTCCCTGAACTGAATCGAACAGTTCATTCTATAATGTTCATAATGAAATGAATAGTATAGAATGAACTGGAAAATAATTTTCCCATGAAAACCACTGAGTAATGAGGTTGCAGAACATGTTGGCTCTAGCGCTTGACTTACTTTAACCCAATTATTCAAGAAATTATTGACCTGAAAATGAGATTGATTTTTGTGGAGTATGTTTCAATTAGAGGAATTCAGTTTCAGTGACAATCCTTTGTCTGTTTATTGGTGTATTTGTTGTAGTTGTATCCTGATTTCCATCTGGGAATTCAGAACCATGCATTTTGACTGATTGCGGTAAGGGAGGCCATTTATTTATTTATTTATTTATTTATTTATTTATTTTTATTACATTTATATTGCTGCCTGTTCACCCATGGCGACTCAAGGTGGCTTACTGAATATAAAAACCACAACTAAAAATGGTAAAACTAATTTTAAAAAATCAAATAAATTAATGTAATAAAATCACCCCCACCTCCCATCCCAGCAACAGCCGATCACATGAGCCATTTAATATGCTTCATCCTTCTCTGGGTTCTCCAGGTCTACTGGCAGAACCAGCTCCTCAGTGCTTTCTGGAAGAGTATTAGAATGGGAACTGTTCTAATCTCGCAGGGAATGATGTTCCAGAGAGAGGGCACCACCACGGAGAAGGCTCTTCTTCTGGATCCCACCAGGTGTATCTCAGGGATTGGACCCCCAGCATTCCATACCTCCCCACTCTGATGGGTTGAGTTAGGAATGTGACCAGCAACAGACAGTCCCTCAGATAACCTGGTCCCAAGCCATGAAGGGCTTTAAAGGTGACGACCAGCATCTTGAATTGCACCCAGAATCAGCAACAAATGCAGGCCCGGAATTGTGATACATGTGCCCACCAGTATCTGCACAAAACTATGCGAGCCACCACATTTTGCGCCAAAATGTGCAAAATGAGCTTCTGAGTGCTCTTCAAGGGTAGTCCCATGTAGACCATGTTGCAATAGTCAAGACAGAAAGTGACTATGAATAGGGATTACTGGTCAAAGAAAGGGTGTAACTGGTGCACAACTCACAGTTGCGTGAACGCCCTCCTGGCCGCAATCGTCACTTGCTGTTCAAGCAGGAGTTGTGGATCCAGGAGAACCCCCAGATTATGCACGGGGTCAATTTGGAATAGTTAGTGCCAATTCTCCGTGAGCCAATGAACCCCAAACCCAAAGCCACTCAGTCTTGCCAGGGCTTAGTTTCAATCCATTGCTCCCATCCAACTCCTAACAGCCTCCAGGCACTGTGAGAGGGAAGACACCGCATCACTTAACTCACCATGGGCTGAGACATACAGCTGAGTACCATCAGCATATTGGTGATACCTCAGTTCATGGTGATGGATGATCTCACCCAGAGGCTTCATATAAATGATGAACAGGAGTGAAGAGAGTACCGAGCCCTGCGGTACCCCACAAAGCAGTGGGCTAGGGCTGAATCTCTCCCCTCCTATCAATACTGATTTACAGCAGCCTCAGAGGAAGGAAGTGAACTGGGATAGCAGAAGGCTACCCATTCCCATCCCTCGAAGCCACTCCAGGAGAATACCGTGGTCGATGGTATCGAAAGCTGCTGAGGGGTCAAGTAGAGCATGGATGGATGGCTTTCCATTCCCACAATAATAAGTAATAAAGTTTAGTAACATCTTTGACAAATCCATAGTTTATAATGTTTAAAATTGTGTAAAGCTCAAATCTAATTGGAATAATTATATAATATTTTTCAATGTTTTAATGTATATTTATAAATAATTTATAAATTATTTTGATTCCAAAGCCATCTCTAATATCAGTTGTTTATATTACCATGGCAGTTTAGGAACTGAGAAATATTTGTTTTTATATTGGTAATGGAAATATGGGGTTTAGGGAGATAATTAAAATAATGATGTGCATTGTTTTAATCCAAGCATCTACCCCTCTATCCAAGTTAGTGGCCATTGCACAGCTCATGTATTACTTATGGCCATTTTGTTGATGTCTTTGTCACCACTCAGTTTGACTACTGAAATTGGTCCGAAATAGAATTGCCCTTGAACCAAATCAGAAAATTAACAGGTGGTCCATAAAGCAGTAGCTCATCAGTGGAGTGGAGTGGAGTGAAAAAATTGAACAAACCATGGAAATTTTCACCAAAACAAATATATTACAAGCAGTCATAATCTGAGATACAATAGGTCAAGAGATAATGCAACAATAAAAATGCAAAGATAACATTTTCCTATGCATTTGCAATCTGATCGCTAGATAGTATCAAAGTATATCTGTAAAGTAGGAGTGTCAAAGTCACGGCCCACTAGCCGAATGCATCACACATTGGCCATGCCCATCCTGGGCTTAGCGAAGGGGAAAAAGTTATGATAAGCCACGTGATATGTCATGGCAAGTTTGACATCCCTGCTCTAAAACCAATGAAATTGCTTCCTCTACCAGTGATACCAAGAGAAAGGAGATACATGGTAATTTGATCTTTGTTGGAGACTATATTTAGTGAAATGACTATTCATATGGCCACATTGGGAGGAGTAATATATTTTTACTATAAAAAAACAAACCTATTTCCTGCCATGTATTCTCATCTTTTATAATTATAAGAGTATAGAACACTATGTGCTTGTTGGATGCATTATGATAGTTGCTTGAACACTGAGCCGTGATTCATTCATGAAAGGGAAAAACAAGATTCATTTTGTTTGCAATACCTGTCCACCTGCTACAAAAAGCCATATCTGCTAACTTCACTTTAAGTTCCCATTTAAACTTTAAATTTACACATAAAAGCTGAATAACGTTTTCATTAGTAATGGAAAGAATGAAACAGTATTTTAAAAAATCATTTTTCATCAAGAAGCATTTGGTGCTATGTGTGAAAATATCTTCAATCTCACATTTCATTAGTTTTTGGTCCTCATATTTGTATTTCATTGGGGACCTGTATTCTGCACGAGTCAAAAAGAAGGCTGTGAAAAAATTTACAGACCCTTGTCATCCTGGACATAAACTATTTGAACTCCTACCCTCAAAACGACGCTATAGAGCACTGCACACCAAAACAACTAGACAAAAAAAAGTTTTTTTTCCTGAAAGACATCACTATGCTAAACAAATAATTCCCTCAACACTGTCAAACTATTTACTAAGTCTGCAGTATTATTAATCTTCTCATCGTTCCTATCACCCATCCAATGGTGGGATTCAAACTTTTTTTTACTACCGGTTCTGTGGACATGGCTTGGTGGTGGATGTAGCAGGGCAAGGATACTGCAAAATCTTCATTCCCTCCACATTCCAGGGGAAGGATACTGCAAAATCTCCATTCTCTCCTGATCAGCTGGGACTCGGGAGGCAGAGAATAGAGGGGGCGGAGCCACTCAGAGGGGATATATACCGGTTCTCCAAACTACTCAAAATTGCCACTACCGGTTCTCCAGAACTGGTCAGAACCTGCTGAATACCATCTCTGCATCCACTTATGACTGTATGACTGTAACTTTGTTGCTTCTATCCTTATGATTTATATTGATTGTTTCCTAATATGATTTGATTGCTTATTTGTACCCTATGACTATCATTAAATTCTGTACCTTATGATTCTTGACAAATGTATTTTTTTATGTACACTGAGAGCACAACCAATTTTGTTGTATTTAGGTGCAATGACAATAAAGATTATACTTATATGTCTAGAGTCTAGAGAAGTGGTGTTTGTCTTATTTCAGAAAAGTAGTCTGCAATACTATTGTCCCAAGTTTCATCCTAAAGGGATTATTTTATAGGACATGATGAATGGGATGAAATGATTAATTAATGAAGTCAGGAATGGCTCTTTTTTTCTGGTCACCGTTCCTCTACCACTTTCAGGCTAGATTTAAAAACTGAGCTCACTATAATGTATAATTTGTAGTTTCCAAATCATGATCTAACCTTGATGTTTTGCATGAACCCACCAAATCTAGTATAGTCAAAACCTCACCATTAAGTAAAACATAAATTAATACAGTTTGTAATCCCAGTCTCTCCTCTCCAGGGATGGGCTGCTACAGGTACACCCGTGTTCGGGAGAACCATAGCTAACATTATGGCCAGTTTGGAGAACCTCCAAATCCCACCCTTAGCTGGCCCTGCCCACCCAGCCCAGGATTCTCTATGTGGCCCATTTTGGATGCGAGGTAAGTACAGGGCCTGCATGGAGGCTCAGAGAGGGGGGAAACAAGTCTTCTGGAAGGCCTCCAGAGCTCAGGGAAAGTAGTTTTCACCCTCCCAGAGGCTTGAGGAAAGCCTCTGGAGCCTGGAGAAGGTGAAAATGCCCCCCCTGCCGTTGTGCAAGAGGATGGCTGCCCCCACCCAGCAACTGGGCAGAGAACCTATTACTGAAATTTTTGAAGTCCACTCCTCCTGCTCTCCCATTTCTTCACTGTCCATTCTTACAGGATTTCAGTTCCTTATTTCTACTTTAAACCATTACTGATTGCACATGAGGTGTCTTTAAAGGGCCCTGGAAACTATTAGCTTCGAAAGATAGAAATTGAGAAATGCTGGAATAGCGATATTAAGTGCCCTTCTTGTTGAGATAAAATTCAAAATAATATTTTTTTCACTCTAAGCATCTGTAATGATTTGAACTGGCTGATTTAATTATCTCTTGTTCTTTATCTGAAAATTATCTCTGATGCCCTAGTGAGGCAGAAGAAAGGAAGGAAGGAAGGAAGGAAGGAAGGAAGGAAGGAAGGAAGGAAGGAAGGAAGGAAGGAAGGAAGGGAAATTTTTTCTTAATAATTTTTACTGCTGCCTGGCAGGAAACCTCTCAGACCCAAAGCAGGAATCCAGAGGATAAAGAAAGTATTACCGTAATAACCTAGCAAAAGGGAGAAAAACCATTTTTTTAAAACAGATCTTACAGGTTACAGACAATATTCAAAATGTTAATATTTTTTTAGAAAGAAGTTTTAATGCCTATTTATTAGAAGTAAGCATTTTTCTTTTCTTTAATCACTGCAGGAAATTAACCTTACAACTCTAATAAACAATTTGTTGTCATCTGTAGTTTTTAAAGTTTTTCAGTGATTCTAAGCATATATATAAGATATTCAGGCTTAAATGTTATTTGGCAGAAAGTTGACATATACATCTTTTAAATAATCTTTATTTTAGGATATGATAAAACAATGTTCTTACACATTTTTAATATGATCCACAGATTTGTTATGTCAGTCCAGCTAACAAACTAATTGGATTAAGTGAGACTTTTGTTTGATATTTGTTATCATTTTAAAAATCTACAGTGCCTACATGGTCAATAGGGTGGAAAGGAACAGAGCATATTGACTTTTGAAAGATAGTGGAGAGAGGCGGGGTTATGTTTTTATAGCCCCTTTCCATTAGTGATTAATGTAGCTGCCGATCTATATATATATAGAGAGAGATCACTAGTAGCAGTTCAAACTTCTGCTCTGGGGCAGCCAATTGAAGACTTCACTCTACTACTCCAGTTAACCGAAGCTCTTACCAGAGACTGCATAGCTGCACTCAGGAGTGTATCTCTCAGTAAGTATGATTTCTTCACTACTTCTATCACTTGGCTGCATGAAACAGGTGTTTTAAAAAGAGAGAGACTTAGATTTCAGCACTTTCTATGTACTGCCATCTTTGAGAGAGTTAAGAGAGTATGCCTTAATAAAATGTACTGAGGACCTAGGCTATAATTATTTTCAGTGATCTTTTTTTTTAAGTAGTAATTTTGCTGAATTCTCATTGCACAAAGTAATAGCAATAGCAATAGCAGTAGAGTTATATACCGCTTCATAGGCCTTTCAGCCCTCTCTAAGCGGTTTACAGAGAGTCAGCATATTGCCCCCAACAATCTGGGTCCTCATTTTACCCACCTCGGAAGGATGGAAGGCTGAGTCAACCCTGAGCCGGTGAGATTTGAACCGCTGACCTGCTGATCTAGCAGTAGCCTGCAGTGCTGCATTTAACCACTGCGCCACCTTGGCTCATGTAAACAACCCCTGATCATATCAATCAAACTTCCTTGATTTATTGCTTAGCCCTCTGACAGGCTTTTTGATCTAGAGGACATCTGATTTGCAAAAGAAGAAAAAGGAAGAAACTGTGTATATTTACAAGGGTAGATGCACAAAAAGGAATCATGTAATGAGGGCTTGCAAGGTATCCACATAGGTCCAAATATTATGAATGCATTTCTCAGCAAAGGAACTCGGGGGGCGGGGGGAAGCATTAGCAATGACACTGAAGTTAAGTAAGTAGAAAATTATATATAAATGGAGAAAATAAAATGTAGCGAGGTTGTTGTGCTGCCAAGAGTAGGCTGCTATATTAGTGGGTCAACAATTCCATGAAAAAGCATTGCACTGTAACTTTTTAAAACTACTTTCTTTTGTTTTTCAGAGGAATCAACTAGTAAAAATTAAAAAGTACAGAGAGCTCATTCCCATTCTCATATTCATCTCACCCAAGACCTCAGTTATTTAATATAGATATTTTTCAGTATTATTGGTATGGAGTTAACATGAAGTGTTTTTCAAAATTATGGGAAATTTTACTATAACGTATGAAAAAGGTTCTAAACCCTTCATAGTATCTCTCTCTCTCTCTCTCTCTCTCTCTCTCTCTCTGCGTTTGTGTGTAGGTGTGTTTGTGTGTGTGTGTGTGTGTATGCATTCTAGGTATCCAACTTGAACAGTAGCAAAACTATTTTGAATTAGAAAAGCAAAAAAGAGTTAATAGAATTTTAAACTCCTTTTTAGCCCTTTAAATTTTATCAGATGTATATCCTATCTTTCTGACAAAATATGTTTTCACAGTTCAATGAGATAGATTGATACTGAGAGAAAAAACAGTGAATGGGAATGCTGTATACAGAACATATAAAACAGAAAATCCTTATTGCAAATTTGTTGAAAAAAATAAATAATCAGGATTAAAGACAAAAAGCAAATCTTTATGCAGGACCTTTCTTTATCTTATTTGCAGATTCATTATATTTTTTTCCCATGATAAGTTTGACAGCTGATGAAGACTGTTGTATCATATCCCACATGGCAGTTCTTGATATAATCAATTATGTCAGTTGAGATTTTTATAACCTCAATTCATAAACCCAGATAATAAAGGAACCTTTGCTTATATCCTTTTTAAATTCTTCTTTTCCCCCTGGTCCTAATTCAATGTTGGGTCTCTAGTATGATATCTAAAGTCATTATGTATTGCTAGAATGTTCTCTTAATGGACCAATGTCTTCTTAGTTAGAGTTTTGTTCTGCGTTTCATTTAGAAGTTCAGGTGATGTATATGGCACCTTCTCCTTTACTATCACCCACAAAAAAAATGTTCCAAGGTAGGGTGGACTACCCCAAAACTACAGTAGTGGGGCTGGATGGAAAGTAATAGAGAACAAATCCAGCTGTTCATCTGTCATCATTCCATGGATACATGCAAACTTATTACAGATGGGTGTAGCATTAATGGGCATCATCTGGAGACCAGGGCATCTGACAAGTTTCTCTTGAGCCCAGAACAGGGGCAACTGACTTAGAACAGGTACTTGGTCTGTAAAGCCATAGATAAGAGAGATATTGCTCTCTGTGATTATTAGATTTCTATTTGAACCCCTACCTTTTCATCTTCAGAGGCCCACAATGTCCTCATTTATTTTACTAGTCTCATTTGCTCCAGGCTATCACATACTATTCCAACATTAGCTGATCCATGCAGGACATTTTTGTAGGCCTTTCCTGCTAGATAATCCTTGTCTTAAAACAAACTTTTAAAAAGTTTGTTTCATGACCATTCAAAATTACAATGGCACTGTAAAAAGTAATTTATGACCATTTTTTCACACTGTTGCAGCATCCCCATGGGTATGCTATCAAAATTCAGACTTTTGTCAACTGACTCATATTTATGATTGTTGCAATGTTCTGTATCGTGTGACCCTCTTTTGCAACTTTCCAACAAGCAAAGTCAATGGGGAACCCAGATTTACTTAATAACAGCTCTCCCTGCAGAGCCAGGGCACCTCTGCTGCTGCCGCCGCCACCACCACTGCCATCTCAGCATGGCTTTTTTGGTGGCTTCCAAACTGAGTCTTCCAGCAGTGGCCGCTCTAAGCGTATGCTCTATGGTTGTATGCTCTGCAGGCAGCTCGCCCACAACCATAGAGCGTATGCCCAGAGTGGTCACTGCCGGGAGACTCGGCTTGGAAGCCACCGAAAAAGCCATGCTGGGATGGCAGCGGCAGCAGCGGAGGTGCCCTGGCTCTGCAGGGAGAGCTGGTCCAGGGCATTGTGAGGCTGGGAGGCATGTGAGTGAGAGCGGAATAGCCGATCACGCAACCCTTCTCTCCAGCCGTACAGAGCGCCATTCACTGGCATTTCGAATGCGCCAAGCCATGGGAGCCAGGTGGCGGCAAACAGGCACTCACATGGCTTGGTGATACCCCTAGATCAGTGAATTACGCTGTACCTGGCTGGAAAGAGGGGTTGCCGGGTGGCTGCTTGTGAGCGTGGTCACTTCATGGCTGTTGTGTTGTGCTGTTGCGACAGCGCAACACAGCCATTTGCCCCTGAGGCTGTGCTCGGCTCTTTGGGTGCCCGCTCAGAAGAGAGGAGCCACCTGGCAACTCCCCTCTTCAGCTGGGCACAGCGCTGCTCACCAATCTAACGGTATCCTGAAGGCGCCAAACAACATGATCACCTTTGCCTCCCCCCCGGTTCCTCTAGGGATACCGCTAGGTTGGTGAGTGGTGCTCTGCCTTGTCAGAGGTGGGGGGTTGTCCAGGGGGCTGATTTGCAGGGGAGGGCTTATATTTTTGCCCACCAGAAAAATGTGGCATTGCCTTATTATCAGGACATGTCGTATTTTGGGGGAAACACGATAGATAGGTGTGTGTGTGTGTGTGTGTGTGTGTGTGTGTGTGTAGAAAAAATATTTAGAAAATGTGAAACTGCCTAAAAGGGGGGGATATAAGAAACTTTCCCATTCACTTGCCCCCACAAATTGTGAATGCTCCAACACTGGAAGTTTTTAAGATGTTGAATAACCATTTATCTGAAATGGTCCAGGCAGGGGATTGCACCAGAAGACCTCCAATGTCCCATCCAACTTTGTTATTCTATTCTATTCTATTCTATTCTATTCTATTCTATTCTATTCTATTCTATTCTATTCTATTCCCAACAAATATATTGAACATTAATGGTTCATTAGTATCTCTTAAAATACAAGCAGATCATTCCATATTTTAGTCCATTCTCTGTAAACCCATCTCCAAATCTTCAACTTTCTTTCCTAGTCAGCAAAGATCTAGAACAAATGAACAAAAATACCTAATTAAGCAAGTGTATAGTTACCCTTTGTATTTAGTGTACATTCCCCTTGTACCTTTCTCTACAATTAAACATTGAAAAAAGGAATGAAAAACTATGAAACATTACCAAAAATAATCATCCCTTATTTAGATATCAAAAACTAATGGGGTCCAAAATATCCAGTCCAGATAACCATTAAACATTACCAGAAATAAAAATTCATTATTTAATCATAATCAGATAAGTCAATTTTATATTCTTGTCTTCCTCCTCCTAACCATACCTGTCTCATAAATAAAATTCTGATTTCTCCTCTTGAAATTCTTATCAACTATTAAGTCCAGTTGCGATTTTAATGAAGTAAGTCCAACAAATATGTTACAGTTCAATTTGAAAGGGTAATCAACAATATCTTTTTCAATTTTTGAATTATCATTCAATTGCATTTTTTAATCTGTCTCAGTTGTCTCCAGAGGGATTTTGTTTGTCTTCAGTGGTAAGTTTTGTTTCCAGTAAAAAGTTTCACAGGCTCATAAATCAAATGTTTTCTTTAAAGTAGACATCTTGTGTTCTGGCAATCTAACTTCAAGGTTTTGATTTATAATCGATATGTAACAGCTATCCCAAATAAAAGGTTCTTTCTAATCAACTTCATAACTTTTCTTTTTTTTTTTCTCTCTTTATGCTTCCAGAGACCTTTAAGCAACATGGAATCCAGAAGTTTATTTTTTCTGTTGGGCTTCCTCTTGATGGTGAATTTAGTTTATGGCAGTCCAGAATTTCAACGACGTGTCGTTAACGATATCGGATATTATAATGAATATTGCTCTGACTTCGCTTCTAGGTATCTGATAAGATTTAGGAGTTTGAGAGTGCTGACAGTTGCTGAACTCTGGGTTTTCATGGAGACCCTATATAACAGTCGAAGCCGTAGCCAGTGGTTTGAAAGATCTTACTTTAATCTCATTCATGATTTTCAAAAAGTGTATATTGATTGTATTAGCCCAAGGCCACTTGGAGAGGGCAAGAGATAAGTAACATCCAAGAGATCAAAGACTTTACAAGGTAAAAATAACCTGAATTTTCCTCCTTTCTATTTGGTTTTATATTAATGGTTTTCTCTTTTCCTGGATCATTTTAGTCAATTTTTACCTTACAATTATTGTTATATTGCAAGCAATGCAAAGGACCTCCTTTATGTATCTCCAGATGAGAGACATAATGGAGGGAATCTTCCCTCCTTTCCAATTTTTGATAGAAAAAACAAATTCTATCGAATGTGGATTCCAGTCTTAAGCCTCAGGGGGCCATGGGATTACAGCCAAATTGAAACATTGCTGATTTCTTTTCTGTATTTTTTTTCTTATATTACTGCTGAGCACTTAATGCTTTACAGTCTTTTGTTACACTAGTATCTTACAGAGTTTGGGAATTAAACATCGTTTAATGTTTTAAATGAACTTTGTGTGTGGAATCTTCCTGGATTCTGAACACCTACTTAATCAACAGATGGCAGCTGTGGCTAGAAAGGTCTTTACTACAGCTTCATCTGGTGTTCCACTCTATTATAGATTGGGGAACTCTTGAGGTCCACTCTAATCACCACACAGCTTGACTATTACAGTGTGTTCTATGTGGAACTGCCCTTGAAGATCAAAGGAACTTTAACTTATCCAGAATGCAGTATCCCAAGCACTGATGGGTATGCTTCGAAGTGTCCATGTAACACTCTTTCCACACACAACACTGGTTGCCAAATTGCTTGTGTGTGTGATTAAAACTGCTGGTTATACCTATAAAGTCCAATATAGTAAAGGGCTTGGTTACTTGAAGGATCAACCATCTCCCTTGATATCTGGCTGACTGACTCAATCTGGCAGGGTTAACACTTCAATTAAATAATGCCATCTATTATAATCCTGAAAGCACACTTTCTGTGCTACAGCCCCTTCCCATTGGAATAAGGTTATTCCGGAGATCTGACTGGCTTTTGGTGGGAATGACTGAAGCCTTCATTAAACCCAGGCTGTTTTTCTTTGTTACCACCGACTTTTGTCATTTTTATCCTTGTTTTGTTTCTGATTCCCCACACCCCCATGTTTTAAACAATAGGTTTGCTGGGAATCAGGCAGCATACAAGTTTAATAAATAATAATAATGATGGTATTTTTACTTATAATAATTGCTTTCATGGGGATTGAATTTATATTCATTCATAAACATTACTAAATTTGAAAAACTTTGACAAGGGATTTTAATTTCAACTTTATGTAATATTTTATAAATGGAGTATTAATCATTAAAGCAGATTATAGGGTAAATCTGAAAATAAGAATGTTTAATTTGCATTTTTATTTGTACGATTATTAATATTTTAAAAAACAAAGCTGTTCTCTTTTCCAATTATGAACAATTTATATAATTTTAATATGTCTTACCATTTTCTCTCTTTTTCCTAGGCAGATTCCTTGAACCTTAAGCATAAAATGAGGCAAATTTATAGGAAGCATGTGGCAAACTAAAGGCAAAAAGAAAAAAGCTTGCTTTGTCACAGATGATTCTGACTACTATTCCTTGCTTTTTCTGATTTGAGAAACATGTTGCATATAATAATTACAAATATGATCTTTTGTTGTTAGAGTTTTAAAACTTCCATTTGCCAGTTCCAGTGCTTTATAAATGTTGAGCACTTACATTCTCTTAGGAAAAAATGTATCTTTAGAATTAACATGTTTATAAAATTCTTACTCATTCCCTTTGGGGAAAAGTGCTAAATTCAATGGAAATCCAATATATTTTTATAGATTAATAAATGATGGTGCAACATCAAGAAATATATTTTGTACATTTGTCTCTTACAAATGTGTTACATTTCATTATAAGACATATGAGAGGGCAATGTGTACGTAAAGCATGGTTGATTTGATTTTCTGTGCAGTCTATAATTATTAATTTTGTGATTCATGTTGATTATTACAAATTAAAATATGATTTTCTGCAGTAAAGATTGAAATAGTGTTGTTATTCTTTCAAATGTAATTCTATTAACTTTTAGTAGTATACTTTTATTGATTTAACATGATCAAGTCTCTTCTGTAGGGTCAAGTACTTTTCAGTGCACATACAACAGTACAGGCAATCATCACCATTTGAAATTATGGTGCTGAAAAATGTCCAGTACTCACACTTATGTCTGCTGATTGCAATTCAGGCATTTGGCAACAAGTCCCTTTTATTTTATTTTATTATTTTTTTTTATCATTTTATTATTATTTTATTATTATTTTATTATTTTGTTATTTTGTTATTTTATTATTTTATTATTTTATTATTTTATTATTTTATTATTTTATTATTTTATTTTTTATTATTTTATTTTTTATTATTTTTTATTATTATTTTATTTTATTTTTTTATTTTATTTTTTTATTTTATTATTTTATTATTATTTTATTATTATTATTTTATTTTTATTATTTTATTATTTTATTATTTTATTATTTTATTATTATTATTTTATTATTTTATTATTATTATTTTATTATTTTATTATTATTATTTTATTATTTTATTATTTTATTATTATTATTTTATTATTATTATTTTATTATTATTATTTATTATTTTATTATTTTATTATTTTATTATTTTATTATTTTATTATTTTATTATTTTATTATTTTATTATTTTATTATTTTATTATTTTATTATTTTATTATTATTTTATTATTATTATTTTATTATTTTATTATTTATTATTTTATTTTTATTATTTTATTTTTATTATTTTATTATTTTATTTTTATTATTTTATTTTTATTATTTTATTATTTTATTATTTTATTATTTATTATTTTATTATTTTATTATTTTATTATTATTATTTTATTATTTTATTATTTTATTATTTTATTATTTTATTATTTTATTATTTTATTTTTATTATTTTATTTTTATTATTTTATTATTTTATTATTATTATTTTATTATTTTATTATTATTATTTTTTATTTTTTTATTTTTTATTTTATTTTTTTTATTTTTTTATTTTTTATTTTATTTTATTTTTTTTATTTTTTATTTTTTATTTTTTTATTTTATTTTATTTATTATTTTTTTATTTTTTTATTTTTTATTATATTATATTATATTATATTATTTATTTTATTTTATTTTATTTTATTTTTTATTTTTTATTTTATTTTATTTTATTTATTATTATTTTACTTTATTTTTATTATTTTATTTTTAGTTTTATTTAGTTTGTCAAACATGTACAAAATAACAGCTATAAATATAAATATGGACATGAACAAAGGAAAGGAGTACAAATAAATGGGGACAGTAAGAGAGGGATGATAGGCACACTGGTGCCATTATGCACGGCCCTTTTACATGGCCCTCTTAGAAATGGGGTGAGGTCCACGGTAGACAGTTTAAGGTTGAAGCTGTGAGGGTTTGAGGTTGTAACAATGGAGCATTCCAGGCATTGACCACTCTATTGCTGAAGTCGTATTTTCTGCAATTGAGTTTGGTGTGGTTAACCTTGAGTTTGTATCTATTGTTTGCCCGTGTATTATTGAGGTTGAAGCTGAAATAGTCATTGACAGGTAGGACATTGTAGCAGACAATTTAGTGTACTATGATTAAGACAGACTGTAGGCGGCGTAGTTCCAGATTGTCCAAGCCCACAATTTCGAGCCTGGTGGCATAAGGGATTCTATTGTGACCAGAGGAGTGGAGTATTTCACTCTTCTTGTGAAATACCTCTGGACCCGCTCAATTGTACTAATGTCCGATATACAGTGTATATCGAGAATTGGTCTGACAAAAATTTTGTTCAGACCTAGGCTTCCGGAGAAAGCATAAATCACAATTTTAGTCCCTCTTTTATTTATACAGCTGAAAATTATGGCCATTAACAACCCCCAAGGCTTCACAGTCCGTGAAGGTTCCGACAGATGTTTGACTTGACTTGTGACTGTGAAATTTTTTGTCCCAATTTTCCAACAGAAATTATTTTATGTAGGGAAACTTGTGATACATGCAATAAGTATAACTTATATCAAGAAAAGATGTAAACACCCATACATTTATATCTTTATGAGTTACTCTAGTCTAAGGCCTGAAAAATAATATTCATCAAGAAAAGCAGCGTAATGAAATATTAAAGGGGCTCCTAATAAAGGAACACCCTCCATTGGCATTTTAGTGCCTACCTAAGAATCTTTCAGCTTCAAATTTACAGCAAGGTTGGAATACATATTAACAAGAAAATAATCCTTCCAAGTCAATTGATGATCATGGTGGGGTGGGGGATGCATTCAAAGTTTGTGAATGACAAAGGAGATGCCCCTTGCAGTGTACAGTCTATAATGAAGACTTATGTGGAGCCTGGAGCAGAATAATAGTAAGGTGACCAGATTTCAGATTGGTAAAGGGGGACACCATTGACGGGGGTGGGTGGGGGAGGCTTGATTAAAAATTGTAGGCGATTATATGACCCCAGGACACTGTGTAGCAATAGCAGTAGACTTATATACCGCTTCATAGGCCTTTCAGGCCTCTCTAAGCGGTTTACAGAGAGTCAGCATATTGCCCCCAACAATCTGGGTCCTCATTTTACCCACCTCGGAAGGATGGAAGGCTGAGTCAACCCTGAGCCGGTGAGATTTGAACCGCTGACCTGCTGATCTAGCAGTAGCCTGCAGTGCTGCATTTAACCACTGCGCCACCTTGGCTCATACCACTGAAACCATCATAAATACGAATCTGTTGCCAAACATCAAAATTTTGATCACGTGACCATGAGGATGCTGCAACTGTCGCTAAGTGTGAAAAATGGTTGCTAAGTGTGAAAAATGGTTGCTAAGTGTGAAAAATTGTCATCAGTAACTTTGGTCACTAAATGAACTGTTTAAAAGCTAAAGCTAGCTTGCATTATAATGCCTTATGCTAGCTTACATTTTCAAGAGAGAGAAACTAAACTCCTTATTAGAATAGAAATAGAAATGAATAGAGTAGAGTAGAGTAGAGTAGAGTAGAATAGAATAGAATAGAATAGAATAGAATAGAATAGTTTATTAGCCAAGTGTGATTGGACACACAAGGAATTTGTGTTTGGTGAATATGCTCTCAGTGTACATAAAGAAAAATAAAATAGAATACATTCATCAAGAATCAGAAGCTACAACACTTAGTGATAGTCTCTCTCTCTCTCTCTCTCTCTCTCTCTCTCTCTCTCTCTCTCCCCCCCTCTGGATTCACTGGGCCTTTAAAAATTCCCCCTCCTGTGCAAACACTCTAGCCTGCCCCCCTCTCTCTCCCCCCCCCTCTCTCTCTCTCTCACTCACTCACTCACTCACTCACTCACTCACTCACTCTCTCTCTCTCTCTCACACACACACACACTCCTCCTCTGGATTCACTGGGCCTTTAAAAATTCCCCCTCCTGTGCAAACACTCCTGCAGCCTCTTTCTCCCCTCTTTCTGGATTCGCTCCAAGTTTTTAAAATTACCTCTTCTGTAGAGACCAGGTTATCAGCCACGTGAGACATAGGTGAAGGCGAAATGGAGACTCGAGTCAGCAGCGTGCTTAAACTTTTCCACCCAGCCCGCTTACTGATTGGCTGGAGTCCAGGCCCAATCAGTGAGTGGCAGGCTGGGCTGCCTTAGTGTGGATGGGTGGGGGAGGAGCAACAGTAGATGGGAGGGGGAGCGAGCAAGCTATAAAAGCGGGACTTTTTGAAAACTGCCCGGGACCCAGGAGAAATTGTAGAAAAGCATGCTTGTCACGCTGAAAGCGGGAGGTCTGGTCACCTTAAATAATAGGATCATAAAGATTCTTAAGGAATGTCTTGGGTCAAATGTAGAAATAAGAGCCAATAATTTCTGACCAAGATTTGAAGAGGGTGAAATGCAACATTTTCTTCCATTAATGGCATTTGTCACCAATTCATGTGAGCATGAAAGGCAAGGAAAGCAAGGGAGAAAGAGAAAGATACACCCATACAGAAGAACTATACAAGAACCAACTTAATGTCCCGGATAACCACAATGTGGTGATCACTGATGTTGAGCCAGATATCCTGGAATGTGAAGTCAAAAGGGCCTTAGGAAGTCTGAGCAGCAACAAAGCTAGAGGAGGTGACAGCATTCCAGCTGAGCTATTCAAAATCTTAAAAGACAATGCAGTAAAAGTGCTACACTCAATTTGAAAAACCCAACAGTGGCCACAGGACTGGAAAAGGTCAGTTTACATTCCAATTCCAAAGAAAGACAATGCTAAAGAATGTTCAAACCCCACCATTGCACTCATTTCACATGCTGGCAAAGTTATGCTCAAAATCCTACAAACTAGGCTCCAGCAGAGAGGTGGGTTATTATTATTATTATACAATTGTATCACAGCGGCCAGTTGTTTCACCGGATTTGGCATTGGTTACTAGTCGGGCCCCACCCAGGGGCCTAGGACGTCGTAACGTATTTTTGTAATATGCGTGCAGATCCAAGCAGTGCGGCTTTTTGCATTTGACTGATGGTGATTATTATTATTATTATTGTTGTTGTTGTTGTTGTACAATTGTATCACAGCGGCCAGTTGTTTCACCGGATTTGGCATTGGTTACTAGTCGGGCCCCACCCAGGGGCCTAGGACGTCGTAACGTATTTTTGTAATATGCGTGCAGATCCAAGCAGTGCGGCTTTTTGCATTTGACTGATGGTGATTATTATTATTATTATTGTTGTTGTTGTTGTTGTACAATTGTATCACAGCGGCCAGTTGTTTCGCCGGATTTGGCATTGGTTACTAGTCGGGCCCCACCCAGGGGCCTAGGACATCGTAACGTATTTTCGTAATATGCGTGCAGATCCAAGCAGTGCGGCTTTTTGCATTTGACTGATGGTGATTTTGTCAATTTTTAACTGTTTTAAATGTAATTCCAGTGCTTTTGGAATAGCACCCAGTGTGCCAATTACCACTGGAATTACCACTGCTGGTTTGTGCCATAGTCGTTGAATTTTGATTTTTAAGTCCTGGTATTTTGCGATTTTTTCATGTTCCTTCTCGGCGACCCTGCTATCACCTGGTATTGCGATGTCTATGATTGTGACCTTATTTTTCTCAACCAGTGTGATGTCTGGTGTATTATGCGCCAGTATTTTGTCGGTTTGTATACGGAAATCCCACAAGATCTTGACCATCTGATTTTCGGTGACTTTTTCAGGCTGATGTTCCCACCAGTTTGTTGCTGTTCTAATATTATAATTTTTGCACAAATTCCAATGGATCATTTGTGCTACTGAATTGTGCCGCAATTTATAATCAGTCTGCGTGATTTTTTTACAGCAGCTGAGTATGTGATCAACAGTTTCATCAGCTTCTTTGCAAAGTCTGCATTTGGCATCATCAGAGGATTTTTCGATTTTGGCCTTAATGGCATTTGTGCGGATAGCTTGTTCTTGCGCAGCCAGGATTAGTGACTCTGTTTCTTTCTTTAATGTACCTGTTTTTAACCATAACCAAGTTTGTTCACTGTCCACTTTATCTTTTATTTTTTCCAGAAATTGACCATGCAGTGCTTTGTTCTGCCAACTCTCCATTCTTGATTTTATCACATCTTTTCTGTATTCTTGTTTTGTCTGTTGGGCCTTCAGTAGATTTTTGTTCTTTACTTCGATTAATAGATGTTCTTGAGTGTCTTTTAAATAATCAGCCAGTGCATGTTTTTCTTCTTCAACTGTTTGCTTCACTTGTAATAATCCTCTGCCACCTGATTTTCGGGGCAGATATAGTCTATCAGTATCACCACGTGGATGTAAACTGTAGTGCATTGTCATTAGTTTCCTGGTTTTTCGGTCCAAAAGGTCCAAATCAGCTTGTGTCCAGTTAACTATGCCAGCTGTGTATCTTATAACTGGTATTGCCCAGGTATTTATGGCCTTGATTGTATTTCCACCATTCAATTTAGATTTCAAAATTTTCCTAACTCTGTTGGTGTACTCTCGCCTGACAATAGTTTTTACTTCTCCATGCTTGATGTTATCCAACTGCAGAATGCCTAAGTATTTGTAGGCTTCATTTTCTTTGCATTTAATTAGTTGGCCATTGGGCATTTCAATTCCCTCACATGCAGTGATTTTGCCCCTTTTTATGGATACAGTGGCGCATTTTTCCATGCCAAACTGCATTGAAATATCGGTGCTGAATACTCGGACTGTATTTGTCAATGATTGGATTTCTATTTCTGACTTTCCATAGAGTTTCAAATCATCCATATATAGTAAATGCGAAATTTTTTCAGCTTTTTTGGCTGTTTGGTAGCCTAATTTCATTTTTTTTAAGATTACTGAAAGTGGGATCATTGCGATGATGAAGAGAAGAGGTGAAAGTGAATCACCCTGGAAAATTCCTCGCTTGATATTAACCATTCCGTAGATCTCATTCCCTACTGCCAACTCAGTTCTCCATTGTTTCATCGCCTTTTCAGTAAAGGATGTAATATTTTTGCTAATGCCAGTTGTTTCTAAGCATTTTATGATCCAACTATGTGGCAGTGAGTCAAATGCCTTTTTGTAATCAATCCAGACCATATTCAAGTTCGTTTTTCTGTTCTTGCAATTTTCTAATATCATTTTATCAATTAGAAGCTGATCTTTTGTGCCCCTGCTCCTTCTTTTGTTGCCTTTTTGCTCTACTGGCAAGATGTTGTTTGTTTCCAAATAATCCATCATGTTATCTGCAATAATGCCTGTGAGTAATTTGAAGGTTGTTGGCAAGCATGTTATTGGTCTGTAGTTTTCAGGTGTTGTTCCTTTAGTTGCATCTTTCTGAATCAAGTATGTTTTTCCAGTTGTCAACCATTCATCAATTTGGCCCTTTTGTAAAATTTCATTCAGTTGCCTGGCCAATATTGCATGTAAACTGGTCAGATATTTGAGCCAGAAACCATGTAATTGGTCCTTTCCAGGTGATGTCCAATTCTTTACCTTTTTAACTCGATTTTTGACCATCTCAGTTGTTATTTCTAATACTTGCATTTGTTTGTTGCCAATGCTTTTCTCAAAGTCATGTATCCACTTTGCTTCCTTGTTGTAGTCCTTTGCATTTTCCCACAATTCTTTCCAGAATTCAACTGTGGCCTGTTTTTCTGGTTTTTCACTTTTGGTGTCACCATTCACATTAAGACTTTGATAAAAACGCCGTTGGTCTGATCGAAATTGCTGATTTTGTTTATATTGGATGATTCGTGCCTCATATCTTTCAATTTTTCTAGCTGTTGCTGTTATCTGCTGTTTTACAATCTCTACAGCTTCATTGATGTTTCTTGTATCCAATCTATATCTCCTGATTAGCCGATCTATGATTTTGTTGTTTTTAAGCCGTTGCTCATGCATGTTCTTTAAGTTACTAGCATCTGCCCTTAATTTTTTGATTTTTTGTTCTAAACGGATTTTCCACTTTGGCTTTGATGCTTTTTCTGTTGTGTGACTAGGTACTTTAATTTTAATGCCTAGTTCATTAGTGACTATTACAGCTGCGCTGTACATTAACTGGTTTGTTTCCAAGATGGATCCCGGTTCAATTGTTGAAAACACTGCATTAACCATTTTCATGATAGGGGCCAAAACATCCGCCGCGGCCCTTGTTAACCCGCGCGACGACCGATGCGGTATGGAATTCTTATTTGTTTTTTTCACCATATTGTATGGGTTGGCGGGGTTTTTTTTACGGGACCAGATGCCAACCTGATCCCAACCTTTCTCCTTTCTCATCCAGGCTTGGGACCGGCAACGGCGGAGTTATTATTATTATTATTATTATTATTATTATTATTATTATTTATTTATTTATTTATTTATTTGTCTTGTATGCCGCCCACTCCCGGAGGACTCCGGGCGGCTCACAAAAGACAAGGGAAATGGGGAAAATGAGACAAAGACAACATATTAAAAACAAAACCAACATTCACAGTTTCCGTGCAGGTAAATGCTTCTCAGCCCCCCCCCCCAGCCTGCTGGAACAGCCAGGACTTGGTGGCTTTGCGGAAGGCTAGGAAGGTAGTAAGGGTCCGAATCTCAACAGGGAGTTCGTTCCAGAGGGCCGGAGCTGCAACAGAGAAGGCTCTCCCCCGGTGAGTCGCCAGCCAACATTGGCTGGCAGATGGAATCCGGAGGAGACCTAACCTGTGCGATCTAATTGGTCTGAGAGAGGTAATCGGCAGGAGGCAGTCTCTCAGGTACCCAGGTCCGATGCCATGTAGGGCTTTATAGGTAGCGACCAGCATCTTGAAGCAGATTCGGAGACTAATAGGTAGCCAGTGCAGCTCGCGGAGGATAGGTGTAACGTGGGTGTACCATGGTGCACCCACAATCGCTCACGCGGCTGCATTCTGGACTAATTGGAGTCTTCGAACACTCTTCAAGGGCAGCCCATGTAGAGCGCATTACAATAAGCCAGTCTTGAGGTCACAAGGGCGTGAGTGACTGTCTGAAGGGCCTCCCGATCCAGGTAGGGTCGCAATTGATGCACCAGGCGGACCTGGGCAAAGGTCCCCCTGGTCACAGCCGACAGATGGTGTTCTAAAGTCAGCTGTGGGTCCAGGAGGACTCCCAAATTGCGAACCCTCTCTGAGGGGCGTATAATTTCACCCCCCAGCCTGAGAGATGGAACAGTTAGCCAATCTTTGGGGGGGGAACATCAGAATCCACTCGGTCTTGTCTGGGTTCCTACCGGTTCGGATCGGTTCAGCGAAATAGATAGTAACTTAGCGGCCCGGGTTGCTGGAACCAGCAGTGACCCAGGCCTGCCATGCCTCTGAACCAGTTCCCTGGTTGCTCGCATCCCCACCCCCCACCCATCATTCCTCACCTCCCGGATGGCTTCCCTGCCTAAGCTGCCATATCGTGCCTGCCTTGTCCCCCAACTGAGCTGCCTTCTTAAAGTTGCCAAGTTTGAAGACCACTGGCATGGACCCCTGTTAGCTATCCTTGTTTAGGCTAAGCTAATCAATAGTGGAGCTTTTAAGAATGCCAGATGTTCAATGGGCATGTTCTCTGTTTCAAAATATCTGTCTTTTCTTCCTCCTACCAAAGACCTTCTGGGATTCTTCACAGGAAAGGAGAAAGGGAAGAAGGAAAAAGGGAGGGAGAAAGAAAGAGAGGGAGGGAGGGAAGGGTGAACACTTTTACTCCCACTACATCCTCAATGTTTGGGGATCCTCAAGTGCACTGAGCTTGAATTGAGAGTTTATTGAAAGTGCTGCTAGCTATCCCTGCTCAGGCTAAGCTAATCAATAGTGCAGCTCTAAGAATGCCAGATGATCAATGTGTTCTCCACTGAAAAAATGTCTGGCTTTTCTTCCTCTATCAAAGACCATCTGGGATTCTTCACAGGAAGGGAGAAAGGGAGGGAGGGAGAAGGAGGAGGGAGGGAGGGAGGGAGGGAGGGAGAGGGAGAGACAGAGGGAAGGGTAAATCCTATTAATCTCACTTCAGCCTCACTGTTTGTGGATCCTTAGGGATCACCTGAAGATGACATAGTAATTTTTTTGGCAAAGGCAAAAAAACAAAAACAAAGGAAGGATATATAGAGTATCTTTATTTAAAGGATTCATGTGTGATCAAAAGATAAATGATGTGAACATATTCACTACATGGCTAGTGAACAGATTAATGAAAAGTCACACCATAATTATCAATTTGCATATATGACCACTGAAAGAAGTCATGCCAGAATGATCAGAAATATACTCTATTCCAGATTAAGACCATTGTATCAAATATGAGTGTAGAAAGACCGTTGGCTTACCTGAACGGTCGTTCTCGGGGCACTGCGAGGAGAGTCCAATGCTGGGTTAACACAGCCTATCTGCCCTTGGACTGAGTGATGTTTTTAGTTTACCACACCTCCCTTTACCTCTGCATGCTCAGTTCGAAAACAAAGGAAACCGTCCTGTAATCAGTTACAGTCAATACAGTCACATCGTTCAATATAAATAAACACCCCGGGCGGGTTTGGACTCTCCTCGCAATGCCCCGAGAACGACCGTTCAGGCAAGCCAACGGTCTTTCTCCAGTGCACTGCTCGGAGAGTCCAAAGCTGGGACATGCCCAAGCTATTGAGTCCCAGGGTGGGGAAGCCTCTGGCATTTCAGCCACTCTTTGTAATACTCTTCTGCCAAAAGAGGCTTCGGCTGAGGCAAAGGTGTCAATCTTATAGTTTTTGATGAAGGCCGTGGGGGAAGCCCATGTGGCCGCTCTACAAATGTCTAGAATAGAAGCCTGGGTTGCCCAGGCCGCAGAAGCTGCTGCGCTCCTAGTGGAGTGTGCAGTGACCCGTCTCGGAGCCGTCTTGCCCTGGTGTTCATATGCCAGCTTAATGCAAGCGCGTAGCCAACGACCCACTGTGTGAGAAGAGACCTTGTGGCCAAGGGACGCAGGGAGGAAGGAGACAAAGAACGCCTCTGAACGGCAGAAGTCTTTTGTCCTCTTTACATACGTGCGCACGGCTCGTCTCACGTCCAACTTGTGCCACTCATGCTCCTTAGGGTGAGAAGGATGGGGACAGAAATTGGGCAAAACAATCTCTTGAGTCCTGTGAAACAGAGTTAATTTTTGGAGTAAAGGACAGGTCAAGCCTCAGAATTACTCTGTCCGGGTGAAATACGCACAGATCCTCCCTGACAGAAAGAGCTGCCAGCGAGCGGATGTGATAGCCACCAGGAAGGCAGTTTTGATGGTAAGGTGGCGCAGACTGGTCTTTCTCAAAGGCTCAAATGGGGCTTTTGTCAGAGCCTTAAGCACAAATGGAAGGTCCCATGACGGATACCGGTGAACAACTGGAGGGCTGATGTTCGCAGCTCCCTTGAGAAAGCTCTTGATCTGAGGATGCTGACTCAGAGACCGAGAGGAGCCCCTAGCCAGGATAGTGGACAGCGCTGCAACCTGACGTCTAAGAGCGCTGACCGCAAGTCCTTTATCTAGACCCTCCTGCAAAAAGTCTAGGGTCTGAGGGATCGAGGCTGATGAGGCCTCTATGTCTCTAGTCTTGCACCACTGTGAGAATGCGGCCCAGGTGGCATCGTAGATTCTAGTAGTAGAAGGCCTCCTGGACGCTTGGATTGTTCGAAGGACCTGGTCAGAGAACTTCTGCTTCCTCAGGAGCTCCCCCTCAAATGCCAAACTGCTAGCTGTAGCCACTGGGGCTCCGGATGGGTGACGGCCCCCTGGCTGAAGGAGATTTGGTCCCGCGGGATTCTCCACGGTCTCTGAACTGAGAGACTGACCAGGTCTGCGTACCAGGGCCTTCTGGGCCAGAAGGGAGCCACCAGGACGAGGTCTGCCTTTTTGGCCAGGAGCTTGTTCACCACCTGAGGAATGAGTGGAAGTGGAGGGAAGGCATACAGTAGTCCCTGAGGCCACACTGACCTCAGTGCGTTTGTTCCCTCTACCTGGGGCGAGTGGTAGCGACTGAAGAAGCGTGGGAGATGTGTGTTGTTGTGTGTGGCAAACAGGTCTACCTGTGGTTTGCCGAATCTCCTCACAATCTACTGGAACAGGTCCGGGTGCAGGCGCCACTCCGAGTGGTCGATGCGTTGGCGACTCAGCCAGTCTGCTTCCCAGTTGCTTACACCGGAGATGTGATCTGCACTGAGAGAAGTCAGATGACGTTCCACCCACCTGCCCAGAGCTTCCGCCTCGAGCATGAGGGCCTTTGATCAAGTGCCCCCTTGTCGGTTTATATGTGCTTTTGTTGCCACATTGTCTGTCATTAACAGTACATGAGCCCCTTTTACTAGAGCGGAGAACCTTCTCAGTGCGAGGCGAGTTGCCCTCAGTTCCAGCCAATTGATGTTGTGGGCAGCCTCCGTCTGAGTCCATCGGCCTTGGGCTAGGTGACCCTGACAGTGGGCGCCCCACCCCAGGAGACTGGCGTCCGTGGTGACAACTAGTCTTTCCGGCTCCTTGAACAAGCAGCCCTTCTTGACTGCCTTGGACCTCACCATGCCAGAGATTGGATCACCTTTCGCGGGAGCCGAACACGCCTGTGTGAGTTGCTGACCTTGGCCCTCTACATGGGTAACAGGAACCACTGCAGCTCCCTGGCGTGGAGACGAGCCCAGGGAACCACCCTCAGGCACGATATCATTATCCCCAGGAGCTGGGACAGCTGGATGATTGGTACCGACCTGGCAAGGCTGCAGTGTTTCACTCTGCGTCTCAGGTTGGACAGCCGATCTGGAGAAAGGAATACCTGCCAGGAGGTGGAGTTGATGACTGCACCCAGGTGCTGTATACAGGTGGACGGCCGGAACTGGCTCTTCTCCATGTTGACAGAGAAGCCATGGTGCTGCAGAGTCTGCACAGTTAGAGAAACATCGCAGTGTGCCTGCTTGGTGGTGAGAGAATGAATAATTATATCATCCAAATAACATTCCAGACGAAACGGATGACTGCGGAGATGAGCTGCTAGCACTGCCAGAATATTGGTGAATGTTCTGGGCGCAGATGATAGCCCGAAGGGAAGTGCCCTGTATTGGAAATGCTTCCCTTCTGAACAGAACCCCAGGAACCGCCTGTGGGCCACATGGATGGGGACATGGAGGTAGGCCTCTTTGAGATCTATTGATGTCAATAGGTCCCCCTCCCTCACACAGTCCAGGATGGAGTGGAGTGACTGCATCTTGAACCTCTTGTAAGCCAGATGCTGATTTAGACTTTTGAGGTCCAAGATGGCCCTCCACCCCCCCGAACCCTTGGGCACAAGGAAGAGGATAGAATAGAAGCCCTTCCCCTGCTGATCCCTGGGGACTGGCTCTATCGCCTCTATCTCTAGGAGATGGCAGATTTCTGCTCTCATGCGCTCCCTCTTCTCTGGGTTCCTGGGGGGTAGGACAGTGAAGAAACTTTCTCTGGGGAAAGGTTAGAAAGTCCAGGACAAGGCCCCTCCAAATGGTATTGAGGACCCACTTGTCCGATGTTATCTCCTCCCACCTGTCGGCGTACAGAAGCAGCCGACCCCCAATGGGAGGATCCCTGTGACCGTCACTTTCCCTTACGAAAGGGACGGGAGCTACCACTGTTGTTTCCGCCTCCTCGGAATGGTCTCCGAAAGGAAGACTGGGATTGGTTGGCACAAGCACCGTAGGATCTGTCTTGGTGCCTATCCTCCCCCCGCCTGAAAGGGTCTATGGTGGGAAGAAGGGTGAGAGGATTGCCCTGTTTCCTGACTCCTGTAAGGTCTCTTGCGAAAGGACCCCGCCCCTTTCCTGTCACCCCTTTTAAGGGTTGCAGGAAGGATCTTGCGTTTGTCTTTGGTTTCGGTGACAAATTTGTCCAGGGCCTCTCCAAACAGAAGGCCTCCCTTAAATGGGGCCGAAGCCAGCTTCTATTTGGCTTTCATTTCGGCTTGCCAATGTCTAAGCCATAGGAGGCGGCGTGAAGTGATATTGGAGGCGAGGGCTCTGGATGAGAATTTGGCTACTGTCAAGGTGGCATCCGCTGAGTACTTGACAACGGTAATACTTTTTGGTTAACTCATGGCGCCATCTAGACTTCCTTGGTGGTGGCCTAGACCTGAGCTGGTGTAGCCAGAATAACGTGGCCCTGATAAAGAAAGAGGCAGAGGTGGATGCCTTAATTGCCCAGGCAGACGCCATGTGTGCTTTCTGACATGCCTTTTCTGACCTTTTATCTTCTGCCTTTAGTCCCTCTAGGAGCACAGCTGTAGGTTTGAGTTGGAAGTTAGGGACACAACCGGGACATCTACTTCAGGGAATTTCAGGATATCCTCCATTTTCCCCTCCAGGACGTACAGTGTCCTGTCCCCCCCACTGGGGTTGGTTAGCATGCCTGGCTGTAGCCACTGGCGCTGCACCGCGTCCATAAAGAGGTCAGGCACAGGGATAACCTCAGGTGTTTCTACTGTCTCTTTCAATAGGCCATGCTTGTGATCCTTGGATGTAGAAGCCTGAGCAGCCTCAGGCCTGGACGTGGGGCCTAACTCTGTGGCCGTCATGGCTTTGTGTAAGATTGATTTGAATAAGGACGGCTTAAACAGGCCA